>NW_027203282.1:127500-727500 GCF_024711535.1 Dipodomys merriami | reverse complement strand
GGGTGAGGTTTAGGTTTAGGGTGAGGGTGAGGGTTAGGGTGAGGGTGAGGGTTCGAGTTCGTGTGAGGGTTAGTGTGTGGGTGAGGGTTAGGGTTTGGGTGAGGATTATGGTGACTGTGAGGGTTAAGGTGACGGTGAGGGTTAGGGTTAGGGTTAGCATTAGCGTGAGTTTTAAGGTTAGGGTTCGCGTGAGGGTTAGGGTTAGGGTTAGTGTGAGGATTAGGGTTAGGGATAGGTTTATGGTGAGGGTAAGGGTTAGGGTGAGGTTTATGGTGAAGGTGAGAGTTAGGGTGAGGCTTAGGGTTAGGGTGAGGGTTAGGATGACGTTGAGGGTGCGGGTTAGGGGTAGGTTTAGGGATAGGCTTAGTGTTAGGGAGAGAGTAAGGGTCAGGGTGAGGTTTAGGGTGAAGGTGAGACTTAGGGTGAGGGTTAGGGTTAGGGTGAGGGTGTGGGTGAGATTTAAGGTGAGGGTTAGGGTTAAGGTGATGTTTAGGGTGAGGGTGAGGTTTAGGGGTAGGTTTAGGGATAGGCTTAGGTTAAGGGTGAGGGAGAGGGTTAGCTTTAGGATTAGGGTTAGGGTTAGTCTTAGGCTGAGGTTGAGGGTGAGGGTGAGGTTGAAGGTGAGTCTGAGGATTAGGTTTAGGGTGAGGGTTAGGGTTAGGGTGATGTTTAGGGTGAGGGATAGGGTTAGGGTTAGGCTTAGGGTTAGGCTTAGGGTGAGGGTTAGGGTGAGGTTGAGGGTTAGGGTGAGCGTGAGGTTTCGGGTGAGGTTGAGGGTTAGTCTATGGCTGAGTGTTAGGGGTAGGGTGAGGGTTAAGGTGACGGTGAGGGTTAAGGTGAGGGTGAGGGGTATTGTTAGGGTTAGCATTAGGGTGAGGGTCAGGGTGAGGGTTAGGGTTAGGTTTAGTGTGAGGATTAGTGTTAGGGTTATTTTTAGGATGAGGGTAAGGTTTAGGGTGAGGGTGAGATTTAGGGGGATTGTTAGGGTTAGGGTGGTGGTTAGGGTGAGGGTTAGGGTTAGGGTTAGGGATAGGGTTAGGATGAAGTGAGGGTGAGGGTTAGGGTTAGGTTTATGGATAGAATTAGGGTGAGGGTTAGGGTGAGGGTTATGTTTAGGGTTAGTGTTTGGTTGAGGGTGAGCGTGTGGGTGAGGGTGAGTATTAGGTTAGGGTGAGGGTTAGGGTTAGGGTTCGGGTTCGGGTGAGGATTTGGGCTGGGTTTAGGGTTAGGATGAGGGTTAGGCTGAGGGGTTCGGTTTGGGTTAGGGTGAGGGTTAGGGTTAAGTTTAGAATGTGGGTTAGGGTTAGGTTTAGGGTTAGGATGAGGTTAAAGGTTAAGGTGAGGGTTAGGGTTAGGGTGAGATTTAGGTTTAGGTTGAGGGTTAGTGTGAGGGTTAGGGTTAGGGTTAGGTTTAGGGTGAGAGTTAAGTTGAGGGTTAGTGAGGACTAGTTTGACTGTGAGGTTTAGGGTTAGGGTTAGGGATAGGGTGAGGATTTGGTTTAGGGTAAGCGTTAGGGTGAGGGTTAGATTTAGGGTTTACATTAGTGTTAGGGTTAGGGTTAGGGTGAGGTTTAGGTTTAGGGTTAGGGTGAGGGTGAGGGTTAGAGTGAGGGGTAGAGTGAGGGGTAGGGTTAGGGTTAGGGAGAGGGTGAGGGTTTGGTTTAGGTTTAGGGTGAGGGTTAGAGTGAGGGTGAGGGTTAGTGTTAGGGTTAGGGTGCGGGTTAAGGTTAGCGCTAGGGAGAGGGTGAGGGTTAGGGTAAGGGTGAGGGCTAGGGTTAGGGTTAGGGTTTGGGTGAGGGTGAGGGTGAGTGGTAGGATTAGTGGTAAGGTTAGGGTTAGTGTGAGGGTGATGTTTCGGGTTGCGGTAAGGGTGAGGGTTAAGGTGAGGGGTAGGGTTAGACTTACAGTGAGGGTTAGGTTAAGTGTGAGGGTTAGGGTTAGGTTTAGGGTTTGGGTGAGGGTAAGGTTTAGGGTGAGGGTTAGGATGAGATTGAACGTTAAGGTTATCATGAGTTTTAGGTTGAGGGTTATGGTTAGGGTTAGGGTGAGGTTGAGGTTTAGGGTTAGGTTTCGGGTTAGGGTTAGGGTGAGGCTTAGGGTTAGGGTTAGGGTGAGGGTTAGAGTTATGGTTATGGTTAGGGTTAGGGTTATTTTTAGGTTTATGGTGAGGGTGAGGGTGAGGGAGAGGGTTAGGGTTAGGTTTAGGTTTATGGTGAGGGTTAGGGTTAGGATTAGGGTTAGGGCTAGGGTTAGGCTGAGGGTGAGGGTTAGGGTTAGGAATAGGGTGAGTTTAAGGATTAGGGAGAGGGTTAGAGTGAGGGTGAGGGTTACGGTGAGGTTGAGAGTGAGGGTGAGGGTTAGGATTAGGGTTAGGGTTAGGGTTAGAGTGAGGGTGAGGGTGAGCGTGAAGTTTAGGTTTAGGGTTAGGGTTACGGTGAGGGCTAGGGTGAGGGTGAGGGTTAGGGTGAGGGTGAGGGTGATGTTTTGGGTTAGGTTGAGAGTTAGGATGAGGTTTAGGCTTAGGGGTACGGGTAGGGTTAGGGTGAGGGTTAGGGTTAGTGTGAGGGTTCGGGTGAGGTTATGGTTGAGGGTGAGGTTTAGGGTGAGGGTTAGGGTCAAGGTGAGGGTTTGGGTTAGGGTTAGGAGGAGGGTTAGAATTAGGGTGATGTTTAGGGTGAGGGTGAGTGTTAAGGTGAGGGTGAGGGTGAGGGTGAGGTTGAGAGTTAGGGTGTAGGTGAAGGTTAGGTTTAAGGTGAGTGTTATGGTGTTGGTGAGGGTTAAGGTGAGGGTGAGGGTTAGCTTTAGGGTAAGAGATAGGGTTAGGCTGAGGGTGAGAATGAGGGTTAGGGTTAGGGTAAGGGGCAGGGTTAGGTTGAGGGTGAGGGAGAGGGTAAGGTTTAGGATTAGGGTTAGGGTTAGTGTTAGTCTTAGGGTGAGGGTGAGGGTGTGGGTGAGGATTAGGGTGAGGTTTCGGGTTAGGTTTTGTTGAGGGTTAGGGTTAGGGTGAAGGTTAGGGTTAGGTTTAGGGTTGGGGTTAGGCTTAGGTGAGGGTGAGGTTTAGTGTGTGTGTGAGGGTTAGGGTTAGGGTGAGGCTTAGTTTGACATTAAGTGTTAAGGTGAGGTTGAGTGTTAGGGTTAGGCTTAGCATTAGGGTGAGGGTTAGGGTTAGGGTTATGGTGAGGGTTAGGGTTAGTGTTAGAGTTAGGTTTAGTGTGAGGATTTGGGTTAGGGATAGGGTTAGGCGGAGGGTAAGGTCTAGGTTGAGGTTTAGGGTGAAGGTGAGAATTAGGGTGAGGGTTAGGGTTAGGGTGAGGGATAGGATGAGGGTTAGGATTAGGGTTAGTCTTAGGGTTAGGGTGAGTGTTTGGGTTAGGGTTAGGGTGAGGGTTAGGGTTAGGGTTAGGATGAGGGTTAGGGTGAGGGTGAGGGTTAGGGTGAAGGTTAGGGCTACGGTTAGGGTTAGGTTTAGGGTGAGGTTTAGGGTTAGGATGAGGGTTAGGCTGAGGTGTGGTGTTAGGGTTAGGGTGAGCATTAGGGTTAGAGTTAGGTTTAGGGTTAGGTTTAGGGTTAGGGTGATGGTAAGGGTTAGGGTGAGGTTTAGGGTGAGGGTGAGGGTTAGGGTTAGAGTTAGAGTTAGGGTTAGGGTGAGGGTTAGGGTGAAGGTTAGGGTGAGGGTGATGTTTGGAGTTAGATTTAGGGATATGGTGAGTAGTAGGGTAAGAGTTAGTGTTAGGGTGAGGGTTAGTATTAGGGTTAGCATTAGGGTTAGGGTTAGAGTTAGGGTGAGGTTTAGGGTTAATTTTAGGTTTAGGGTTAGGCTGAAATTGATGGTTAGGGTTTGGTTTAGGGTTAGGGTGAGGCTTACGGATAGGGTGTGTGTTAGGGTTAGGGTTAGGTTGAGGGTGAGTGTGAGTGTGAGGGGAAGTATTAGGGTGAGTTTTAGGGTGAGGGTGAGCGTGAGAGTTAGGGTTAGGATTAGGGTTAGAGTTAGGGTTAAGGTGAGGGTAATTTTTAGGTTGAGGGTTAGGGTAAGTTGAGGGTTAGTGTTAGGATTAGGGTTAGGGTTATGTTTAGGCTGAGGGTGAAGGTGAGGGTGAGGGTGAGGGTGAGGGATAGGGTTAGGGTGATGTTGAGGTTGACGGTGAGGTTTTCATTTAGGTAAGGATTAGGATTAGGGTGAGGGTGAGGGTTAGGGTGAGGATTAGGGTTAGGGTGAGGGTGAGGGTTAGGGTTAGGGTAAGGGTTTGGGTTAGGGTGATGTTTAGGGTGAGGGTGAGGTTGAGGGCGAGGGTGAGGGTGAGGGTGAGGGAGAGGGTTAGGGTTAGGGTTAGGTTTAGGGTGAGGGTGAGGGTTAGGGTTAGGATTAGGGTTATGGTTAGGGTTAGGCTGAGGGTGAGGATTAGTGTTAGGATTAGGGTGAGGGTAAGTGTTTGGGTGAAGGTTGGAGTGAGGGAGAGGGTTAGGGTGAGGGTGAGGATGAGGGTGAGGGTTAGTATTAGGGTTAGGTTTAGGGGTATGCTGAGGGTGAGGGTGAGGGTGAGCTTTAGGGTTCGGGTTAGGGTGAGGGTGAGGGATAGGGTGAGGGTGAGCGTAAGGGTGAGGTTTTGCGTTAGGTTTAGAGTTAGCATGAGGGTTTGGCTTAGGGGTAGGGGTAGGGGTAGGGTGAGGTTTAGGATTAGTGTGAGGGTTAGGGTTAGGTTTAGGTTGAGAGTAAGGGTTAGTGTGAGGGTAACTGTGAGGGTTAGGTTTAGGGTGAGGATTAGGGTGAGGGTTAGGGTTAGGGTTATGGTTAGGGTTAGGGTGAGGGTTAGGGTGAGCGTTAGGGTTAGGGTGATGGTTATGGTGAGGGTGATGGTTAGGGTGAGGGTGAGGTTTCGGGTGAGACTGAGGGTTAGGCTGTGGGTGAGGGTTATGTTTAGGGTGAGGGTTAGGGATATGGTGATGGTTAGGGTTACGCTTAGGGTGAGGGTTAGGGTTAGTGTGAGGGTTAGGTTTAGGGTTAGTGTTAGGGTAATGGTTAGGGTGAGGGTTAGGGTCAGGATGAGGCTTAGGGTTAGTTTGAGTGTTAGGATTAGGGTTAGGGTTAGGGTTAGGGTGAGGATAAGGGTTAGGGTGAGTGTTAGGGTAGGGTGAGTGTTAGCATTTGGGTGAGGGTGAGGATTAGTGTTAGAGTGAGTGTTAGGGTTAGGGTTAGTTGTAGCGTGGGGGTGAGGGTGAGGGTTAGGTTTAGGATGAGGGTTAGGTTTAGGGTTAGACTTAGGGTGAGGGTGAGGGTAAGGGTGAGGGAAATTGTGAGGTTTAGGGTGAGGTTTAGTGAGTGGGTTAGGGTTAGTGTCATGTTTAGTGTGAGGGTTAGTGTTAGAGTTAGGGTTAGGTTTAGGATGAGGGTGAGCGTGAGGGTGAGGGTTAGGGTGAGGGTGAGGTTTCGGGTGAGGGTGAGGGTTAGTGTGTGGGTGAGTGTTAGGGTTCGGTTGATGTTATTGTTACGGTGAGGGTTAAGGTAAGGGTGAGGGGTAGGGTTAGGCTTAGCATTAGGGTAAGGGTTGGGGGGAGGGTTAAGGTTAGGGTTAGGTTTAAGGTTAGTGTGAGGATAAGTGTTAGGGTTAGGGTTAGGGTGAGGGTGAGGGTTAGGGTGAGGTCTAGGATGAAGGTTAGGGTTAGGGTTAGGGTTAGGGTTAGTGTTAGGCTTAGGGTTAGGTTTAGGGTTAGAATGAGGGTTAGGGTTAGGGTGATGTGTAGGGTGAGGTTGAGGGTAGGTTTAGGGTTAGGGTTAGGGTTAGATTGAGGGTGAGGGTTAGGGTGATGGTGAGGGTTATGTTTAGGGTGAGGGTTAGGGTGAGGGTGAGGGTTAGGGTGAAGTTTTGGGTTAGGTTTAGAGTTACAATGAGGTTTAGGCTGAGGGGTTGGGTTAGTGTAATGTTGAGGATTTGGGTTAGAGTGAGGGTTAGGTTGAGGTTTAGGATTAAAGTGATTTTAAGTGTTAGGGCGAGGGTTATGGTGAGGGTTAGGCTTAGTGTTAGAATTAGGGTTAGGCTGAAGGTTAGGGTGAGGGTGAGGATTAGGGTTAGGGTTAGGGATAGGGTGAGTATTAGGGTAAGGGTTAACGTTAGGGTGAGGGTTAGGGTGAGGGTTAGGGTAAGTGTTAGCATTAGGGTTAGGGTTAGAGTTAGGGTGAGGTTTAGGGTTAGCTTTAGGGCTAGGGTTAGGGTGAGGGTGAGGGTTAGGGTTTGGTTTAGGGTTGGAGTGAGGGTTAGGGATAGGGTGTGGGTTAGGGTTAGGGTTGGTTTGAGGGTGAGGGTGAGAGTGAGGGTGAGGGTTAGGGTTCGAGTTACGGTAAGGTTGAGGATTAGGGTGAGGTTTAGGGTTAGGGTTAGGGTTTGTGTTAGCTTTATGGTTTTGTTTAGCATTAGGGTTATTTGTTCGGTTAGAATGAGTTTTAGGGTTAGGATTAGGGTTAGGGAGAGGATGAGAGTGAGGGTTAGGTATAGGGTTAGGGAAAGGGTGAGGGTTAGGCTTAGGATGTGGGTTAGGGTTAGGGTTATGTTGAGGGTGAGGGTGAGGGTGAGGGTTAGTGTTAGGATTAGGGTTAGGGTTAGGGTAAAGGTGAGGGTAATGGTTAGGGTGAGGGTTAGGGTGAGGGTGAGGATTAAGGTTATGATTAGGGTTAGGGTTCTGGTTAGGCTGAGGGTGAGTGTGAGGGTGAGGGTGAGGGTTAGATTTAGGTTAGGTTTAGGGTGAGGGTGAGGGTTAGGGTTAGGGTGACTGTGATGATGAGTGTGAGGTTTTCAGTTAGGTTAGGATTAGGGTTAGGGTGAGGATTAGGGTGAGGGTGTGGTTTAGGTTGAGGGTTAGGGTGAGTGTTAGGTTGAGGGTTAGGGTTAGGGTTATGGTTAGTGTGAGGGTGAGGGTTTGGGTTATGGTTACAGTGAGGGTTAGGGTTAGGGTTAGGTTTAGGGTTAGAGTTAGGGTGAGGGTTAGGTTTAGTGTTATGGTTAGGTTGAGGGTGAAGGTGAGGGTGTGGAATAGGTTTAGGGCGAGGGTGAGGTTTAAGTTCAGGGTTAGGGTGAGGATTTGGGTTAGGTTCAGGGTTAAGATGAGGGTTAGGCTGAGTGGTTGGGATAGGTTTAGGGTGAGGGTTAGGGTTATATTGTCGGTTATGGTTAGGTTTAGGGTTAGGGTGAGTTTAAGGGTTAGGGTGAGGTTTAGGGTAAGGGTGAGGTTTAGGGTTAGAGTTAGGGTTAGGGTGAGGGTTAGTGTGAGGCTTAGGTTAGGGTTAGGGTGAGGGTTATTGTGAGGGTTAGGGTGAGTACTAGGGTGAGGTTGAGGTTTAGGGTTAGGGTTAGGGATAGGGTGAGGATTAGGGTTAGGAATAGGGTTAGGGTCAGGGTTAGGGTTAGGGTTAACATTAGGGTTAGGGTTATTGTGAGGGTGAGGGTTAGGCTTAGGGTGTCGGTTGGAGTTAGGGATAGTTTGAGGGTGAGGATAAGTGTGAGGGTGAGGGTGAGTTTGAGGTTAGGGTGAGTGTTAGGCTTATTTTTAGGGTGAGGGTTAGGGTTACGGTGATGTGTAGGTTGAGGGTGATAGGGTGAGTGTTAGGGTTAGTGTGATGGTTAGGGTTAGGGCTAGGGTTAGGGTGAGGGTTCGGGGGAAGGTTAAGGTTACGGTTTGGGTGAGGGTGAGGGTGAAGTTCATGGTTAGGTTTAGGGACAGTGTGAGGTTTAGGGTGAGGCTAAGGGTTAGGGTGAGGCTGAGGGTGAGGGTTAGGGTTAGGGTTAGTGTTAGGGTGAGGGTGAGGGTTAGGGTGAGGGTTAGGGTTAGGGTGAGTGTTAGGGTGCGGGTTAGTGTTAGGTTTAGGGTGAGGGTGAGAGCTAGGGTCAGCGTTAGGGTTAGGGTTAGTGTTATGGTTAGTGTGAGCGTTAGGGTTAGGGTTAGGGTTACGGTTAGGGTTAGGGTTAGAGTGAGGGTGTGGTTTCGGGTGAGGGTGAGGGTTAGGGTTAGGGTAAGGGATAGGGTTAGGATGAGGGTGAGAGAGAGAGGGTTAAGTTTAGAATTAGGGTTAGGGTTAGGGTTAGGCTTATGGTGAGGGTGAGGATTAGGGTGAGGGTTAGGGTTAGGGTGAGGGTGACATTTAGTGTGAGGGTTAGGGTTAGGGTTAGGTTTAGGATAAGAGTGAGTGTGAGGGTGAGGTTTAGGGTGAGGGTTAATGTTCGGGTGAGGAAGAGGGTTTGTGTGTGGGTGAGGGTGAGGGTTAGGGTGAGGTTTAGGGTGACGGTGAGGGTTAAGGTGAGGGTGAGGGTTAGGGTTAGGGTTAGCATTAGGGTGAGGGTTAGGGTTAGCATTAGGGCAAGGGTTCTGGTTAGGGTTAGGGTTAAGGTTTAGGTTAGGTTTAGTGTGAGGATTAGGTTTAAGTTTAGGGTTAGGGTGAGGGTAAGGGTTAGGGTGAGGTTTAGGGTGAGGGTGAGAGTTAAGTTGAGGGTTAGGGTTAGGCTGAGGTTAGTGTGAGGGTTAGGGTGAGGTTTAGGTTTCGGGTTAGGGTTAGGGTATGGGTTAGGTTTAGGGTTAGTGTGAGGGATAGGATATGGTTAGAGTGAGGGTGAGGGTGAGGGTGAAGGTTAGGATTAGGGTTAGGATTAGGGTTAGAGATAGGGTGAGGTTGAGGGATGGGTTAGGGTTATGGTTAGGGTTTGGTTGAGGGTGTGGGTGAGGGTTAGGTTTAGGGTTAGGTTTAGGGTGAGGGTTAGGGTGAGGGTGAAGGTTAGGGTTAGAGTTAGGGTAATGGTGAGGGTTAGGATGAGGTTTAGGGTTAGGGTTAGATTTAGGGTGAGGGTTAGGGTGAGGGTTAAGGTTGCGGTTAGCATTAGGGTTATTGTTAGGGTTAGAGTAAAGTTTATGGTTATGATTAGGGTTAGGGTGAGGATGAGGGTGAGGGTTAGGGATAGGTTTACCGTAAGGGTGAAGGTTAGGGTTAGGATGTGGGTTAGGGTTAGGGTTATGTTGAGCGTGAAGGTGCGGTTGACGGTTAGGGTTATGGTGAGGTTTAGGCTTAGGGTTAGGTTGAGGGTTATGATTAGGGTGATGTTTAGGGTGAGGTTGAGGGTTAGCTTTAGGGTGAGGGTTAGGGTGACGGTGAAGTTTAGGATGCGGGTGAGGGTTAGGGTTAGGGTTAGGGTGAAGTATGGATAAGGGCTAGGATGAGGGGTAGGGTTAGGGTTAGGTTGAGGGCTAGGGTTAGTGTGAGGGTTATGGTTAGGGTTAGGGTTAGGGTTAGGGTTAGTGTAAGGGTTAGCGTTAGGTTGAGGGTGAGGGTGAGGCTAAGGGTTAGGTTTAATAGTAGGGTTAGGTTTAGGGTTATTGTCAGGGTTAGGGTGAGGCTAAGTGTTAGGTTTAGGGTGAGGGTTAGGGTTAGGTTTAGGGTTAGGGTGACGGTGAGGTTGAGAATGAGGTTTTCAGTTAGGTAAGGTTTAGGGTTAGGGTGAGGATTAGGGTGAGGGTGCGGGTTAGGGTGAGGGTTAGGGTGAGGCTAAGGGTTAGGGTTAGGGTTACGTTTAGGGTCAGGGTTATGGTGAGGCTTCATGGTTAGAGTGAGGGGTAGGTTAAAGGTGAGGTTTAGGGTTAGGTTTAGGGTGAGGGTTAGGGTAAGGGTTCGGTTAGGGTGAGGGTTAGGGTGAGGGTGACTGCTAGGGTTAGGGTTCGGGTTAGGTTGAGGGTGAGTGTTAGGATTAGGGCTACATTAGGGCTAGGGTGAGGGTGAGGTTTAGGGTTAGGTTAAGGTGACGGTTAGGGTGAGTGCTAGGGTTAGAGTTTGGGTGAGGGTTAGGTTTAGTGTGAGGGTTAGGGTATGGGTTAGGGTTTGTGTGAGGGTAAGGTTTAGGGTGAGGGTTAGTGTGAGAGTGAGGGTTAGGGTTATCGTGAAATTTAGGGGGAGGGTTAGGCTGAGGTTTTGGGTTAGGATTAGGGATATGGTTAAGGAGGTTGAGGTTTAGGGTTAGGGTTAGGGTTAGGGTAAGGGTTAGGGTTAGGGTTATTGTTAGTGTTATGGTGAGGTTGAGGTGGAGGGACAGGGTTAGGGTTAGGGGTAGGTTTAGGGTGAGTGTGAGGGTTAGGATTAGGATTAGGGTGAGGGCAAGAATTAGGGTGAGGGTTAGGTTGAGGGTGAGGGTTAGGGTTAGGGTTAGGCTGAGGGTGAGGGTGATGGTGAAGGTGAGTGTTAGGGTTAGGGTTAGGGTGAGGGTAATGGTTAGGGTGAGGGATAGGGTGAGGGATTGGGTGAGGGTGAGGGTTAGGGCGAGGGTTAGGTTTAAACTTAGGGTGAGTGTTAGGGTTTCGGTGAGAGTTTCAATGAGGGTGAGGGTTAGGGTTAGGGTTAGAGTTAGGATGAGGTTTATGGTCAAGGTGAGAGTTAGGGTGAGGTTTAGATTTAGGGTGAGTTTTAGGGTGAGGGTTCAGTTTACGGTTAGGGTGAGGGTTAGGGATAGGTTTAGGGTGAAGTTGAGGGTGAGGGTTAGGGTTAAGGTTAGAGTTAGGTTGAGGGTGAGGATTAGGGTTAGGGTTAGGATTAAGTTTAGGATTACCGTTAGGTTGAGGGTGAGGGTGAGGGTTAGGTTTAGGGTGAGTGGTAGGGTTAGGGTGAGGGTTAGGTTGAGGGTTTGGGTTAGGTTTAGGGTTAGGATGAGGGTTAGGCTGAGGTGTTGGGTTAGGGTTAGGGTTAGGATTAGGGTTAGATTTAGGTTTAGGGATAGGTTAAGATTAGGGTGAGGGTAAGGGGTAGGGTGAGGGTTAGGGTGAGGGTGATGGTTAGGGTTAGAGTTAGAGTTAGGGTTAGGGTTAGGTTTAGGGTGAGTGTTAGGGTGAGGGTAAGCGGTAGGGTTAGGGATAGGATGTGTATTAGGGTAAGGGTTAGCGTTAGGGTGAGAGTTAGGGTGAGGGTTAGGGTTAGGGTTAGCATTAGAGTTAGGGTTAGAGTTAGGGTGAGGTTTAAGGTTACATTTAGGGTTAAGGTTAGGGTGAGGGTGAGGTTTAGGGTTAGGGTTAGGGTTTGGGTGAGGCTTAGGGTTAGGGTGTTGTAAGGTTTAGGGTTAGGTTGAAGGTGATTGTGAGGGTGAGGGTTAGGGTTGCGGTTAGCATAAGGGTTATTGTTAGGGTGAGAGTGAGGTTTAGGGTTAGGATTAGGGTTAGGGTGAGGATGAGGGTGAGGGTTAGGGTTAGGATGTGTGTTAGGATTAGGGTTATGTTGAGGGGGAGTGGGAGGGGGAGGGTTAGGGTTCGGGTTAAAGTGAGGGTAATGGTTAGGTTGAGGGTTAGTGTGAGGGTGAGGGGGAAGGTTAAGGTTAGGATTAGGGTTAGGGTTCTGGTTAGGTTGAGGGTGAGGGTGAGGGTTAGTTTTAGGTTAGGGTTAGGGTGAGGTCTAGGATGAGGGTGAGGGTTAGAGTTGGGTTATATTGAGGTTGAGGGTGAAGTTTTCAGTTAGGTAAGGATTAGGTTTAGGGTGAGGATTAGGGTGAGAGTGCGGGTTAGGGTGAGGGTTAGGGTGAGGTTTACGGTTAGGGTTATGGTTAGGGTGAGGGTGAGGGTTTGGGTTAGGGTTACTGTGAGGGTTATGGTAAGTGTTAGGTTTAGGGTTATTGTTAGGGTGAGGGTTAGGGTTAGGTTAGGTTTAGGTTGAGGGTGAGGGTGAGGGTGAGGAATAGGTTTAGGGTGAGGGTGAGGTTTAGGTTGAGGGTTAGGGTGAGGATTTGGGTTAGGTTTAGTTTCAGGATGAGGGTTAGGCGGTGGGGGTGGGTTAGGGTTAGGGTGAGGATTAAGGTTAGTGTGTCGGTTATGGTTAGGTTTAGGGTTAGGGTGAGGTTAAGGGTTAGGATGAGGTTTAGGGTGAGGGTGAGGTTTAGAGTTAGGGTGAGGGTTATTGTGAGGGTTAGGGTGAGTACTAGGGTAAGGGTGAGGTTTAGGTTTAGGGTTAGGGATAGGGTGAGGATTAGGGTTAGGATTAGGGTTAGGGTCAGGGTTAGGGTTAGGGTTAACATTAGGTTTAGGGTTAGGGTTAGGGTGAGCGTTAGGCTTAGCGTGTGGGTTAGGGTTAGGGTTAGGTTGAGGGTGAGGTTAAGTGTGAGGGTGAGGTTAGGATGAGGGTTAGGCTTTGGGTTAGGGTGAGGGTTAGGGTTAGGGTGATGTGTAGGATGAGGGTGAGAGTTAGGGTGAGCATTAGGGTTAGTGTGAGGTTTAGGGTGATGGTTAGGGTGAGGGTTTGGGTTAGGTTTAGGGTGAGGGTTAGGATTAGGGTGAGGGTTAGGGATAGGGTTTGGGTTACGGTGAGGGTGAGTGTCAGTCAGGGTTAGGTTTAGGGTTAGGTTTAGAGTAAGGTTGAGGTTGAGGGTGAGGGTTAGGGTTAGGATTAGGGTTAGGGTTAGGGTTTGTTTGAGGGTGAAGGTGATGGTAAGGGTGAGGGATCGGGTTAGGGTAAGGGTTAGGTTTAGATTGAGGGTTATGGTAATGGTGAAGTTTAGGGTGCCATTGAGGGTTAGGGTTAGCGTTAGGGTGACAGTTAGGTTCAGGGTTAGGATGAGGGTTAGTATGAGGGGTAGAGTTAGGGTGAGTGTTAGGGTTAGTGTGATGGTTAGGGTTAGGGCTAGGGTTAGGGTGAGGGTTAGGGGGAAGTTTAGGGTTAGAGTTAGGGTGCGGGTGAGGGTGAATGTCATGGTTAGGTTTAGGGTTAGTGTGAGGGTTAGGGTGAGGCTAAGGGTTTGGGTGAGGGTGAGGGTTAGGGTTAGTGTTAGGGTGAGGGTTAGGGTTAGGGTGAGGATTAGGGTTAGGGTGCGGTTTAGGGTTAGGTTTTGGGTGAGGGTGAGTGCTAGGGTGAGCGTTAGGGTTAGGGTTAGTGTTATGGTTAGTGTGAGCGTTAGGGTTAGGGTTAGGGTAAGGGTTTGGATTAGAGTGAGGATGAGGTTTAGGGTCTGAGTGAGGGTTAGGGTTAGTGTTAGGGATAGGGTTAGGGTGAGGGTGAGGGAGAGGGTTAGGTTTAGGATTACGGTTAGGGTTAGGCTTAGGCTTAGGGTGAAGGTGAGTGTGAGGGTGAGGATTATGGTGAGGGTTAGGGTTAGGGTTAGGGTGATGTTTGGTTTTAGGGTGATGTTTTTTGTGAGGGTTAGGGTTAGGGTTAGGTTTAGGGTTAGGATGAGAGTGAGGGTGATGATGAGCTTTAGGGGGATGGTTAATATTCGGGTGTTGAAGAGGGTTTGTGTGTGTGTGAGGGTGAGGGTTAGGGTGAGGATTAGGTTTTGGTTTAGGGTTAGGGTGAGGGTAAGGGTTAGGGTGAGGTTTAGAATGAGGGTGAGAGTTAAGGTGAGGGTTAGGGTTAGGCTGAGGGTTAGTGTGAGGGTTAGGTTTAGGTTTAGGGTTCGGGTTCGGGTTCGGTTTCGGGTTCGGGTTCGGGTTAGGGTTAGGGTTAGGTTTAGTTTGAGGGTTAGGATATGGTTAGAGCAAGGGTGAGGGTGAGGGTTAGGATTAGGGTTAGAGTTAGGGTGAGGATGAGGATTAGGGTTAGGATTAGGGTTAGGGTCAGGGTTAGGGTTAGGGTTAACATTAGGGTTAGGGTTAGGAGTATGGTTAGGGTTAGGTTTAATCTGAGGGTTCGGGTTAGGGTTAGTGTTAGGGTTAGGGTGAGGATATGGGTTAGGGTGAGGGTTAGGGTAAGGGTGAGTGTTAGGGTTAGGGTGAGGGTGATGATTAGTGTTGGGGTGAGGGTGAGGTTTAGAGTTAGGTTTAGGGTGAGGGTGAGGGTGAGGTTTAGGGTTAGGGTTAAAGCCAGGGTTGGGGTGAGGGTGAAGGAGAGGGTTAGTTTTAGGATTAGGGTTAGCGTTAGGGTTAGGCTTAGGATTTGGGTGAGGGTGAGGTTGAGGTTTATGGTTCGGGTTAGGGTTCGGGTTAGTGTGAGGGTTAGTGTGTGGGTGAGGGTTAGGGTTAGGGTGAGGGTTAGGGTGACGGTGATGGTTATGTTGAGGATGAGGTTTAGGGTTTGGCTTAGCATTAGGGTGAGCGTTAGGGTAGGGTTAGGGTGAGGGTTAGGGTGAGGGTTAGGGTTAGGGTTAGGGTTATTATGAGGATTAGGTTTAGGGTTAGGGTTAAGGTAAGGATAAGAGTTAGGGTGAGGTTTAGGGTGAGCGTGAGTGTTAAGGTGAGGTTTAGGTTTAGGGTGAGGTTTAGAGTGAGGGTTTGGGTTAGGGTTATGGTTAGGGTTAGGTTTAGGATGAGGGTGAGGGTGAGGGTGAGGGTTAGGGTGAGGGTGAGATTTCGGGTGAGAGTGAGGGTTAGTGTGTGGGTGAGTGTTAGGGTTCGGGTGAGGGTTAGTGTTACGGTGAGGGTTAAGGTGAGGGTGAGGGGTTGGGTTAGGTTTAGCATTAGGGTGAATGTTAGGGGGAGGGTTAGGGTTAGGGTTAGGGTTAAGGTTAGTGTGAGGATAAGGGTTAGGGTTAGGGTTAGGGTGAGGGTTAGGATGAGGTCTAGGATGAGGGGTAGGGTTAGGGTTAGGGTGAGGGTTAGGGTTAGTGTGAGGTTTAGGGTTAGTTTTAGGATTAGGATGAGTTTAAGGGTTAGGATGAGGGTTAGGGTGAGGGTTAGGGTTAGAGTTAGAATTAGGGTTAGGGTGAGGGTTATGTCAAAGGTTAGTGTGAGGTTGAGGGTTAGGGTTAGGGTTAGGGATAGGGTGAGTATTAGAGTAAGGGTTAGCGTTAGGTTGAGGGTTAGGGTTAGGGTTTGCATTATGGTTAGGGTTAGGGTTAGAGTGAGGGTTAGGGTTAGGTTTAACATTAGGGTTAGGGTTAGGAATAGGGTGAGGTTTATTCTGAGGGCGTGGGTTAGGGCTAGTGTTAGGTTCAGGGTGAGGGTTAGTGTGACATTGAGGGTGAGGGTGAGGTTAGGGTGAGGGTTAGGCTTTGGGTTAGGGTTAGGTTGATGTGTAGGGTGAGTGTGAGTGTTAGGGTGAGGGTTAGGGTTAGGGTGAGCTTTAGAGTTAGGGTTAGGGTGAGGCTTTTGGTTAGGTTTAGGGTGAGTGTTAGGTTAGGGTGGGGGTTAGGGATAGGGTTAGGTTTAGGTTGAGGGTGATGGTCAGGGTTAGGTTTAGGGTTAGGGTTAGAGTAAGGGTGACGGTTAGAGTTAGGATTAGGGTTAGGGTTAGTTTGAGGGTGAGGGTGAGGGTGAGGGTGAGGGATAGGGTTAGGGTGAGGGTTAGGTTTAAAGTGAGGGTTATGGTAACGGTGAAGGTTAGGGTCCCGGTGAGGGTTAGGGTTAGTGTTAGAGTGAGGGTTAGGTTCAGGTTTAGGATGAGGGTTAGTATGAGGGGTAGGTTTGGGTTAGTGTTAGCGTTAGTGTGAGGTTTAGGGTTAGGGCTAGGTTTAGGGTGAGGGTAAGGTTGAAGGTCAGGTTTAGGGTTAGGGTGAGGGTCAGGGTTAGGAATAGGGTTAGTGTGAGGGATAGGGTGAGGATAAGGGTTAGGGTGAGGGTGAGGGTGAGGGTTACGTTTAGGGTTAGTGTTAGGGTGAGGGTTAGAGTGGTTAGGTTTAGGGTGAGGGTTAGGGTTAGGTTTATGGTGAGGGTGAGGGCTAGGGTGAGGCTTAGGGTTAGGGTTAGTGTTTGGGTTAGTGTGAGTGTTAGGGTTAGGGTTACGGTTAGGGTAAGGGTTAGGATTAGAGTGAGGGTGAGGTTTAGGGTGAGGGTGAGGGTTATGGTTAGGGTAAGGGATAGGGTTAGGGTGAGGGTGAGGGAGAGGGTTATGTTTAGAATTAGGGTTAGGGTTAGCATTATGCTTAGGGTGAGGGTGAGGGTGAAGGTGAGGATTAGGGTGAGGTTTAGGGTTAGGGTTAGGGTGAGAGTTAGGGTTAGGGTGATGTTTAGGGTGAGGGTTAGAGTTAGGGTTAGGATTAATGTTCGGGTGACGGAGAAGGTTTGTGTGTGGGTGAGAGTGAGGGTTAGGGTGAGGGTTAGGGTGATGGTGAGGGTTAAGGTGAGGGTGAGTGTTAGGGTTAGAGTTAGCATTAGGGTGAGGGTTAGGGTTAGCACTAGTATAAGGGTTAGGGTGAGGGTTAGGGTTAGGGTTAGGTTTAGGGTTAGTTTGAGGATTAGGTTTAGGTTCAGGCTTAGGGTGAGGGTAAGGGTTAGGGTTAGGTTTAGTGTGAGGGTGACAGTTAAGGTGAGGGTTAGGGTTAGGCTGAGGGTTAGTGTGAGGTTAGGGTTAGGTTTATCGTGAGGTTTAGTGTTAGGTTTAAGGTGAGGGTGAGGGTTAGGATAAGGTTAGAGTGGGGGTGAGGGTGAGGGTTCGGATTATTGTTAGTATTAGACATAGAGTTAGGGTGAGGGTGAGGGTTAGGATTAGGGTTAGGGTTAGGGTTAGGTTGATGCTGTGGTTGAGTGTGAGGGTTAGGGTTAGGGTGAGGCTTAGGGTTAGGATGAGGGTTAGGGTGAGGGTTTGGGTTAGGTTTAGGGCTAAGATGAGGGTAAGGCTAAGGGGTTGGGTTAGGCTTAGGGTGAGGGTTAGGGTGAGGTTTACAGTTAGGGAGAGGGTGAGGTTTAGGGTGAGGGTGAGGGTTAGGGTTAGAGTTAGGGTTAGGGTGAGGGTGCGGGTGAGGTTTAGGGTTAGGGTTAGGGTTAGGGTGAGGTTTAGTGTGAGCGTTAGGGTGAGGAATAGCGTGAGGGTAAAGGTTAGGGTTAGGGATAGGGATAGGGTGAGGATTAGTGTTACGGTTATGTTTAGGGTGAGGGTTAGGGTGAGGGTTAGGTTTGGGGTTAGCATTAGAGTTATTGTTAAGGTTAGATTGAGGTTTAGGGTTAGGTTTAGGGTTAGGGTGAGGATGAGGGTGAGGGTTAGGTATAAGGTTAGGGTAAGGGTGAGGGTTAGGGTTATTGTGAGTTTTAGGGGGAGGGTTAGGGTGAGGTTTAGGGTTAGGGTTAGGGTTATGGTTAAGGAGGTTGAGGTTTAGGGTTATGGTTAAGGTTAGGATGAGGGTTAGGGTTAATGTTGTGGTTAGGGTTACTGTTAGTGTTATGGTGAGGGTTATGTGGAGGAACAGGGTTAGAGTTAAGGGTAGGTTTAGGGTGAGTGTGAGGGTTAGGGTTGGATTAGGGTGAGGGTAAGAATTAGGGTGAAGGTTAGGGTGAGGGTCAGGGTGAGGGTTAGGGTTAGGGATAGGCTGAGGGTGAGTGTGACGGTGAAGGTGAGTGTGAGTGTTAGGTTTAGGATTAGGGTGAGGATAATGGTTAGGGTGAGGTTTAGGGTGAGGGTGAGGGTTAGGGTGAGGGTTAGGTTTAGGGTTAGGGTGAGTGTTAGTGTTTCGGTGAGGGTAAGAGTTAGGTTTAGGGTTAGAATTAGGGTGAGGTGTAGGGTGAAGGTGAGAGTTAGGGTGAGGGTTAGATTTAGGGTGAGTTTTAGGGTGAGGGTTAGGTTTAAGGTTAGGTTTAGGGTGAGGGTGAGGGTTTGGGTTAGTGTTAGGGTGAGGGTTAGGGTTAGGGTTACAGTGAGGGTTAGGGATAGGGTTAGGGTGAGGGTGAGGGTGAGGGTTAGGGTTAGGATTAAGGTTAGGGTTACGGTTAGGTTGAGGGTGAGGGTGAGGTTGATAGTGAGGGTTAGGGTTAGGGTGAGTATTAGGTTTAGGGTGAGGGTTTGGCTTAGGTTTAGGGTTGGGATGAGGGTTAGGCTGGGGTGTTGGTTTAGGGTTAGGGTGAGGATTAGGGTTAGATTTAGGTTTAGGGATAGGTTTAGGGTTAGGGTGAGGGTGAGGGTTAGAGTTAGAGTTAGGGTTAGGGTGAGGGTTAGGGTGAGGGTTAGGGTTATAGTTAGGGATAGGGTGAGTATTAGTGTAAGGGTTAGTGTTAGGGTGAGGGTTAGGGTGAGGTTTAGGTTTAGGGTTAGCATTAGAGTTAGGGTGAAGTTTAGGGTTAGATTTAGGGTTAGGCTGAGGGTGAGGGCGAGGGTGAGGGTGAGGGTTAGGATTTGGGTAAGTTGAGGGTGAGGGGGAGGTTTTCAGTTAGGTAAGGATTAGGGTTAGGGTGAGGATTAGTGTGAGGGTGAGGGATAGGGTTAGGGTTAGGGTTAGGGTTAGGGAGAGGGTAGGCTTAGGGTGATGTTTAGGTTTAGGGTGAGGGTGAGGGTTAAGGTGAGGGTGAGATTTAGGCTTAGGGTTATGATGAGCGTTAGGGTTTGGGTGATGTTTAGGGTGAGGGTGAGAGATAGGTTGAGGGTGAGGTTGAGGGTAAGACTGAGGGTTAGGGCGTGGGTGAGGGTTCGGATTAGGGTGAGGGTTAAGGTGACAGTGAAGGTTTGTGTTAGGGTGAGGGTTAGGATTATGCTTAGGGTGAGGGTTAGGATTAGGTCTACGATGAATGGTAGGGTTAGGGTAGGGCCAGAGTTAGGGTTAGTGTGAGGGTTAGGGTTAGGGTAAGGGTTAGGGTAAGGGTTATGGTTAGGATGAGGGTGAGGGTGAAGGTGAGGGTTAGGGTTAGGGTTAGGGTTAGGGTGAGGGTTAGGGTGAGGCTAAGTGTTAGGGTGAGTGTTATGGTGAGGGTGAGGGTTAGGGTGAAGGTCAGGGTTAGGGTTAGGGTGAGGGTTTGGCTGAGGGTTAGGGTAAGGGTTAGGGATAAGGTGAGGTTTAGTGTGAGGGTGAGGATGAGGGTGTGGGTTAGGGTTAGGGTGAGGATTAGGGTGAAGGTTTGGGTTAGGTTTAGGGTTAGGATGAGGGTTAGGCTGAGGGTTAGTTTTAGGGTGATGTTTATGGTGAAGGTGAGAGTTAGGGTGAGGGTGAGGGTTAGGGTGAGGTTTAGGCTGAGTGTTAGGGTTAGAGTTAGGGTTAGGTTTAGAGTGAGGCTGAGGGTTTGGGTTACATTTAGCGTGAGGGTTAGGGTGAGGGTGAGGGTTAGGATGAGGTTTTGGATGAGGGGTAAGTTTAGGGTTAGGGTGAGTGTTAGGGTGAGGGTGAGGGTTAGGGTTAGGGTTAGTGTTAGGGTGAGGGTGAAGGTTAGGGTTAGGATTAGTGTTAGCCTTAGAATTTGGCTGAGGGTGAGGTTGAGTGTCAGGGTTAGGCTTAGCGTGAGGGTTAGGGTGTGGGTGAGGTTTAGGGTTAATGTTAGGGTTAGGGTGAGGGTTAGGTTGAAGGTTAGGGTTAGGATTAGGGTTAGTGTGAGGGTTAAGGGTGAGGGTTAGGATTAAGGTTAGGGTTAGGGTGAGCTTTAGGGTTAGGTTAGGGTTAGGGTGAGGGTTAGGATGAGGGCTAGGGTGAGGGTGAGGTTTAGGGTTAGGGTATGGTGAGGTTTAGGGTGAGGGTTAGGATTAGGTTTAGGGTGAGGGTTAGGTTTAGTGTGAGGTTTAGGGTAAGGGTTAGGGTGAGGGTAAGTGTTAGTGTGACTGTTAGGGTGAGGGTTAGGTTTAGGGAAAAGTTCATTTTTAGGGTGAGGTTGAGCATTAGGTTTAGGGTTAGGGTGAGGGTTAGGGTTAGGGTTAGATTTAGGGTGAGGTGAGGGTTAGGATTGGGGTTAGGGTTATGGTTAGGGTTAGGGTGAGGGTGACGGGGAGGGGGAAGGGGAGGGATAGGGTTAGGTTTAAAGTTAGGGTTAGGGTGAGGGTGAGGGTTAGGGTTAGGATTAGGGTTAGGTTTAGGCTGAGGCTGAGGCTGAGGGTGAGTGTGAAGGTAAGGGTTAGGGTTAGGATTAGGTTTAGGGTTAGGATGTGGGTTAAGGTGAGGGGTAGGGTTAGGGTTAGGGTAAAGGTTAGGTTTAGTGTGAGGGTTAGGTTTACGGGTAGGGTGAGGGTAAGGATTAGGGAGAGAGGTAGGCTTAGTGTGAGTTTTAGGGTTAGGGTTAGGTTTAGGGTGAGGGTTAGCGTGATTGTTAGCGTTAGGCTGAGGGTGAAGCTAAGGGTTAGGGTTAGGTTTAGGGTTAGGGTTAGGGTTATTGTTAATGTTATGATGAGGGTGATGTGGAGGGACAGGGTTAGAGTTACGGGTAGGTTTAGGGTGAGTGTGAAGGTTATTGTTGGATTAGTGTGAGGGTAAGAATTAGGGTGAGGGTTAGGGTGAGGGTGAGAGTTAGGGTTAGGGTTAATTTTAGGGTTAGGGTGAGTGTTAGTGTGTCTGTGAGTGTTTCGGTTAGGGTGTGGGTTAGGGTTAGGGTTAGAGTTAGGGTGAGCTTTAGGGTGAAGGTGAGAGTTAGGGTGAGGGTTAGATTTAGGGTGAGTTTTAGGATGAGGGTTAGGTTTAGGTTTAGGGTTATGGTGAGGGATAGGGTTTGGGTTAGGGTTAGGGTGAGGTTTAGGTTTAGGGTTACAGTGAGGGTTAGGGATAGGGTTAGGGTGAGGGTGAGAGTGAGGGTTAGCGTTAAGGTTAGAGTTAGGGTGAGGGTGATGGTGAGGGTTAGTGTTAGGATTAAGGTTAGGGTTATGGTTAGTGTTAGTGTTAGGCTGAGGATTAGGGTTAGGGTTAGGCTGAGGCTGAGGGTGAGGGTGAGAATTAGGGTGTGGGTGAGGGTTAGGGTTAGGGTTAGCATTAGAGTTAGGGTTAGAGTTAGGGTGAGGTTTAGGGTTAGATTTAGGGTTAGGGTTAGGGTGAGGGTGAGGGTTAGGGTTAGGTTTAGTGTTAGGGTGATGGTTAGGTTTACGGTGTGGGTTCGGTTTAGGTTTAGGTTGATGGGGAGGGGGAGGATGAGTATGAGGGTTAGGGTGAGGTTTAGGGTGAGGGTGAGGTTGAGGGTTAGGGTTAGGATTAGGGTTAGGGTTAGGCTGAGGGTGAGGGTGAGGGTTAGGGTTTGGGTGAAGGTGAGGTTGAGGGTGAGGTTTTCAGTTAGGTAAGGATTAGGGTTAGGGTGAGGATTAGCGTGAGGGTGAGGGATAGGGTGAGGGTTAGGATTAAGTTGAGTGTTAGGGTTAGCATTAGGGTGAGGGTTAGGGTTAGGGTGATGTTTAGGGTGAGGGTGAGGGTTAGGGCAGGGGTGAGGATGAGGGTGAAGTTGAGGGTTAATATGTGGTTGAGGGTTAGGTTTAGGGTGAGTTTTAGTGTGTCAGTGAGGGTTACGGTGAGGGTGAGGGTTAGGGTTAGGGATAGGGTGAGGATTAGGTTTAGAGTTAGGGTTAGGGTGGGGTTTAGTGTTAGGGTTAGGGTGAGGATAAGGGTTAGGGTGAGGGTAAGGGTTATGGTGAGAGTTAGAGTTAGGATGAGGTTTAGGGTTAGGGTTAGGGTGAGGGTTAGATTTAGTGTGAGGTTTAGGGTTAAGGTAAGGGTTAGGGTTAGGGTTAGGGTGAGACTGAGGGTTAGGGTTAGGGATAGGGTGAGGATTAGGTTTAGAGTTAGGGTTAGGGTGGGGTTTAGTGTTAGGGTGAGGATAAGGGTTAGGGTGAGGGTAAGGGTTATGGTGAGAGTTAGAGTTAGGATGAGGTTTAGGGTTAGGGTTAGGGTGAGGGTTAGATTTAGTGTGAGGGTTAGGGTTAAGGTAAGGGTTAGGGTTAGGGTTAGGGTTAGGGTGAGGGTGAGGGTGAGGTATAGGGTTAGGGTTAGGGTAAGGATTAGGTTAATGGTGAAGGTGAGTTTTTGGGTTAGGATTAGGGTTAGGGTTAGGGTTAGGCTGAAAGTGAGGGTGAGGGTGAGGTTTAGGATTAGGTTTAGGGTTAAGGTGAGGACTAGGGTGAGGGTGAGGGTCAGGGTGAGGGTTAGGGTTAGGGTAATTTAGGGTTAGGATTAGGGTGAGGATCAGGGTGAGGATCAGGGTTAGGGTGAGATTTAGGGTTAGGGTGAGGGTTATGGTTAGGGTTAGGGTGAGGGTTAGTATTAGGGTGATGTTTAGGGTGAGGTTGAGGTTTAGGGTGAGGTTGAGTGTTAGGGTTAGGGTTAGGGTGAGGGTGAGGGTAAGGGTTAGGATTAGGTTAGTGTTAGGGTTAGGCTGAGAATAAGGGTGAGGGTGAGGGTTAGGGTTATGGTGAGGGTTAGGGTTAGGGTTAGGGTGAGGGTGAGGGTGAGTGTTAGGTTTAGGGTGATGGTTAGTGTGAAAGTGAGGGTTATGGTGAGGATGAGTGTGAGGGTGGGACTGAGGGTTAGTTTGTGGTTGCGGGTGAGGGTTACTGTTAGAGTGATGGTTAGTCTTAAGGTTAGGGTGATGTTTAGGGTGAGGGTGAGGTTTCGGGTTTGGTTCAACCTGAGGTTTAGGGTTAGGTTTAGGGTTAGGCTGAGTGTGAGGGTGAGGATGACAATGATGGTTAGGGTTAGGGTGAGGGTTAGGGTTACGGTTAGGGTTAGCGTTAGGGTGAGGGTGAGGGTTAGGATTAAGGTTAGTGTTAGCGTGAGTGTTATGGTGAGGGTTAGGGTTAGGGTTAGGTTGACGGTTAGGATGAGGGTTAGGGTTAGGGTGAGGGTTAGGGTTAGGTTTAGGGTGAGGGTTAGGTTTAGTGTGAGGGTTAGGTTAAGGGTTAGGGTGAGGGTAAGTGTTAGGGTAAGGGTTAGGGTGAGGGTTAGGTTAGGGATAGGGTTAGGGTGAGGGTGAGAGTTAGGGTTAGGCTTAGGGTTAGCATTAGCGTGAGCTGAGGGTTAGGGTATTGTTAGGGTTACGGTGTGGATGAGGGTGAGGGTGAGGGATGGGTTTAGGTTTAGGGTTAGGGTTATAGGATGAAAGTTAGGGTTAGGGTTAGGATTAAGATTAATGTTAGGCTGAGGGTGAGGGTGAGGGAGAGAGTGAAGGTGAGGGTTAATGTTAGGGTTAGGGTTTGGATTAGGGTTAGGGTTAGGATGAGGGTTAGGGTGAGGTGTAGGGGTAGGGTTAGGATAAGGGTTAGGTTTAGTGTGAGGCTTAGGGATAGGGTTAGGGTTAGGGTTAGGGTCAGGCTGAGGGTAAGGGTTAGGGTGAGGTTTAGGATGAGGGTGAGGGTTAGGGTTATGGTGAGGTTTAGTTTGAGGGTTAAGTTCTGTTTTAAGTTTAGTGTGAATGTGAGGATTAATGTGAGATTTAAGTAGGGTGAGGGTTAGGGTTTGTGTGAGGGTTAGGGTGAGGGTGAGAGTTAGGGTCAGTGTTAGTGTTAGGTTTATTGTGAGGGTTAGGGTTAGGGTGATGTTTAGGGTTAGGGTTTGGGTTAGGGTGAGGATCGGGTTGAGGGTAAGGGTTAGGGTTAGGGTTAGAGTTAGGGTCAGGTTTAGGGTGAGGGTTAGGGTTAGTGGGAGTATGAGTTTGAGGGTGAGGTTTAGGTTTAGGGTTAGTGTAAAGGTTATGTTTAAGGTTAGGGTGAGGGTAAGTTATATGGGGAGAGTTAGGGTTAAGATGAGCATTAGGGTTAGGGTTTGGGTGATGGTTAGGTTTAGTGTGAGGGTTAGGGTTAGGGTAAGGGTTAGGGTTAGGGTTAGGGTGATGGTGAGGTTGAGAGTGAGGGTGAGGTATAGGATTAGTGTTAGGGTAAGGATTAGTTGGAGGGTGAAGGTGAGGGTTAGGGTTAGGATTAGAGTTAGGGTTAGGGTTAGGCTGAGGGTGAGGGTGAGGGTGAGGTTTAGGGTTAGGGTGAGGGTTAGGGATAGGGTTTGTTTAGGGTTAGGGGTAGGGTGAGGGTGAGGGTGAGAGTTAGGGTGAGGTTTTGGGTGATGGTGTGGGTTAGGGTTAGGGTGAGGGTTAGGGTTAGGGTTAGGGTCAAGTTTAGGAATAGGGTTAGAGTGAGGTTGAGGGTGAGGGTTAGGGATAGGGTTAGGGTTAGATTTAGGGTGAGGGTGAGGGTTAGGGTTCGGATTAGGGTTAGGCTTAGGCTTAGGCTGAGGGTGAAGTTTAGGGTTAGGGTGAGGAATAGGGTGTGGGTTAGTGTGAGGGTTAGGGTGAAGGTGAGGTATAGGGTGTGGGTTAGGGTTAGGGTTAGGTTGAGGGTGAGGGTGAGTGTTAATATGAGAGTTAGGGTGAGCTTTAGGGTGAGGGTGAGCATGAGGGTTAGGGATAGGATTAGGTTTAGGGTTAGGGTTAAGGTGAGGGTAATGTTTAGGGTGAGGGTTAGGATGAGGGTGAGAGTTAGGGTTAGGATTAGGGTAAGGGTTATGGTTAGGCTGAGGTTGAGGATGAGGGTGAGGGTGAGGGTTAGTTTTAGGTTAGGGTTAGGGTGAGGGCTAGGGTGAGGGTGAGGGTGAGGGTTAGTGTGATGGTGAAGTTGAGGGTGAGGTTTTCAGTCTGGTAACGATTAGGGTTAGGGTGAGGTTAGGGTGAGGGTGAGGGTTAGTGTGAGGTTTAGGTTTAGGGTGAGGGTTAGGGTTAGGGTTAGGGTAGGGTTAGGGTTAGGGTGATGTTTAGGGTGAGGGTGAGGGTTAGGGCAAGGTGTGGGTGAGGGTCAGGGTTAGGGTGTGCGTGAGATTTAGCGTTAGGATGAGTGTTAGGGTGTCGGTGAGGGTTACGATGAGGGTGAGGGTTAGGGTTAGGTTTAAGGTGAGGGTTTGGTTTAGAGTTAGGGTTAGGGTGAGTGTTAGGGTGAGGGATTGGTTTAGGGTTATGGTGAGGGTTAGGGTTAATGTGAGGGTTAGGGTTAGAGTTAGTGTTAGGGTTAGGTTGAGTATAAGGTTTAGGGTGAGGGTTACGGTGAGGGTGAGTGTTAGGTTTAGGGTGAGGGTGAGGATTAGTGTTAGTGTGAGGGTTAGGTTGAGGATTAGGTTTAGGGTTAGAGTTAGGTTGAGGGTTAGGGTTAGGGTCAGGGATAGGGTTAGGGTGAGGGAGAGGGTTAGGTTTAGGATTAGTGTTAGGGTTAGCGTTAGGCTTAGGGTGAGGGTGAGGGTGAGGGTGGGGATTAGGGTGAGGGTTAGGGTTAGGTTTAGGGTGAGGGTTAGGGTTAGGGTGATGTGTAGGGTGAGTTTTAGGGTTATGGTTGGGGTTAGGCTTAGGATGAGGTTGAGGGTGTGTGTGAGGGCAAGGATTAGGGTGAGGATTAGGGTGACAGTGAGCGGTAAGGTGAGGGTGAGGGTGAGGGTTAGGGTTAGCATTAGGGTAAGGGTTAGCGTTAGGGTTAGGGTGGAGGTTAGGGTGAATGTTAGGTTCGGGTTATGTTTAGGGTTAGTGTGAGTATTAGGTTTATGGTTAGAGTTAGAGTTACGGTGAGGGTTAATGTGAGGGTTAGAGTTACGGTTAGGGTTAGGGTGAGTGTTAGGGTGAGGGTGAGGTTGAGCGTGAGGATGAGGGTGAGGTTGAAGTTTAGAGTGAGGGTTAGGCTTTTGGTTAGATTGAAGGTTAGGGGTAGGGTGATGTGTTGGGTGAGGTTGCGATTTCCGGTGAGGGTTGGTTTAGGGTGAGGGTCAGAATTAGGGTTAGGGTGAAGGTTTGGGTTAGGTTTAGGGTGAGGATTAGGGTTAGGGTGAGGGTTAGGGATAGGGTTAGGGTTAGGGTGAGGGTGAGGTTGAGGGTTAGGGTTAGAGTAAGGGTGAGGTTGAGGGTGAGGGTTAAGGTTAGGATTAGGGTTAGGGTTAGGGTTAGGTTGAGGGTGAGGTTGAGGGTGAGGGTGAGGGTTAGGGTTAGGATGAAGTTTAGGGTAAAGGTTTGGCTTAGGTTTAGGTTTAAGATGAGGTTTAGGCTGAGGGGTTGGGTCATGGTTAGGGTGAGGGTTAGGGTGAGGGAAGGGTTATGGTTATGGTTAGGTTTAGGGTTAGGGTGAGGGTTAGTGTGAGGGTTAGGGTTAGTGTGAGGGTTAGGGTTAGTGTTAGGGTTAATGTGAGGTTCAGGGTGAGGGTTAGGGTAAGGGTAAGGGTTAGGGTTAGGGTGAGGTTTAGGGTTAAGGTTAGGTTTCGGGTGAGGGTTAAGGTGAGGGTTAGGGTAAGGGTGAGTGTTAGGGTGAGGTTTAGGGTGAGGTTGAGTGCTAGGGTTAGGGTTAGTGTTAGGGTTAGTGTGAGGGTGAGTGTTAGGATAAGGGGTAAGTTTAGGGCTAGGGTGAGTGTGAGGGTTAGTGTTAGGATCAGGGTGCTGGTTAGGGTGAGGGGTAGGGTTAGAGTTAGGGTGAAGCTTAGGTTAATGTGAGGGTTAGGGTTAGGTTATGCTTTGGGTGAGGGTAAGGTTTAGGGTGAGGGTTAGTGTGAGAGTGAGGGTTAGGGTTATCGTGAGTTGTCTGATGAGGGTTAGGGTTTGGTTTAGGTTTAGGGTTAGGGGTAAGGAGGTTGAGGTTTAGTGTTTGGGTTAGGGTTAGGATGAGGGTTACAGTTAGGGTTAGGGTTAGGGTGAGGTTTAGAGATAGGGTGAGTGTGAGGGTTACGGTTAGGATTATGGTGAGGGTAAAAATTAGGGTGAGGTTTAGGATTAGGGTGAGTGTTAGGGTTAGTTTTAGGGTTAGGGTGAGGGTAATCGTTATGGTGAGGGTTAGGGTGAGGGATAGGTTTAGGGTGACTGTGAGGGTTCGGGTTAGTGTTATGGTTAGAGTTAGGGTGAGGGTGAGGGTGAGGGTGAGGTTTAGTGTGTGGGTGAGGGTTAAGGTTAGGCTGAATGTTAGGGTGTTGATGAGGGTTTCGTTGAGGGTGAGTGTTAGGGTTAGGGTGAGGGTTAGGTTAAGAGTTAGGGTAAGGGTGAGGGATAGGGTGAGGTGTAGGGTGAGGGTTAGGTTGAGGGTTAGGGTTAACATTAGGGTTAGGGTTAGGGTTAGGGTGAGGTTTAGGGTTAGGTTTAATGTTTGGGTGAGGGTTAGGGTTAGGGTGATGTTTAGGTTGATGGTGAGGGTTAGGGCGAGGGTCAGGGTGAGGGTGAGGGTTTTGGTTATGGTTAGGGTGAGGGTTAGGGATAGGGTTAGAGTGAGGATGAGGGTGAGGGTTAGGGTTAGGGTTGGGGTTAGAATTAGGGTGAAGGTGCGATTGAGGGTTAGGATTAGGATTAGGTTTAGGGTTAGGTTGAGGGTGAGGCTGAGGGTGAGGTTTCGCATTAGGGTGAGGGTTAGGTTTAGGATGTGGGTTAGGGTGAGCGTTTGGGTTAGGTTTAGGGTTAAGTTGAGGCTTAGGCTGAGGGATTGGGTTAGGGTTAGTGTGAGGGTTAGGGTGAGGGTTAGGATTATGGTTAGTTTTAGGTTGAGGTTGAGTGTTTGGGTTACAGTTACAGTGAGTGTTAGGGTTAGGGTGAGGGTTAGGTATAGGGTTAGGGTGAGGGTGAGGTTCAGGGTTAGGGTTAGGGTGAGGGTTAGTGTGAGGATTTGCATTAGGTTTAGGGTTAGGATGAGTGTTAGGTGAAGGTGATGGTGAGGGTTAGGTTTAGGATTAGCGTTAGGGTTAGGGTTACAGTTAGGGTTAGGGTGAGGGTTAGGGTGAGGGATAGGATTAGGGTAAGGGTTAGGTTTATCTTGAATTTTAGGGTGAGGGTTATGGTGAGGTTTAGGTTTAGGGTTAGGGTTAGGGTTTAGGAGGTTGAGGTTTTGTGTTTGGGTAAGGGTTAGGATGAGGGTTACTGTTAGGGTTAGGGTTAGGGTAAGGGTTAGAGATAGGGTTAGGATTAGGGTTATTGTTAGCGTTATGGTGAGTTTGAGGGTGAGGGACAGGCTTAGGGTTAGGTGTAGGTTTAGGGTGAGTGTGAGGGTTAGGTTTAGGATTAGGGTGAGGGTAAAAATTAGGGTGAGGGTTAGGATTAGGGTGAGTGTTAGGGTTAGGTTTAGGGTTAGGGTGAATGTAATGTTTAGGGTGAGGGTTAAGGTGATGGTTAGGGTTAGGGTGATGTCTAGGTTTAGGGATAGGGTTAGGGTGAGGGTGAGGGTGAGGGTTAGGTTTATGGTTAGAGTTAGGGTGAGGGTGAGGGTTAGGGTTAGGGTGAGGGTTAGGGTGAGGATTTTCGTTAGGTTTAGGGTTAGGATGAGGGTTAGGCTGAGGGTTGGGTTTGGGTTAGGTTGAGGGTTAGGTTTAGAGTGTCGGTTAGGGTTAGGTTTAGGGTAAGGGTGAGTTTAAAGATTAGAGTGAGGTTTAGGGTGAGGGTGAGGTTTAAGGTTAGAGTTATGGTTAGGGTGAGGGTTAGTGTGCGGGTTAGGGTTAGGATTAGGGTTAGGGTGAGTGTTAGGATTAGGACTAGGGTGAATGTGAGGTGTAGGTTTAGGGTTAGGGATAGGGTGAGGGTGAGGTTTAGGGTTAGGTTTAGGGTTAGGGTGAGGTTTAGGGTTAGGTTTAGGATTAGGGTGAGGGTTAGGCTTAGGGTGTGGGTTACGGTTAGGGTTAGGTTGAGGGTGAGGATGAGTGTGAAGGTTAGGGTGAGGTGTAGGGTTAGGATGAGTGTTAGGGTGAGGGTTAGGTTAGGGTTAACTTGAGGGTGAAAGTTTGGGTTAGATTTAGGGTGAGGGATAGGTTAGGGTGAGGGGTAGGGGTAGGGTTAGGGTTAGGGTGATGGTGAGGGTGAGGGTGAGGGTTAGGGTTAGGGTTAAAGTAAAGGTTAACGTGATGGTGAGGGTTAGGTTTAGGATTAGGGTTAGGGTTAAGGTTAGTGTGAGCGTTAGGCTGAGGGGCAGGGTTAGGTTTAGGTTGAGGGTTAGGTTTACTGTGAGGGTTAGGTTTAGTGTGAGGGTTAGGGTTAGGGTGAGGGTTAGGGTTAGGTTTTGGGTTAGAGTGAGGTTGAGGGTGAGAATTAGGGTTCGGGTTAGTGTGAGGGTAAGGGTTATCGTGTGGGTTAAGATCAGGGTTAAGATGAGGGTTATTCTTTTTTAAAAAAAATTATTTTATTTGTGAACATACTGTACAGAGGGGTTACAGTTACATGGGCAGGATAATGCGTACATTTCTTACCAAGCATTGCAGCCTCCTCCTTTTGTTTATCCTTCACGTCCCTTCCCAGCCTCCACCCTCCCCCACAATCCAAATCCTTCTCCGTCCCCCCCATTCCCCCCCCCGCACCGACGTTGTAAAGCTCGTTTTGGACATGACAACTTGTACTTCTCATCGTTGCAACAGGTCCACCTGTATCCTTAAACTGGTTTTTCCCATCTCCTCCTCAAGTTATACTGACATCAAATATAGTGAAAGCAGGGGTTATACTGTGGGGGAGGGACATACAAAGCAACAAAGAGATAATCTTATAAATGCGTTAGAAACACATGCATGAAAGAAATAAAACATTGAAATACATATCTAAGTGTTCATTTTCCTGACATCACATTATCTGACCTTTTCCGCTTGACTCATGCATATACTAGATACTGCAAATAAGGAAAACCATGGGACCTATGTTTCTTTGGGCCTGGCTTACTTCACTTAATACAATTTTTTCCAAGTTTTTCCATTTCCTAACAAATGGGGCAATGTCATTCTTTCTGATGGAGGCGTAAAATTCCATTGTGTATATATACCATATTTTCTTGATCCATTCATCTACTGAGGGGCATCTGGGTTGGTTCTAGATCTTAGCTATGGTAAATAATGCTGCCATAAATATTGTTGTGCTGGTAGCTTTAGTGTGCTCTTGTTTGTAAACATTTCGGTAAATGCCCAAAAGTGGGATTGCTGGGTCATAGGGGAGTTCTATGTGAAGTCTTATGAGGAACCTCCATACTGCTTTCCAAAGTGGTTGAACAAGTTTACATTGCACCAACAATGAAGTAAGGTTCCTTTCTGTCCACATCCCCTCCAGCATCTGTTGTTGTTAGAGTTCTTGATTTTTGCCGTTCTAACTGGGGTGAGGTGATATCTCAATGTTGTTTTGATTTGCATTTCTTTTATGGCTAGGGATGTTGAACATTTCTTCATGTGTCTATTGGCCATCCTTCTTTCTTCTTCAGAGAAGTTTCTCTTGAAGTCTTTTGCCCACTTATTTATTGGGCAGTTGTTTCTTTGAGGATTTGTTGTTGGGGGGTTTAATTTTTTGAGTTCCAAGTATATCTTAGATATGAGACCCTTGTCCGTTGTATGGCTAGTAAAGATCTTCTCCCAATCCGTGGGCTTTCTATTGATCTTGCAAGCTATGTCATTTGCCCTGCAGAAGCTCTGCAAATTTATGCAATCCCATTTGTCCAACCTTTCTTTGATTTGTTGTGTTTCCGGGTCTCTATTCAAAAAATTTTAGCCTGAGCCAAGGAGACCTAGGGTTTCTCCTATTCTATCCTGTAATGTTTTCAGAGTGTCTGCTTTGACTTCAAGGTCTTTGATCCATTTGGAGTTGATGCTGGTGCAGGGTGATATATAAGGATCTAGCTTTAGTTTTCTACATGTAGTTAAACAATTTTGCCAGCACCATTTACTGAAGAGGCTGTCTTTGTTCCATTCTATTGTTTTAGGTCCCTTATCGAAGATTAGATGGCTATAGGTCTGTAGGTTCATTTCTGGGTTTTCAATTCTATTCCATTGGTCCTGAGGTCTGTTCTTATGCCAATACCAAGCTGTTTTGATTACTATGGCTTTATAGTAGAGTTTGAAATTTGGTATTGATATTCCTCCAGCAGTGTTCTTTCCATTGAGGAGCGTTTTTGCTATTTGGGGTCTTTTATTGTTCCATATGAATTTTTGGATTGCCTCTTCTATTTCCTTGAAGAATGAGGTTGGAATTTTGATAGGTATTGCGTTAAATTTGTAGATAGCCTTGGGAAGTATTGCCATTTTCACGATGTTAATCTTTCCAATCCAGGAGCATGGGAGGCTTTGCCATTTTATTTAGTGCTGTGTTGATTTCCTTTTTCAAGATTTTAAAGTTTTCATCATAGAGGTCCTTCACTTCTTTAGTTAAGTTAATTCCTAGGTATTTTATTTTTGGTGGGGCTATGACAAATGGAGTTGCTTTCCTAATTTCAGCCACACTTTTCTCATTGTTGGCATACAGAAAAGCCATTGATTTTGGGGGGTTAATTTTATAACCTGCTACTTTGCCAAAGTTTTGAATCAGATTGAGTAATTTGGGAGTGGAGTCTATGGGATTCTTTAAATACACGATCATGTCATCTGCAAAGAGGGAGAGTTTTATTTCTTCTTTCCCTATTTGGATCCCCTTTATGTCTGCATCTTGTCTTATTGCTGTAGCTAGGCATTCTCATACTAGATTGAAGAGAAGTGGAGAGAGTGGGCATCCTTGTATTGTTCCTGAGTTAAGAGGAAATGGCTTTAGTTTTTCACCATTGAGTATAATGCTGGCTGTAGGTTTGTCATATACAGCCTTCATTGTACTGAGGAATGTTCCATGGATTCCTAATTTTTCCAAAACCTTCATCTTGAAGGGGTGTTGGATCTTGTCGAATGCTTTTTCTGTATCTATTGAGATAACCATGTGGTTCTTATTCTTGCTCCTGTTGATGTGATGAATAATATTATTTGATTTGTGTATATTGAACCAGCTTTGCATCCCTGAAATGAATCCTGTTTGATCGTGGTGTATGACTTTTTGGATGAATTGTTGAAGTCGATTGGCCAAAATTTTGTTGAGAAGCTTTGCATCAATATTCATCAAAGAAATGGGTCTCTAGTTCTCTTTCTTTGATGAGTCCCTGCCTGGTTTTGGGATGAGGGTTATGATGGCTTCATAGAATGTGTTCGGTAGTGAGCTTTCTCTTTCAATTTCATTGAAGAGTTGGAGGAGAATTGGTGTGAGCTCTGCTTTGAAGGCCTTGTAAAATTCCGCTGTAAAACCATCTGGTCCTGGACTTTTCTTAGCTGGGAGGTCTCTTATTGCTGTTTCTATTTCAGTGCTTGATATGGGCCTGTTAAGATAGTTTAACTCATCTTGGTTTAGTTTTGACATGTCAATATTTGCTAGGAAGAGGTCCATTTCTGTCAAGTTCTCAAACTTATTAGCATAAAGTTTTGAGAAGTATTCCCTTATAATGTTCTGAATCTTGGTTGTTTCCGTGGTGATGTTTCCATTCTCATCTCTGAGTTTATTAATTCGGGTGTGTTCTCTTCTTTTTCTGATAAGATTTGCTAAGGGTCTGTCAATTTTGTTAAGTTTTTCGAAGAACCAACTCTTTGTTTTGTTGATTCTTTGTATAGTTTTTTTGGATTCTAATTCATTTAATTCTGATTTAATTTTGATTATTTCTTTCCATCTACTGGATTGGGGTTTTTCTTGCTGCTCTTTTTCAAGGAGGTTTAGATGTGTCATTAAATTGCTAGTTTCAGATCTCTCCAATTTGTTGATGTATGAGCTCAGAGCTATAAGCTTGCCTCTAAGTACTGCCTTTGCTGTGTCCCAGAGGAGCTGGTAATTTGTGTGTTCATTTTTGTTGAATAGCATGAACATTTGAATTTCCTTTCTAATCCCTTCCATGACCCACTCTTGGTTCAGCAGTGTGTTGTTCACCTCCATGTGATACCGGACTTTCTTTGGTGGCTTTTGGTGTTGAGTTCTAATTTTATTCCCTTGTGGTCAGAGAGAATGCAAGGTATAACTTCAATGTTTCTGAGTTTAGACAAGTTTGCTTTGTGGCCTAAAATGTGGTCTATTTTAGAATATGTTCCATGTGCTGCTGAGAAAAACGTGTATTCTGATGCTGCTGGGTGAAATGTTCGGTAGATGTCTGTTAAGTCTAGTTGATCTATGCATTTGTTTAGATCTGCGGTTTCTCTGTTGAGTTTTTGCCGAGTTGATATATGTAGTGAGGAGAGTGGTGTATTAAAATCCCCAACAATTAATGTCTTTGGATCTATATAGGATTTGAGGGAAAGTAGTGTTTCTTTGATAAATTTGGGTGCTCCATTGTTTGGCGAATAGATATTTAGAATTGTAATATCCTCCTGAAGGAGAGATCCTTTAATTAGTATGTAGTGACCTTCTTTATCTCTTCTCACGAATTTTACTTTGAAGTCTATTTTATCTGATATTAGGATTGCAACTCCCGCCTGTTTATGGGGGCCGTTTGCTTGATAGATTTTGTTCCAGCCTTTAACTTTGAAAATGTGTTTGTTTTTATGGGCAAGATGTGATTCCTGCAGGCAGCAGATAGAAGGGTCTTGTTTTTTAATCCAACTAGACAGTCTATGTCGCTTAATTGGAGAGTTCAGTCCATTTACGTTAAGAGATAGGACTGAGAGGTATTTGGGAGTTCCTGCCATGTTATCCACCTTCTTGGGGACTGCAAAAACTGGGTTCTTCCTATGGTTCTTGGATTCTCAGTTTGGGTGCAGTTTCTTGGCCTTTGTTGCGGTCTTGTTGGTTTTCTATGTGTAGGACATCTTTAAGAATCTTTTGTAGGGCTGGTTTGGTGGAGATGTATTGTTTCCATTTTTCTTTGCTATGGAAGGTTTTTATTTGGCCTTCAGTTATGAAGGAGAGTTTAGCTGGGTACAGTATTCTTGGTTGATAGTTGTTTGTTTTTAGGGCATGGCATACATCATTCCACGCTCTTCTTGCTTAGATTGTCTCTGCTGAGAAATCTGAGGTGATTCTAATTGGCTTGGTTTCCCTTTATAGGTGATTACCCTTTTCTCCTTGACAGCTTTAAGGATCTTTTCCTTGGTCTGAGTTGATCCTGTGTGGATTATAATGTGACGGTGGGATGTCCTATTCTGGTCTGGTCTATTTGGGGTTCTAAAAGCTTCTTGTATCTGAATAGGCCTATCTTTTTGTAAGTTTGGGAAGTTCTCTGCTAGGATCCTGTTAAACAAATTTCCTAGACCATTAACTTCTGTTTCTAGGTGCTCCTCTACACCCATTATCCTTAGATTAGGCCTTCTCATGGTGTCTTCCAGGTGTTGGATAGATCTATCATATTTCTTGGACTTGTCTTGGATGGTTGTATGTTCTTTCTCTATATTATCTAGGCTGTCTTCAATCCCTGAGATTCGATCTTCTGCATGGTCTAACATGCTGTCAAGAGTCTCTACTTTGTTTTTTATCTCTTTTCCTTCTAGTTGGTCAGCTTTGATGGCTTCAAGTTCTTTGTTGAAGCTTTGTTTTAGGTCTTGTATGAATTTCTTTACTTCCTTAATTTGTGGTCTCTCAATTTCTGTATTACTCTTTGATTAGCTTCTTCCCGTTCATGGGATTCCTGTAGTTCTCTTTCCTCTCGTTCGTGGGATTCCTGCAGTTCTCTTTGAGTGTTCTCAGCCTGCTCATGCCATTCCTCCCTTTCTCTTTGAGTATTCTCAAGTTGTTCACGCAAATCCTGTATCAGTTTTTGAGTAGCTTCCTCACGCTTATGATATTCCTGTATAAGCTTTTGGGATGCCTCCTCTCTCTCCCTTTCACGCTCATACAGAGTCCTTTGTAAGTTGTCAAACTTCTCAGTTATCATGTTTGCCAGCAGTGTTTGTAGAGCTATTTGGGAACTCTCCTCTGGATTATTCATTATCTGTTCTGACCCCTGATTATCAAGATTGGAACTTGAGATATCCGGATTTGCCATTTTTCTAGTGTTTTTTCGGCTTACTCTGGCCATTTGAGATGAAAATAGCACCAGTTTTGTGCTAGAACACTATCTTAAGGCAACCATCAATCAAAGTTTGCATTTGTACAGTCAATAGACTACAGATACAATCTAGTTCAACAGATACATCTATTCAACATCAAACAACTATATGTTAATGGGCTTCGAACCGCAGAGAAGAATTTGGAAAACCAGAAATTATTAGAGTTAGGGAGAGATGTGGGTAGAAAATAGGAATAGATTGGTGTGGGGAAGCACAGGGAGAGTTAACTATGTCCTAATCCCAATGCAGGAAATAGGTTGGGTAGGATGCATGTAGAGAGAGAGACGAAAAGAAGAATGGGAAAGGGAAATGAAAAGTGACCAGAAAAAAAACAGAAACGTAAAAATTAATATTATTATGGAGATTAAAAGACCATCTATTTAGAGAGGAATGTGAGTATATTAATAGAAGGGTAGGGACATAGAGGAGAAGTGAAAAACGTTACAAAATGCTTAAAATATTATATAGGTATAAAGAGGTAGTACTGCTATTAAGGAATTTAAGTCTCAGAGGTTTTGAATTGAGTAATAAATTTGTGGATTAAGTGTGTACACAATGGGGGATAGGGTCTACTAGTTAACTACGGGTTTATTTGAGGATGTGCAGGACAAGAGTTAAATCACATACAGAAGATCAAAAGAGAAGAAAAGGTGAAAAGGATTAGAAAGGGAGAAAAAAAGATCAGAAGTTCAGTAGAGCTAGACAAAAAAACATAAAGATAGTTAAAAAAGAAAGAAAAAGAGAAAGAAGAGAAGAAAAGAAAGGAAAATGCACATTCATGTGTTCCTAAAATAAAAATTATAAGAGGAAAAAAAAGTTTCTGGAAAACAATTATTTTTTCAAAAAAGGCAAAAATTAAAGATTAATAAAATTTTTAGAAAAGGAAAAAAAATTATATATATATAAGGTACCAAAAAAAAAGAAAAAAGAAAAAAAAGAAAAGAAGAGGAAGAAAAAAAAAAGTTCTTTGATTTTTTTTTATTTTTTTGGGGAGGGTTGGGAAGAATCCTGTATCTCCCTTTTGTCTGTAACCAGCCTCTTGTTGGAGTCTCTGGTCAGCTTGAGGTCTTGTGGCTTGATTGGTTTCTTAAGTCAGTTTGTTGAACAGGCAGAAAAATGCTCTGCTTTACCCAAGATTTTGAGATCCCCCTCCCAGATTAGTTTACTGGGAGGGTGATCTGCTTTGAGAATCACAAAAGAGGGGGATGCAGTGGTGAGGCTAGGTTCTGGGTAGGGTTGAGGCCTTTCAACAATAAGATGCTTTTTCCTGGGGCTAACACAGAGCCCAGCCTGGAGCCGTTCTCAGGTTTTCTGTTTTTCAATTGATTGTGGAGGCTGCTAGAGGGAGGGGCAGCCTCTAGCTCTGGTTACCCAGTGAGGAAAGTCACTCCAATGGCTGGTGCCTGAGCTGGGTGACTTCCCTGGATGGAGCCGAGTCTGGCAGGTCACTTCGCCGTTAAGTTCTTGTGACCTGTTAAATGACTCGTTTTATTCCAAGGCCTGGGTTGGAGCTGGCAGCTCCTCCGAGCTTTGTCGGTATCCAAGATGGAGATCACCAGTGCTGGGAGGGGGGGAGGGGTGGCCTTCCCTCCTCTGCTCCCTTAGAAGGAGTGAGGACGTCGGGCTTCTACTCACGTTGAGTCTTGGATCCTGGGTTGTCTCTGGTCTGCGAACTGCAGGATGAAGATGTCCATTCCTTGTCGGTTCTTGCTGGTGTTGAGTAGAATCCGCTCGCCCGCTGCGTCTGGCTCCTTCGTCCCGGACTGTCTGTGTGAGCACTCAGTTATGGCCCGGGCTGCAGACTGCGCCGCGACCCTGCCGCCGCCGCCGCCGCCGCGGCAGCTTGCAGGTGCTCAGATGTGTCTTTTTGCCTTGGCTTCCCCTCTCTTGTCTAACTCTCTGTCCTGTGAAGGCACACTTGGTGTGATTCTCTGGCTTAGGACTGTTCACTGGAACTCTAAAACTGCTTTCTATGAGAGAGCTTGTTCAGATTCCAGCTTCTCCTCCGCCATCTTCCCGGAACCTTCACAAGATGAGGGTTATTCTTAAGGTTAGGGTTAAGGTGAGGGTTAGGGTGAGAGTAAGGGTTAGGGTTAGTGTTAGGGTGAGGTTTAGTGTGAGGGTGAGAGTTAGGGTGAGGGTTGTTGTTAGGGTTAGGGTGAGGGTTAGGTTTAGGATTGTGGTTAGGGTGAGGGCTAGGGTGAGGGTGAGGGTTAGGGTTAGGGTTAGGGTGAGGTTTAGGGTTAGGTTTGGGGTTAGGGTGAGTGTTAGGGTTTGGGTTAGGGTGAGGGTTTGGTTTAGTGTGAGGGTTAGAGTTAGGGTATGGGTTAGTGTGAGGGAAAGTGCTAGGGTGAGGGTTAGTGTGAGACTGAGGGTTAGGGTTAGCGTGAGTGTTAGGGTGAGGGTTAGGTTTAGGGTTAGGGTTAGGGTGAGGGTGAGGGTTAGGTTTAGGTTTAGGGTGAGGGTTAGGATTGTCGTTACGGTGCTAGGGTGAGGGTGAGGGTTAGGGTTAGGGTTAGGGTGAGGTTTAGGGTTAGGGTTAGGGTTAGGGTGAGCATTAGGGTTAGGGTTAGTGTGAGGGTTTGGTTTAGTGTGAGGGTTAGAGTTAGGGTATGGGTTAGGGTGAGGGTAAGTGTTAGGGTGAGGGTTAGGGTGAGAAAGTGGGTTAGGGTTAGTGTGAGTGTTACGGTGAGTCTTGGGGTAAGGGTTAGTTTTTCATTGAGGTTTAGGGTGAGGGTGAGGTTTAGGGTTAGGGTTAGGTTTAGGGTTAGGGTTAGGCTTAGCGTTAGGGTTAGGGTTGGGGTTAGGTTTAGTGTTAGGTTTATTGTTAGGGTTAGGATTAGGGTGAGGGTGAGGGATAGGGTTAGATTTAGGGTGAGGGTTAGGCTGAGGGTGAGGGTTGGTGTTAGAAATAGGGTTAGGGTTAGGCTGAGGGTGAGGTGAGGGTTAGGTTTAGGGATAGGGTTAGGATTTGGGTTAAGGTTAGGATGAGGGTTAGGGTGAGTAGTAGGGATAGGGTGAGGGTAAGGGTTAGGTTTATTGTGAGGGTTAGGATTAGGATTAGGTTTAGGTTTAGGGGAAGGGTAAGGGTTAGGGTGAGGGTTAGAGTGAGGGTGAGGTTTAGGGTTACAGTTATGATGAGGGTAGGTTGAGAGTTAAGGTTTCGGTTAGGGTTAGGTTGAGGGTTAGGGTGAGGATTAGGGTTAGGCTGAGGGTGAGGGTGAGGGTGAGGGTGAGGTTTAGGGTTAGGGTTAGTGTTAGGATTAGGGTTAGGGTTAGGGTGAGTGTAAGAGTTAGGGTGAGAGTTAGGGTTAGGGTGAGGATTAGGGTTAGGGTTGGGGTGAGGGTTAGGTTTAGGGTGGAGGTTAGGGTTAGGGTGCGGGTGAGGGTGAGGGTGAGGTTTAGGGTAACGGTTAGGGTAAGGGTTAGGTTGAGGGTAAAGGTGAGGGTTAGGGTTAGGATTAGGATTAGGTTTAGGCTGAGGGTGAGAGTGAGGGTGTAGTTTAGGGTTAGGGTTAGAGTTAGGGTGAAGGCTAGGGTGAGGGTGAGGGTTAGGGTGAGGGTGAGGGTGAGGATGACGGTTAGGGTTAGGGTAAGGGTTAGGGTTAGGGTTAGGGTGAGGATCAGTGTGAGTGTGAGGGTTACAGTGAGAGTTAGGGTTAGGGTGAGGATTAGGGTTAGGGTTAGGGTGAGGGTTAGTGTTAGGGTGACGTTTATGGTGAGGATGAGTGTTAGGGTAAGTGTGAGGGTGAGAGTTTGGGTGAAGGTTAAGGTTAGGGTGAGGGTGTGGGTGAGGGTGAGTGTTAGGGTTAGGGTTAGGGTTAGGGTTAGGTTTAGGCTGAGTGTGAGGTTGAGGGTGAGGGTGAGGGTTAGGGTATGGGTTCGGGTTTGGGTGAGACTGAGTGTTAGCGTGTGGGTGAGTGTGAGGTTGAGGGTGAGGGTTAGGGTTAGGTTGAGGGTTAGGCTTAGGGTTAGGCTGAGGATTAGGGTTAGGGTTAGGGTTAGGGTTATTGTGAGGCTTAGGTTGAGGGTTAGGGTTTGGGTTAGGGTTAGGGGGAAGGTGAGGATTAAGGTGAGGGTTAAAATTAGGGTTAGGGTGAGGGTTACGGTTATTGTTAGTATGAGGGTTAGGATGAGGGGTAAGGTTAGGGTTAGGGTGAGGGTTAGGGTTAGTGCTAGGTTTAGGGTGAGGTTTAGGGTGAGGCTAATAGGGTGAGAGTTAGGGTGAGGGTGAGGGTTAGGGTTAGGTTTAGTGTTAGGGTGATGGTGTGGGTTAGGGTTAGGATTAGTGTTAGCCTTAGAATTTGGCTGAGGGTGAGGGTGAGGGTTAGAGTTAGGGTTAGGGTGAGGGTGAGGTTTAGGGTTAATCTTAGGGCTAGGGTGAGGGTTCGGTTGAGGGTCAGGGTTAGGATTAGGGTTAGTGTGATTGTTAGGGTGAGGGTGAGTATTAGGGTTAGGGTTAGGGTGAGGGTTAGGGTTAGGGTTAGGGTTAGGGTAAGGGTTAGGATGAGGGCTAGGATGAGGGTGAGGTTTAGGATTAGGGTATGGTGAGGTTTAGGTTTATGGTTAGGGTGAGGGTGAGGGTTAGGTTTAAGGTTAGTGTGAGGGTTAGGTTTAGTGTGAGGGTTAGGGTAAGGGTGAGGGTGAGGGTGAGGGTAAGAGTTACTGTGAGTGCTCAGGTGAGGGTTAGGGTTAGTATTAGATATAGGGTTAGGGTGAGGTTGAGCATTAGGTTTAGGGTTAGGGTGAGGGTTAGGGTTAGGGTTAGATTTAGGGTGAAGTGAGGGTTAGGATTGGGGTTAGGGTTACGGTTAGGGTTACAGTTATTGTTAGGGCAAGGGTTAGGGTCTGGGTGAGGGCGAGGGGGAGGGATAGGGTTAGGTTTAGGGTTAGTGTTAGGGTGAGGGTGAGGGTTAGGGTTAGGGTTAGGATTAGGGTTAGGATTAGGCTGAGGCTGAGGGTGAGGGTGAGAGTGAAGGTGAGGGTTAGTGTTAGGATTAGGGTTAGGGTTAGGATTAGGGTTAGGGTGAGGGGTAGGGTTAGGGTTAGGGTAAAGTTTAGGGTTAGTGTGAGGGTTAGGGTTAGGGTTAGGGTGAGGGTAAGGATTAGGATGAGGGTTAGTGTTTGGGTTAGGGTTAGGGTGAAGGTGAGGATTAGGGTGAGGGTTAAGGTTAGGGTTAGGGTGAGGGTTAGGATTAGTGTGAGTGTTAGGGTGAGGGTCAGGGTGAGGGTCAGGCTGAGGGTTAGGTTTATTGTGAGGGTTAGGGTTAGGGTGATGTTTAGGGTTAGGGTTAGTGTTAAGCTGAGGATGAGGGTGAGGTTAGGGTTAGGGTTAGTGTAAGGATTAGGTTTAGGGTTAGGGTGAGGGTAAGGGTTATGGTGAGAATTAGGATTAGGATGAGGTTTTGGGTTAGGGATAGGGTGAGTTTGAGGTTTAGTGTGAGAGTTAGGGTTATGGTAAGAGTTAGGTTTAGGGTTAGATTTAGGGTGTAGTGAGGGTGAGGGTAAGGGTGAGGTATAGGGTTAGGGTTTGGGTAAGGTTTAGGTTGAGGTGAAGGGTAATTTTTTGAGTTAGGGTTAAGGTTAGGGTTAGGGTTAGGCTGAAGGTGAGGGTGAGGATGAGGTTTAGGATTAGGTTTAGTGTTAAAGTGAGGGCTAGGGTGAGGGTGAGGGTGTGGGTGTGGGGTAGGGTTAGGTTTAGGGTTATGGTGAGGGTTAGGGTGAGGGTTAGGGTAAGGGTTATGTTGAGGGTTAGGTTTAGTGTGAGTGTTAGGATTAGGGTTAGGGTTAGGGTTAGGGTGAGGGTAAGGGTTAGGTTGAGGGTTTGGTTGAGGGTGAGGGTTAGCGTTAGCATTAGGGTTAGGGTTAGGGTTTGGTTGAGGGTTAGGGTTCGAATTACGGTTAGGGTTAGGGTGAGGGTGAGGGTTAGGGTGAGGGTGAGGGTAAGGGTGAAGGTTAGGGTTGTGGTTAGGGTGAGGGTGAGGGTTAGGGTTAGGATTATTGTTAGTGTTAGGATTTGGCTGATGGTGAGGGTGAGGGTTCGTGTTACGGTGAGGGTTAGGATAAGTGTGAGGTTTAGATTAATGTTAGGGTTAGGGTTCGGGTTCGGTTGAGGGTTAGGGTTAGGATTAGGTTTAGGGTGAGGGTTAGTGTTAGGGTTAGGGTTAGGGTTACGTTTAGGGTGAGGGTGAGGTTTAGAGTGAGAGTTCGGGTTATGGTTAGGGTTACGGTTAGGGTTAGGATTGTGGTTAGGGTGAGAGCTAGGGTGAGGGTGAGCGTTAGGGTTAGGGTATGGTGAGGTCTAGGTTTAGGGTTAGGGTTAGGGTGAGGGTTAGTGTTAGGGTTAAGGTGAGGGTTAGGTTTAGTGGGAGGGTTAGGGTGAGGTTTAGGTTAGGGATAGGGTTAGGGTTAGGGTGAGGGTGATAGTTAGGGTTAGGTTTAGGGTTAGCGTTAGGGTGAGCTGAGTTTAGGATTAGGGTTAGGGTGAGGGTGAGGGATATGGTTAAGTTTAGGGTTAGGGTAAGGGTGAGAGTAAAGGTTAGGGTTAGGATTAGGGTTAGGGCTGAGGTGAGGGTGACGGTGAGGGTGAGAGTGAAGGTGAGCATTAAGGTTAGTGTTAGGGTTAGGATTAGGGTTAGAGTTAGGATGAGGGTTAGGGTGAGGTGTAGGGTTAGGGTTAGAGTAAGGGTTTGGGTTAGTGTGAGGGTTATGGTTAGGGTTAGGCTGAGAGTAAGGTTTATGGTGAGGTTTAGGATGAGGGTGATGGTTAGGGTTATGGTGAGGTTTAGTTTGAGGGTTAGGGTTTGGTTTAAGTTTAGTGTCAATGTGAGGATTAGGGTGAGGTTTAAGGTTAGGGTTAGGGTGAGGGTTAGGGTTTGTGTGAGGGTTAGGGTGAGGGTGAGGGTTAGGGTCAGTGTGAGTGTTAGGTTTAGTGTGAGGGTTAGGGTTAGGGTGATGTTTAGGGTGAGGTTTAGGGTTAGGGTGATGGTCAAGGTGAGGGTGAGGGTTAGGTTGAGAGTTAGGCTTAGGGTGAGGGTTAGGGTTAGTGGGAGTATGTGTGTGAGGGTGAGGTTAAGGGTTCGGCTTAGTGTAAGGGTTATGTTTAGGGTTAGGGTGAGAGTAAGGGATATGGTGAGAGTTACTGTTAGTATGAGGATTAGGGTTAGGGTTTGGGTGAGGGTTAGGTTTATTGTGAGTGTTAGGGTTACAGTGAGTGTTAGGGTTGGGGTTAGGTTGAGGGAGAGTTTGAGGGTGAGGTATAGGATTAGGGTTAGGATTAGGTTGAGGGTGAAGGTGAGGGTTAGGGTTAGGATTAGGGTTAGGGTTAGGATTAGACTGAGGTTGAGGGTGAGGGTGAGGTTTATGGTTAGGGTGAGGATTAGGGATAGGGTGTGGGTTAGGGTTAGAGGTAGGGTGAGGGTGAGGGTGAGAGTTAGGGTGAGGTTTAGGCTGAGGTTTGGGTTAGGGTTAGGGTGAGGGTTAGGATTAGGTTTAGGTGAAGTTTAGGAATAGGGTTAGGGTTAGTTTTAGGTTTAGAGTTAGGGTGAGGGTGAGTGTTACGGTTAGGATTAGGGTTAGGGTTAGGGTTAGGCTGAGGGTGAGGGTGAGGGCAAGGTTTAGGGTTACGGTGAGGGTTAGAGATAGGGTGTGGGTTAGTGTGAGGGTTAGGGTGAAGGTGAGGGATAGGGTGTGGTTTAGGGTTAGGGTAAGGTTGAGGGTGAGGGTGAATGTGAGGTTGAGGGTTAGGGTGAGGTTTAGGGTGAGGGTGAGCATGAAGTTTAGGGCTAGGATTAGGGTTAGGGTTAGGGTTAAGTTGAGGGTAATGGTTAGGGTGAGTGTTAGGGTTAGGGATAGGGTTAGGGTGAATGAGAGGGTTAGGTTTAGGATTAGGTTTAGGGTTAGGCTTATGGTGAGGGTGAGGATTGGGGTGAGGGTTGGGTTAGGGTTAGGGTGAGGGTTAGGGTTAGGGTGATGTTTAGCATGAGGTTTAGGGTTAGGATTGGGGTTAGGCTTAGGATGGGGGTGTGGGTGAGTGTGAGGGTTAGGGTTCGGGTTAGGGTTCAGGTGACGGTAAGGGTTAGTGTGTGGGTGAGGGTTAGGGTGACAGTGATGGTTAAGGTGAGGGTGAGGGTGAGGGTTAAGGTTAGCATTAGGATGAGGGTTAGCGTTAGGGTTATGGTGGAGGTTAGGGTGAGTGTTAGGGTTAGGGTTAGGGTGAGGATTAGGTTTATGTTTAGGGTTAGTGTGAGGTTAAGAATTAGAGTGAGGTTTAGGCTGAGGGTGAGAGTTAGGGTAAGGGTGAGTGTTAGAGTGAGGGTTAGGCTTACGTTTAGGTTGAGGGCTTGGTTTAGGGTGAGGGTGAGGGTTAGGGTTAGGGTTAGGGTGAGGGTTAGGGATAGGGTTAGAGTGAGGGTTCGGGTTCGGGTTCGGGTTCGGGTTGGTGTTTGAGTCAGGGTGACGGTGAGGGTGAGTGTTAGGATTAGGGTTAGGGTAAGTGTTAAGTTGAGGGTGAGGGTGAGGGTGAGGTTTCGGTTAGGTTGAGGGTTAGGGTTAGGATGAGGGTTAGGGTGAGGGTTTGGGTTATGTTTAGGGTTACGTTGAGGGTTAGGCTGAAGGGTAGGGTTAGGGTTAGGGTGAGGGTTATGGTGAGCGTTAGGATGAGGGTGAGGGTTAGGGTTAGGTTTAGGGTGAGCGTGAGTGTTTGGGTTAGAGTTAACGTGAGGGTTAGTGTTAGGGATAGGGTTAGCATGAGGGTGAGGGTTATGGTTAGTTTTAGGGTTACAGTTAGGCTGAAGGTGAGGGTGAGGGTGAGGGTTAGGTTAGTGTTAGGGTTAGTTTGAGGGTGAGGTGAGGGTGAGTGTGAGGATTAGTTTTAGGGTGAGGGTTAGCGTCAGGGTGAGGGTTAGGGTGAGGATTTGGGTTAGGTTTAGGGATAGGATGAGGGTTAGGCTGGGGGCTTGGGTTGGGGTTAGGGTGAGTGTTAGTTTTAGAGTGTGGGTTAGGGTTAGGATTAGGGTTAGGGTGAGGTTGAGTGTTAGGGTGATTGTTAGGGTGAGGGTGAGATTTAGGGTTAGAGTTAGGGTTAGGGTGAGGGTTAGTGTGAGGGTTATGGTTACTGTTAGGGTTAGGGTGAGTGTTAGGGTGAGGGTGAGGTTGAGGGTGAGGGTGAGGGTGAGTGTTAGGATTAGGGTTAGTGTAAGTGTTAGGTTGATGTGTAGGGTGAGGGTGAGAGTTACGGTGTCGGTTAGGCTTAGGGTGAGGGTTAGGATTAGGGTTAGGGTGAAAGTTGGGGTTTGGTTTAGGGTGAGGGTTAGGGTTAGGGTAAGACTTAGGGATAGTGGTAGGGTTAGAGTGAGGGTGAGGGTGAGGGTTAGGGTTAGGGTTAGGGTTAGGGTTAGAGTAAGGGTGAGGTTGAGGGTGAACGTTAAGGTTAGGATTAGGGTTAGGTTTAGGGTTAGGTTGTCGGTGAGGGTGAGGGTGAGGGTGAGGGATAAGGTTAGGATGAGGTTTAGGGAGAGGGTTTGGCTTAGGTTTAGGTTTAAGATGAGGATTAGGGTGAGGGGTTGGGTTAGGGTTAGGGTGAGGGTTCGGGTGACGTTTAGGGTTAGGGTTAGGGTTAGGGTGAGAGTGAGGGTTAGGGTGAGGGTTAGGGTTAGGGTTAGGGTTAGGTTTAGGGTGATGGTTAGGGTAAGGGTTAAGGTTAGGTTGAGGGTTAGAGTGAGCGTGAGTGATAGGGTTAGGGTTAGGGTTAGGGTTCGTGTGAGGGTTAGGGTGAGGGTTAGGGTTAGGGTGAGGGTTCAGGTGAGGGTTAGGGTGAGGGTTAGGGTAAGGGTTAGGGTTAGGGTGAGGGTTAGGGTGAGGGTGAGTTATAGGGTTAGGGTTAGGTTAAGGGTTAGGGTGAGGGTGAGTGTTAGGATAAGGGGTAAGGTTAGGGCTAGGGTGAGGGTGAGGGTTAGGGATAGGGTAAGGGTGTAGGTTAGAGTGATTGGTAGGGTTAGAGTTAGGGTGAGGGTTAGGTTTCGTGTGAGGGTTAGGGTTTGGGTGAGGGTAAGGTTTAGGGTGAGGGTTAATGTGATAGTGAGGCTTAGGTTTATCGTGAGTTGTATGGTGAGAATTAGGGTGAGTTTTAGGTTTAGGGTTAGGGTTAGGATTAAGGAGGTGGAGGTTTAGGGTTTGGGTTAGGGTTAGGATGAGGGTTACGGTTAGGGTTAGGTTAGGGTGAGGGTTAGCGTTACGGTTACGGTTAGGGTAAGGGTTATTGTTAGTGTTATGGTGAGGGTGAGGGTGAGGGACAGGACTAGGGTTAGGTGTAGGTTTAGGGTGAGTGTGAGGATTACGGTTAGGATTAGGGTGAGGGTAAAAATTAAGGTGATGGTTAGGGTTAGGGTGAGTTTTAGGGTTAGGTTTGAGTTTAGGGTGTGGGTAATGGGTAGGGTGAGGGTTAGGGTGAGGGTGAGGGTTAGGGTGAGGGTTACGTTTAGGGATAGGGTTAGGGTGAGGGTGAGGGTGAGGGTTAGGGTATGGTTGAGGTTAGGTTTAGGCTGAGTGTTAGGCTGTCGCTGAGGGTTTCGGTGAGGGTGAGGGTTAGGGTTAGGGTGAGGGTTAGGTTTAGAGTTAGGGTAAGGGTGAGGGATAGGGTGAGGGGTAGGGTGAGGTTTAGGGTGAGGGTTAGGGTTAGGGTTAACATTAGGGTTAGGGTTAGGGTTAGGGTGAGGTTTAGGGTTAGGTTTAGGGTTTGGGTGAGGGTTAGGTTTAGGGTGATGTTTAGGGCAAGGGTGAGGGTAAGGGCCAGGTTGAGGGTGAGGGTGAGGGTTTATGTTAGGGATAGGGTGAGGGGTAGGGATAGGATTAGTGTGAGGGTGAGTGTGGGGGTTAGGGTTAGGGTTGGGGTTAGAGTTAGTTTGAGAGTGAGGTTGAGGGTTAGGATTAGGGTTAGGTTTAGGGTTAGGTTGAGGGTGAGGGTGAGGGTGTGCTTTCGTGTTAGGGTGAGGGTTAGGGTTAGGATGAGGGTTAGGGTGAGGGTTTGGGTTTGGTTTAGGGTTAAGATGAGGGTTAGTCTGAGGGGTTGGGTTAGGGTTAGGGTGAGGGTTAGGGTGAGGGTTAGGTTGAGGGTCAGGATTAGGGTTAGGTTAGGGTGAGGGTGAGTGTTTGGGTTAGGGTTAAGGTGAGGGTTAGGGTTAGGGTGAGGGTTAGGGATAGGCTTAGGTGAGGGTGAGGTTGAGGGTTAGGGTTAGGGTTAGGGTTACGTTGAGGGTGAGAGTGAGGGTTAGTGTGAGGATTAGGTTTAGTGTCAGGGTTAGGGTTCGGGTGGGGGTTAGAGTGAGGATTTGCGTTAGGTTTAGGGTTATGATGAGGGTTAGGATGAGGGATTGGGTTAGGGTTAGGGTGAGGGTTAGGGTTAGAGTGTGGGTTATGGTGAGGGTTTGTGTGCGGGTTAGGGTTAGGATTAGGGTTAGGGTGAGGGTTAGGTTTAGCACTAGGGTGAGGGTGAGGTTTAGGTTTAGGGTTAGGGATAGGGTGAGGATTAGGGTGAGGGTTAGGGTTAGGATGAGGGTTAGGGGGAGGGTTTGGGGTAGGTTTAGGGTTATGATGAGGGTTAGGCTGAGGGGTTGGGTTAGGGTTAGGTTTTGGGTTAGGGTGAGGGTTAGGGTGAGGGTTAGGCTTAGGGTTAGGGTTAGGGTGAGGATTAGGGTTAGTGTGAGTGTTAGGCTGAGGAGTAGGGTTAGGGTTAGGTTTAGGATTAGGTTTAGTGTGAGGGTTAGGTTTAGGTTAGGGTTAGGGTTAGGGTGAGGGTGAAGGTGAGGGTGAGTGTGAGGATTAGGTTTAGTGTGAAGGTTAGGGTTAGGGTGAGGGTTAGGGTGAGGGTGAGGTTGAGTGTTAGAGTTAGTGTTACAGTGAGGGTTGTGTGCGGGTTAGGTTTAGGATTAGGGTTAGGGTGAGGGTTAGGGTGAGGGTTAGGTTTAGAACTAGGGTGAGGGTGAGGTTTAGGTTTAGTGTTAAGGATAGGGTAATGATTAGGGTTAGGGCGAGGGATAGAGTTAGGGTGAACATTAGGGTTAGGGTTAGGGTGAGGTTTAGGGTTAGGGTGAGGTTTAGGGTAAGGCTTAGAGTGTGGCTCAGGCTTAGTGTGTGGCTTACGGTTAGGGTTAGGTTGAGGGTGAGGGTGAATTTGAGGGTTAGGGTGAGGGTGAGGTTTAGAATGAGAGTTAGGTTTTGGGTTGGGGTGAGGGTTAGGGTTAGGGTGATTTGTAGGGTGAGGGTGAGAGTTAGGGTGAGGTTTAGGTTTAGGGTGAGGGTTAGGGTTTCGGTTAGGTTATGGTTAGCTTGAGGGTGAAGCTTTGGGTTAGGTTTAGGGTGAGGGATAGGATTAGGGTGAGGGTTAGGGATAGGGTTAGGGTTAGGGTGAGGGTGAGGGTGAGGGTTAGGGTTAGGGTTAGTGTAAAGGTGAAGGTGATGGTGAGGGTTAGGGTTAGGATTAGGGTTAGGGTTAGATTGAGCGTGAGCGTGAGGATTAGGGTTAGGGTGAGGGTTAGGTTTAGGGTGAGGGTTATAGTAACTCTGAAGGTTAGGGTGCAAGTGAGGTTTAGGGTTACTGTTAGGGTGAGGGTTAGCTTTAGGGTTAGGATGAGGGTTAGTATGAGGGGTAGGATTAGGGTTAGGGTGAGGGTTAGGATTAGTGTGAGGTTTATGGTTAGGGCTAGGGTTAGGGTGAGTTTTTGGGTGAAGGTTAGGGTTAGGGTGAGGGTGAGGGTGAGGGTGAGGGTTTGGATTATAGTTAGGGTTAGGGTGAGGGTTAGGGTGAGGCTAAGGGTTAGGGTTAGGGTTAGGGTTAGTATGATGGTGAGGTTTATGGTGAAGGTTAGGGTTAGGGTTAGTGTTAGGGGGGTTAGGGGCGGGTTAGGGGTGGTTTAGGGTGAGGGTGAGGGTTAGGGTGATGGTGAGGGCTAGGGTTCGGGTTAGGTTTAAGGTTAGGGTGAGGGTGAGTGTTAGGGTTAGGATTAGGGTTAGGGTTATGTTTAGGGTGAGGGTGAGGGTTAGGTTTAGGGTGAGGTTTGGGTTTAGGGTTAAGATGAGTGTTAGGCTGAGTGGTTGGTTTAGGGTTAGGGTGAGGGTTAGGGCAAGGGTGAGGGTGAGGGTTAGGGTTAGGGTGAGGGTGATGGTTAGGTTTACAGTTAGGTGTAGTGTGAAGGTTAGGGTGAGGGATAGGGTTAGGGTTATGGAGAGGATTAGGTTTAATGCGAGGGTTAGGGTTAGGGTGAGGGTGAGGGTTAGGGTTAGGGTTAGAGTAAAGGTGAAGGTGATGGTGAGGGTTAGGGTTAGGATTAGGGTTAGGGTTAGATTGAGCCTGAGGGTGAGGATTAGGGTTAGGGTGAGGGTTAGGTATAGGATGAGGGTTATAGTAACTCTGAAGGTTAGGGTGCAAGTGAGGTTTAGGGTTACTGTTAGGGTGAGGGTTAGCTTTAGGGTTAGGATGAGGGTTAGTATGAGGGGTAGGGTTAGGGTTAGGGTGAGGGTTAGGATTAGTGTGAGGTTTATGGTTAGGGCTAGGGTTAGGGTGAGTTTTTGGGTGAAGGTTAGGGTTAGGGTGAGGGTGAGGGTGAGGGTGAGGGTTAGGATTATAGTTAGGGTTAGGGTGAGGGTTAGGGTGAGGCTAAGGGTTAGGGTTAGGGTTAGGGTTAGTATGATGGTGAGGTTTATGGTGAAGGTTAGGGTTAGGGTTAGTGTTAGGATGGGGGTTAGGGGCGGGTTAGGGGTGGTTTAGGGTGAGGGTGAGGGTTAGGGTTATGGAGAGGATTAGGTTTAAAGCGAGGGTTAGGGTTAGGGTGAGGGTGAGGGTTAGGGTTAGGATTAGGGTTAGAGTTAGGGTTAGGTTGAGTGCTAGTGTTTGGGACAGTGGAAGGTTTAGGGTGAGGGTTAGTGTGAGAGTGAGGATTAGTGTTATCGTGAGATTTAGGGTGAGATTTAGGGTGAGGTTTCGCCCTAGGGTTAGCGTTAGGATAGGGAGGTTGAGGTTTAGGGTTAGAGTTAGGGTTAGGATGAGTGTTAGGGTTAGGGTTAGGGTGAGGGTGAGGGTGAGGTTTAGAGTTACGGTTAGGGTTAGGGTTATTGTTAGTGTTATGGCGAGTGTGAGGGTGAGGGAGAGGGGTAGGTTTAGGGTTAGGTTTCGGGTGAGGGTGAGGGTTAGGGTTAGGATTAGGGTCAGGGTAAGAATTAGGGTTAGAGTTAGGATGCGAGTGAGGGTTAGGTTTAGGGTTAGGGTGAGGGTTAGGCTGAGGTCTAGGATGAGGGGTAGGGTTAGGGTTCGGGTGAGGATTAGGGTTAGTGTGAGGGTTAGGGTTTGGGTTATGGTTAGGGTAAGGGTTAGGGTAAGTGTTAGGATGAGAGTGAGGGTGAGGTTTAGGGTGAGGTTTAGGTTTAGGGTGAGGAGTAGGGTTAGGGTTAGTGTGAGGGTTAGGTTTAGGGTGATGTTTAGGGTTAGGGTGAGGGTGAGGGTGAAGTTAAGTGTGTGGGTGAGGGTGATGGTTAGCGTTAGGGTTAGGGTGAGGGTTAGGTTTATAGTTAGGGTTCTTGACGAGGGTTAGTGTGAGGGGTAGTGTTAGGGTTAGGATGAGTCGTAGGGTTAGTGTGAGGGCTAGGGTTAGGGTGAAGATAAGGTTTAGGGTGAGGGTTAGTGTGAGAGTGAGTGTTAGGCTTAGGGTGAGGGTGAGGAATAGTGTTAGGGTGAGGGTTCGGGTTAAGGTTAGGTGTAGGGTGAGGGTTAGGGTTAGGATTAGGGTTAGGGCGATGCTTAGGGTGAATGTGAGGGAGAGGGTTAGGTTTAGGATTAGGGTTAGCGTTAGGGTTAGGCTTTGGGTGAGGGTGAGGTTAATGGTGAGGGTTAGGGTGAGGGTTAGGATAAGGGTGATGTTTAGGGTCAGGATTAGTGTTAGGGTTAGGGTTCGGTTAGGTTTAGGATGAGGGTGAGGATGAGGGTGAGGGTTAGGTTAAGGGTTACTGTGAGGTTTAGGTTATGTGAGGGTTAGGGTGAGGGTGAGGGTAAGGGTTAGGGTGAGGGGGAGGGTTAGGGTTAGGGTTAGGTTTAGGAAGAGGATTACTGTGAGGGTTAGGTTTAGGGTTAGGGTTAGGGTGAGGGTGAAGTTTAGGGTGAGGGTTAGGTTTAGGGTTAGGGTGAGGGTTAGGTAGAGGATGATGGTTAGTGTTATGGTAAGGGTTAAGTTTAGGATCAGGGTTAGGGTTAGGATTAGGGTTAGGGTGAGGGTTAGGGTTAGGGTTAGTGTGAGGGTAAGTGTTAGGGTGAGATTTGGGTTTAGGGTGAGGTTTAGATTGAGGGTTAGGATTAGGGTGAGGGTTAGGTTTAGGGTTAGACTGAAGTTGAGGGTTAGGGTTAGGATTAGGATTAGGGTTAGGGTTAGGCTGAGGTTGAGAGTGAGGGTGTGGTTTAGGGTTAGCGTTAGAGTGAGGGTGAGGGCTAGGGTGAGGGTAAGGGTTAGGGTGAGGGTAGGGTGAGGATGAGGGTTAGGGTTATGGTAAGGGTAAAGGTTAGGGTTATGGTGAGGATCAGGGTGAATGTGAGGGTTAGGGTGAGAGTTAGGGTTAGGGTGAGGGTTAGGGTGAGGGGAAGGTTAGGGTGAGGGTTAGGGTGAGGGGTAGGGTGAGGGGTAGGCTTAGGGACAGGGTGAGGGTAAGGGTTAGCGTTAGGGTTAGTTTGAGGTTAAGGGTTAGGGTTAGCATTAGCTATAGGCTTAGGGTTAGGGTGAGGGTTAGGTTTAGGTTTTGGGTTAGAGTGAGGTTGAGGATGAGGATAAGGGTTAGGGTTAGTGTGAGGGTTAGGGTTAGTGTGTACGTAAGGATCAGGTTTAGGATGAGGGTTAGGCTAAGTGTTAGGGTTAAGGTGAGGGTAAGTGTGAGGGTAAGGGTTAGGGTTAGGGTTAAGGTGAGGTTTAGGGTGAGAGTGAGGGTTAGGGTGAGGGTTGGGGTTAGAGTCAGGATGAGGGTTAGGGTGAGGATTGTTTTTAGGGTGAGGGTGAAGGTTAGGGTTAGGGTTAGGGTGAGGTTTAGGGTGAGGGTTAGGGTTACGGTGAGTATTAGGGTTAGGGTTAGGGTGAGGGTTTGGTTTAGTGTGAGGGTTAGGGTTAGGGTAGGGGTTAGTGTGAGCATAACTGCTAGGGTGAGGGTTAGTTTGAGAGTGAGGGTTAGGGTAAGCATGAGTGTTAGGGTGAGGGTTAGGGTGAGGGTTAGGTTTAGGGTGAGGGTTAGGGTGAGGGTTAGGTTTAGGGTTAGGGTTAGGCTGAGGGTTAGGTTTAGGGTTAGGGTTAGGGTGAGGGTTAGGTTTAAGGTTAGGGTTAGTGTTAGGGTTATTGTTAGGTTTAGGATTGGGGTCAGGGTGAGGGATAGGGTTAGATTTAGGGTGAGTGTTAGGGTGAGGGTGAGGGTTAGTGTTAGGAATAGGTTTAGGGTTAGACTGAGGGTGAGGTGAGCGGTAGGTTTAGGGATAGGATTTGGAGTTTAGGGTTAGGGTGAGGGTTAGGGTGAGTGGTAGGGATAGGGTTAGGGTAAGGTTTAGGGTTATTGTCAGGGTTAGGATTAGGGTTAGGTTTAGGGTTAGGGTGAAGTTAAGGGTTAGGGTGAGGGTTAGGGTGAGGGTGAGGTTTAGGGTTAGGGTTATGGTGAGGCTTAGGTTGAGAGTTAAGGTTTGGGTTAGGCTTAGGGTGAGGATTAGGGTGAGGATTAGGGTTAGGGTTAGGATGAGGGTGAGGGTGAGAGTGAGGGTGAGATTTAGGGTTAAGGTTAGGGTTAGGATTAGTGTTAGGGTTACGGTGAGGGTAAGAGTTAGAGTGAGGGTTAGAGTGAGGGTGAGGATTAGGGTTAGGGTTGGGGTGAGGGTTAAGTTTAGGGTGGAGGTTAGGTTTAGGGTGAGGTTTAGAGTTAGGCTTAGGGTGAGGGTGAGGGTGAGGGTGAGGTTTAGGGTTACGGTTAGGGTAAGGGTTGTGTTGAGGGTTAGTGTGCGGGTGAGGGTTAGGGGGAGGGTGAGTGTGAGGATGAGGGTTAGGGTTAGGGTAAGGGTTAGGGTTAGGTTTAGGGTGAGGATCTGGATGAGTGTGAGGGTTAGGGTGAGAGTTAGGGTTAGGGTGAGGGTTAGGGTTAAGGTTAGGGTGAGGGTTAGTGTTAGGGTGATATTTAGTGTGAGGATGAGCGTTAGGCTAAGGGTGAAGGTGAGAGTTCGGGTGAGGGTTAGGGTCAGGGTGAGGGGCTGGGTGAAGATGAGGGTAAGGGTTAGGGTTAGCTTTAGGGTTAGGGTTTGGCTGAGGGTGAGGTTGAGGGTGAGGGTGAGGGTTAGGGTGCGGGTTAGGCTTAGGGTTAGGGTTAGGGTTAGGGTTAGGCTGAGGGTGATGGTAAGGTTGAGGGTGAGGTTTAGGGTTAGGGTGAGTGTTAGGCATAGGTTGAGTGTTAGGGTTAGGGTAATGGTTTGGGTGAGGGTTAGGGTTAGGGTGAGGGTTAGGGTGAGGTTAGGGTTAGGGTTAGCATTAGGGTTAGGGTTAGGGTTAGGGTGAGGTTTAGGGTTAGGTTTAGGGTTAGTTTGAGGGTTAGGGTTAGGGTTAATGTTAGGGTGAGTGTTAGGGTGAGGGTGAGGGTGAGGTTTAGAGTTAGGGTTAGGGTGAGGGTGAGGGTTAGATTGAGGGTAAGGGTTAGGATGAGGGTTAGGGTAGGGTTAGGTTTAGTGTTAGGGTGAGGGTTTGGGTGAGGGTTAGGTTTAGGGTAGGGTTAGGCTGAGGTTTAGGGTGAGGGTTAGGGTTAAGTTTAGGGTTAGGGTGAGGGCTAGGTTGAGGTTGAGATTGAGGGTTAGGGGGAGGGGGAGGGCTGTGGTGAGTGTGAGGGTTAGGATTACGGGTAGGGGGAGGGCTATGGTGAGTGTGAGGGTGAGGGTTAGGGGTAGTGTTAGGTTCAGTGTGAGGGGGATGGTGAGGGTTAGGGTTAGGGTTAGGGTGAGGGTTAGGGTTATGTGAGGGTTAGGGGGAGGGGAGGGTTAGGGTTAGGGTGAGGGTTAGATTGAGGATAAGGGTTAGGATGAGGGTTAGGGTGAGGGTGAGGTAAGGTTTAGCGTGAGGGTGAGTTTTAGGTTTAGCGTTAGACTTAGGGTGAGGGTGAGGGTTAGGGTTAGGGTCCGAGATAGGGTTAGGTTTACGGTTAGGGTGAGGGCTAGGGTTAGGGTGCAGGTTTGGGTTTAGATTAGGTTTAGCGGGAGAGCTGGGGTGAGGGTGATGTTAGGGTTAGGCTTAGGGTTAGGGTGAGTCTTAGGGTGAGGTTGAGGGTTCGGGTGAGACTGTGTGGGTGAGGTTTAAGTTTAGGGTGAGAGGGTGACGGTGAGTGTTACTGTGCTGGTGAAGGTTAGGGTTAGGGTTAGGGTCAGGTTGAGGGTTAGGGTAGGGAGCGGGTGAGGATTAGGTTTAAGTTTACCGTTAGGCTGAGGGTAAGGGTGAGGGTTGGGGTTAGGGTGAGGTTTATTGTAAGGGTGAGGGTGAGGGTTAGGTTTAGGATTAGGGTTTGGGTTAGGATTAGCCTGAGGGTGTGGGTGAGGGTTGGGTTTAGGGTGAGGGTTAGAGTGACGGTGAGGTTTAGGGTGCGGGTGAGGGTTAGTGTGAATATTAGGGCTAGGGTGAGGGTTCGGGTGAAGGTTAGGGTTAAGTGTAGGGTTAGGATGAGGGTTAGGGTTAGGGTGAGGTTTAGGGTGAGGGTGAGGGTTAAGGTTAGGGTTAGTGTTAGGGTAAGGGTTAGGGTGAGGTTTAGGTTTAGGGTTAGGTTTAGGTTGAGGTTTAGGGTTAGGGTTAAGGTGAGTGTTAGGTTTAGGGTGAGGGTAAGGGTTAGGATGAGGGTTAGGGTGAGAGTAAGGTTTAGGGTTATTGTGAGTGTTAGGGTGAGGGTTAGGTTGAGGGTTAGGGTTAGGGATAGGGTGAGGGTGTGGGTTAGGGTTAGTGTAAGGTAAGGGTTAGGGTGAGGGTGAGGGTTAGGGTTAAGGTTTGGTTGAGGTTAAGGGTTAGGTTGAGGGTTAGGGTTAGTGTGAGGGTGAGGTTTAGCGTTAGGATTAGGGTTAGGGTTACACTTAGGCTGAGGGTGAGGCTTAGGGTTAGCGTTAGGGTTAGGGTTAGGGTTATCGTTAGGGTGAGGGTTAGGGTGAGTGTTAGGGTGAGGGTTAGTGTGAGGGTCAGGTATAGGGTTAGTTTAGGGTTAAGCTGAGGGTGAGGGTGAGGGTCAGGGTTAGGCTTAGGGTGAGTGTTAGGGTTAGGTTGATGTTAAGGTGGAGGATGAAGGTGAGGGTTAGGGTTGGGATAAGGGTGAGGTTTAGGGATAGTGTTAGTGTTATGTTGAAGTTTAGAGTTATGGTTAGGCTTAGGGTTAAGGTTATTGTTAGAGTTAGGGTTAGGGTTAGAGTGAGGTTGAATGTGAGGTTGAGGGTTAGGGTTAGGGTGAGTTTTAGGGTGAGGGTGAGGGTAAGTTTTAGGATTAGGGTTAGGGTTAGGATTAGGCTGAGCGTGAGGCTTAGGGTTAGTTTTAGGGTGAGGGTAAGGATTGGGTTGAGGGTTAGAGTGAGGGTAAGTTTTAGGGTTAGGGTTTAGGGTGAGATTTAGGGTGAGGGTTGGGTTTAGGTTTAGGGTTCGGTTAAGGGTGAGGGTGAGGGTTAGGGTTAGGTTTAGGGTTAGGGATATGGTTCGGGTGAGGGTAAGGGTTAGGGTGTGGGTTAGGGTGTGGTTGAGGTTTAGGTTTAGGGTTAGGGCTAGTGTGAGATTTAGGGTGAGAGTTAGTGTTAAGGTTAGGGTTAGGTTTAGGCTGAGGGTTAGGGTTAGGGTGAGGGTGAGGGTTACAGTGAGGGTTATGGTGAGGGTTAGGGTTAGGATGCGGGTTAGGGTTAGGGTGAGGGCTTGGGTGAGGGTGAGGGTTAGGTTTAGGTTTCGGGATAGGGTGAGGACTAGGGTTAGGGTTAGGGTTATTGTGAGGGTTAGGCTGAGAGTTAGGGTTAGGGTTAGGTTTAGGATTAGGATTAGTGTGAGGGTTATGGTGAGGTTTAGGCTGAGGGTAAGGGTTAGGTTGAGGGTTAGGGTTATGTTTAGGATTAGGGTCAGGGTGAAGGTGAGGGTTAGGGTTAGGGTTAGGGTGAGGGCTAGGGTGAGGGTGAGGGTTAGGGTTAGGGATAGGGTGAGGATTAGGTTTAGGGTTAGGGTTAGTTTGAGTGTTATGCTGAGGGGTAGGGTTAGGGTTAGGTTTAGGTTCAGGTTTAGTGTGAGGGTTATGGTTAGGGTTAGGGTGAGGGTGAGGGTGAGGTAAGGGTTAGGTTGAGGGTTAGGGTTATGTTTAGGATTATGGTTAGGGTGAGGGTGAGTGTTAGGGTTATGTTGAGGATTAGCGTTAGGTTTAGGTTTAGGGTGAGGGTGAGGGTTAGGTTTAGGGTTAGGTTTAGAGGGAGGGTGAGGGATAGTGTTAGGGTTAGGGTGAGGGTTATGGTTAGGGTGAGTGTTAGCGTTAGTGTGAGGGTTAGGTTTAGTGTTAGGGTTAGGTTTAGGTTGAGGGTAAGGCTTGTGGTGAGAGTTAGGGTGAGGGTGAGGGTGAGGGTGAGGTTTAGGGTTAGGGTTAAAGTTAGGTTGAGGTTTAGATTTATGATTAGGGTTAGGGTTAGTGTTATTGTTAGGGTTAGGGTTATATTGAGGTTGAGGGTGAGTGTGAGGGTTCAGCTTAGGGTGAGGTTCAGGGTGAGGGTGAGGGTGAGGGTTAGGGTTTGAATTAGGGTTAGGGTAAGGATTGGATTGAGGGTTAGTTTGAGGGTAATGTTTAGGGTTAGGGTGAGGGTGAGATTTAGGGTGAGGGTTGGGGTTAGGTTTAGGGTTCAGTTGAGGGTTAGGTTGAGAGTTAGGGGTAGGTTGCGGGTTAGCTTTATGGTTAGGGTTATGGTTTGGGTGAGGGTAAGGATTAGGGTGAGGGTTAGGGTGAGGGTCAGGTTGAGGTTTAGGGTTAGGGTGAGGGTGAGGTTTAGGGTGAGGGATAGTGTTAAGGTTAGGGTTAGGTTTAGGGTTAGGGTGAGGGTGAGGGTAAGGGTGAGGTTTATGGTGAGGGTTAGGGTTAGGGTGCGGGTTAGGGTTAGCATTAGGTTTAGGTTGAGGGTGAGGGTTATGGTTAGGATTAGGGTTAGGTTGAGGGTGAGGGTTAGGGTTAGGGTTAGGGTGAGGTCTAGGTTGAGGGTGAAGGTTAGAGTTAGGCTTACGGATAGGGTGAGGATTAGGGTTAGGGTTAGGGTTAGTGTGAGTGTTAGGCTGAGGAGTAGGTTTAGGGTTAGGTTTAGGATTAGGTTTAGTGTGAGTGTCAGGGTTAGGGTTAGGGTGAGGGTAAGGGTTAGGTGGAGGGTTAGGGTGCTGGTGAAGTTTAGGGTTAGCATTAGGGTTAGGGTTAGGGTTATGGTGAGGGTTAGGGTTAGGTTTAGGTTTAGGGTGAGGGTGAGGTTAGGGTTAGGTTTAGTGTTTGGATGAGGTTTAGTGTAAGTGTGAGGGTTAGTGTTAGGGTTACTGTGAGGGTTAGGGTTAGGGTGAGGGTTAGCGTTAGTGTCAGGGTTAGGGTTAGGGTTAGGTTTAGGTTTAGGGTGAGGGTGAAGGTTATGGTTAGGGTGAGGGTTAGGGTGAGAGTGAGAGTTAGGGTTATCAGGAGTGTTAGGGTGAGGGTTAGGGTGAGGTTTAGGCTTAGGGTTAGGGTGAGGTGAGGGTTAGGGTTAGTGTAAAGTAAGGGTTAGGGTTAGGGTAAAGTTTTGGGTGAGGGTGAGGGTGAGGGTTAGGGTTAGGTTTTGGTTGAGGTTAAGGGTTAAGTTTAGGGTTAGGATTAGGGTGAGGGTGAGGTTTAGGGTTAGGATTAATGTTAGGGTTACAGTTAGGCTGCGGGTGAGGGTTAAGGTTAGGGTTAGGCTTATGGTTAGGGTTAGGTTTAGGATGAGGGTTAGGGTGAGGGTCAGGGTTAGGGTTGGGTTTAGGGTTAAGCTGAAGGTGAAGTTGAGGGTCAAGGCTAGGCTTAGGTTGAGGGTTAGGGTTAGGGTGATGTTAAGGTTGAAGGTGAGGGTTAAGGTGAGGGAGCGGGTTCGAGTTAGACTGAGGGTTAGGCTGTGGGTGAGGGTTAGGTTTAGGGTGACGGTTAGCGTGACAGTGAAGGTTACGATGCGGTTGATGGTTAGGGTTAGGGTTAGGGTAAGGGTTAGATTTAGGGTTAGGATGAGGTTTAGGATGAGGGGTAAGGTTAGGGTTAGGGTGAGGATTAGGTTTAGTGTGATTGTTAGTGTTAGGTTTAGGGTTAAGGCTAGGGTGAGGGTCAGGGTTAGTGTTAGGTTTATGGTTTGGTTGAGGGTTAGGGTTAGGGTTAGGTTTAGGGTGAGGGTGAGGGTTAAGGTTAGGGTTAGGATGAGGGTTTGGATTAGGGTGAGGGTTAGGGTTAGTGTGAGTGTTAGGTTTAGGGTTAGGGTTAGGGTTAGGGTAAGGCTTAGGGTGAGGGTTAGGGTGAGAGTGAGTGTTAGGGTTATTGTGAGTGTTAGGGTGAGGGTTAGGGTGAGGGCTAGGGTGAGGGTGAGGTTTAGGGTTAGGGTGTGGGTTAAGTTAGTATTAGGGTGAGTGTGAGGGTTAGGGTTAGGGTAAGGGTGAGGTTTAGGGTTAGTGTTAGGGTTAGGGTGAAGTTTAGAGTTAGGGTTAGGTTTAGGGTGTAGGGTGAGGTTTAGGGTGAGGGTGAGGGTTAGGGTTAGGATGAGTGTTAGGGTGAGAGTTAGAGTGAGGTTTAGGGTTAGGGTTAGGTTTAGGTTGAGGTTTAGGGTTCGGGTTAAGGTGAGTGTTAGTTTTAGGGTGAGGGTAAGGGTTAGGGTGAGGGTTAGGGTGAGAGTAAGGTTTAGGGTTATTGTGAGTGTTAGGGTGAGGGTTAGGTTTAGGGATAGGGTGAGGGTGAGGGTTAGGGTTAGTGTAAGGAAAGGGTTAGGGTTAGGGTGAAGTTTAGGGTGAGGGTGAGGGTGAGGGTTAGGGTTAGGGTTTGGTTGAGGTTAAGGGTTAGGTTGAGGGTTAGGGTTAGGGTGAGGGTGAGGTTTGGGGTTAGGATTAGTGTTAGGGTTACAGTTAGGCTGAGGGTGAGGCTTAGGCTTAGGGTTAGGGTTATGGTTAGGGTGAGGATTAGGGTGAGGGTTAGGGTGAGAGTCAGGGTTAGAGTTCGGATTAGGGTTAGTTTTAGGGTTAAGCTGAGGGTGAGGGTGAGGGTCAGTGTTAGGCTTAGGGTGAGGGTTAGGGTTAGGGTGATGTTAAGGTGGTGGGTGAGCGTGAGGGTTAGGGTTAGGGTAAGGGTGAGGTTTAGGTTAGTGTTAGGGTTACGGTGAAGTTTAGATTTAGGGTTAGGGTTAGGGTTAAGGTTATTGTTAGGGGTAGGGTTAGAGTTAGAGTGAGGTTGAGTGTGAGGGTGAGGTTTAGGGTTAGGGTGAGTTTTAGGGTGAGGGTGAGGGTAAGGGTAAGTGTTAGGATTAGGTTTAGGGTTAGGGTTAGGTTGAGGGTGAGGGTTAGGGTTAGTGTTAGGGTGAGGGTAAGGATTGGGTTGAGGGTTAGAATGAGGGTAAGGTTTAGGGTTAGGGTTAGGGAGAGATTTAGGGTGATGTTTGGGGTTAGGTTTAGGGTTCAGTTGAGGGTTAGGGTGAGGGTTAGAGTTAGGCTGATGGTTAGGTTTAGGGTTAGGGATATGGTTCGGGTGAGGTTAAGGGTTAGGGTGCGGTTTAGGGTGAGGTTGAGGTTTAGGGTTAGGGTTAGGGTTAGTGTGAGGTTTAGGGTGAGGGTTAGTGTTAAGGTTAGGGTTAGGTTTAGGTTGAGGGTTAGGGTTTGGGTGAGGTTGAGGGTTATGTTGAGGGTTATGGTGAGGGTTAGGGTTAGGGTGTGGGTTAGGATTAGGGTGAGGGCTAGGGTGAGGGTGAGGGTTAGGGTTAGGTTTCGGGATAGGCTGAGGACTAGGGTTAGAGTTAGGGTTAGTGTAAGTGTTAGGCTGAGAGGTAGGGTTAGGGTTAGGTTTAGGTTTAGGTTTAGTGTGAGGGTTAAGGTTAGGGTTAGGGTGAGGGTAAGGGTTAGGTTGAGGGTTAGGGTTATGTTTAGGATTAGGGTGAGGGTGAGGGTGAGGGTTAGGGTTAGGGTTAGGGTGAGGGCTAGGGTGAGGGTGAGGGTTAGGGTTAGGTTTAGGAATAGGGTGAGGATTAGGGTTAGGGTTAGGGTTAGTGTGAGTGATACGCTGAGAGGTTTAGGTTTAGGTTTAATGTGAGGGTTAGGGTTAGCGTTAGCATTAGGGTGAGGGTGAGGTTAAGGGTTAGGTTGGGTTTAAGGGTTATGTTTAGGATTAGGGTTAGGGTGAGAGTGAGGGTTAGGGTTAGGGTTAGGGTTAGGGCTAGGTTGAGGGTGAGGGTTAGGGTTAGGGTTAGGGATAGGGTTAGGGTTAGATTTAGGGTGAGGGTTAGATTGAGGGTAAGGGTTGGGATGAGGGTTAGGATGAGGGTTAGGGTTAGGGTTAGGTTTAGTGTTAGGGTGAGTGTTAGGGTGAGGGTTAGGGTAGGGTTAGGGTTAGGCTGAGGTTTAGGGTGAGGGTTAGGGTTAGGGTTAGTGTTAGGGGGAGGGTTAGGTTGAGGTTGAGTTTGAGGGTTAGGAGGAGGGTGAGGGCTATGGTGAGTGTGAGGGTGAGGGTTAGGATTAGGGAGAGGGTGAGAGCTATGGTGAGTTGGTGAGTTGGAGCGTGAGGTTTAGTGGTAGGGTTAGGTTCAGTGTGAGGGGGATGGTGAGGGTTAGGGTTAGGGTTAGGGTGAGGGTTAGGGTTACGTGAGGGTTAGGGTGAGGGTGAGGGTAAGGGTTAGGGTTAGGGTGAGGTTTAGGTTTAGCATTAGACTTAGGGTGAGGGTGACGGTTAGGATTAGGGTCAGAGTTAGGTTTAGGATTATGGTTAGGTTGAGGGCTAGGGTTAGGGTGGAGGTTTGGGTTAAGATTAGGATTAGGGGGAGAGCTGGGGTGAGGGTGATGTTAGGGTTAGGCTTAGGGTTAGGGTGAGGCTTATGGTGAGGTTCAGGGTTCGGGTGAGACTGAGGATTAGTTTGTGGGTGAGAGTTAAGTTTAGGGTGAGAGTTACGGTGACGGTGAGTGTTAGGGTGCGGGTGAGAGTTAGGGTTAGGGTTAGGGTTAGGGTGAGGGTTAGGGTAGGGTGCGGGTGAGGATTAGGGTTAAGTTTATGGTTAGGCTGAGGGTGAGGATGAGGGTTAGGGTTAGGGTGAGGTTTAGTGTAAAGGTGATGGTGAGGGTTAGGTTTAGGATTAGGGTTTGGGTTATGATTATGCTGAGGGTGTGGGTGAGGGTTAGGTTTAGGTTGAGGGTTAGAGTGACAGTGAGGGTTAGGGTGCGGGTGAGGGTTAGTGTGAAGATTAGGGCTAGTGTGAGGTTTGGGTCAGGGTTCGGGTGAAGGTTAGGGTTAAGTGTAGGGTTAGGCTGAGGCTTAGGGTTAGGGTGAGGTTTAGGGTGAGGGTGAGGTTTAGGGTTACGGTTAGTGTTAGGGTGAGGATTAGGGTGAGGTTTAGGGTTAGGGTTAGGGTTAGGTTGAGGTTTAGGGTTAGGGTTAAGGTGAGTGTGAGGTTTAGGGTGAGGGTAAGATTTAGGGTGAGGGTTAGGGTGAGAGTAAGGTTTAGGTTTATTGTGAGTGTTAGGGTGAGGGTTAGGGTGAGGGTTAGGTTTAGGGATAGGGTGAGGGTGAGGGTTAGGGTTAGTGTAAGGTAAGGGTTAGGGTTAGGGTGAAGTTTAGGGTGAGGGTGAGGGTGAGGTTTAGGGTTAGGGTTTTGTTGAGGTTAAGGGTTAGGTTGAGGCTTAGGGTTAGGGTGAGGTTTAGGGTTAGGGTGAAGTTTAGAGTTAGGGTTATGGTTAGGTTTAAGGTTATTGTTAGTGTTAGGGTTAGGGTTAGAGTAAGGTTGAGTGTGAGCGTGAAGGTTAGGGTTTGGCTGAGGGTGAGGGTGAGGGTAAGTGTTAGGATTACGGTTAGCGTTAGGGTTAGGTTGAGGGTGAGGGTTAGGGTTAGTGTTAGGATGAGGGTAAGGATTGGGTTGAGGTTTAGAGTGAGGGTAAGGTTTAGGGTTAGGTTTAGCATGAGATTTAGCATGAGGGTTGGGGTTAGGTTTAGGGTTCGGTTGAGGGTTAGGGTGAGTGTTAGGGTTAGTTTGAGGGTTAGTTTTAGGGTTAGGGATATGGTTCGGGTGAGGGTAAGTGTTAGGGTGCGGGTTAGGGTGAGGTTGAGGTTTAGGGTTAGGGTTAGGGTTAGTTTGAGTGTTAGTGTTAAGGTTAGGGTTAGGTTTAGGCTGAGGGTTAGGGTTAGGGTGAGGGTGAGGGTTAGGGTGAGGGTTATGGTGAGGGTTATTGTTAGGGTGCAGGTGAGGGCTAGGGTTAGGGTGAGGGTTAGGGTTAGGGTTCGGGATAGGGTGAGGACTAGGGTTAGGGTTAGGGTTAGTGTGAGTGTTAGGCTGAGAGGTAGGGTTAGGGTTAGGTTTAGGATTAGGTTTAGTGTGAGGGTTAGGGTTAGGGTGAGGGTAAGTGTTAGGTTGAGGGTTAGGGATATGTTTAGGATTAGGGTTAGGGTGAGGGTTAGGGTTAGGTTTAGGGTGAGGGCTAGGGTGAGGGTGAGGGCTAGGGTTAGGTTTAGGGATAGGGTGAGGATTAGGGTTAGGGTTAGGGTTAGTGTGAGTCTTATGCTGAGAGGTAGGGTTAGGGTTAGGTTTAGGTTTAGGTTTAGTGTGAGGGTTAGGGTTAGGGTTAGGGTTAGGGTGAAGGTGAGGGTAAGGGTTATGTTGAGGCTTAAGGTTATGTTTAGGATTAGGGTTAGGGTGAAGGTGAGGGTTAGGGTGAGGGTGAGGGCTAGGGTGAGGGTCAGGGTTAGGGTTAGGTTTAGGGATAGGTTTAGGGTTAGGGTTAGGGTGAGGGTTAGATTGAGGGTAAGGGTTAGGATGAGGGTTAGGTTTGGGTTAGGGTTAGGGTTAGGTTTAGTGTTAGGGTGAGTGTTAGGGTGAGGGTTAGGGTAGGGTTAGGGTTAGGCTGAGGTTTAGGGTGAGGGTTAGGTTTAGGTTTAGGATTAGGGTGAGCATTAGTTTGAGGTTGAGGTTGAGGGTTAAAGGAAGGGTTAGGGCTATGGTGAGTGTGAGGGTGAGGGTTAGGATTAGGGAGAGGGTGAGAGCTATGGTGAGTTGGTGAGTGGGAGCGTGAGGTTTAGTGGTAGGGTTAGGTTCAGTGTGAGGGGGATGGTGAGGGTTAGGGTTAGGGTTAGGGTGAGGGTTAGGGTTATGTGAGGGTTAGGGTGAGGGTGAGGGTAAGGGTTAGGTTGAGGGTGAGTTTTAGGTTTAGCGTTAGACTTAGGGTGAGGGTGAGGGTTAGGGTTAGGGTCAGAGGTAGGGTTAGGATTACGGTTAGGGTAAGGGCTAGGGTTAGGGATGAGGTTTGGGTTAAGATTAGGATTAGGGGGAGAGCTGGGGTGAGGGTGATGTTAGGGTTAGGCTTACGGTTAGGGTGAGACTTAGGGTGAGGTTGAGGGTTCAGGTGAGACTGAGGGTTAGTTTGTGGGTGAGGGTTAAGTTTAGGGTGAGATTTAGGGTGATGGTGAGTGTTAGGGTGCGGGTTAGGGTTAGGGTTAGGGTGAGGGTTAGGGTAGGGTGCGGGTGAGGATTAGGGTTAAGTTTACGGTTAGGCTGAGGGTGAGGGTGAGGTTTAGGGTTAGGGTGAGGTTTAGTGTAAGGGTGAGGGTGAGGGTTAGGTTTAGGATTATGGTTTGGGTTATGTTTAGGCTGAGGGTGTGGGTGAGGGTTAGGTTTAGGGTGAGGGTTAGAGTGACAGTGAGGGTGAGGGTTAGTGTGAAGATTAGGGCTAGTGTGAGGTTTGGGTGAGGGTTCGGGTGAGTGTTAGGGTTAAGTGCAGGGTTAGGCTGAGGGTTAGGGTTAGGGTGAGGTTTAGGGTGAGGGTGAGGGTTAGGGTTAGGGTTAGTGTTAGGTTGAGGGTTAGGGTGAGGTTTCGGGTTAGGTTATTTTTAGGTTGAGGTTTAGGTTTAGGGTTAAAGTGAGTGTTAGGTTTAGGTTGAGGGTAAGGGTTAGGGTGAGGGTTAGGTTGAGAGTAAGGGTTAGGGTGATTGTGAGTGTTAGGGTGAGGGTTAGGATGAGGGTTAGGGTTAGGGATAGGGTGAGGGTGCGGGTGAGGGTTAGGGTTAGGGTAAGGCAAGGGTTAAGGTTAGGGTGAAGTTTAGGTTGAGGGTGAAGGTGAGGGTTAGGGTAAAGGTTTGGTTGAGGTTAAGGGTTAGGTTGAGGGTTAGGGTTAGGTTGAGGGTGAGGTTTAGGGTTAGGATTAGGGTTAGGGTTACATTTAGGCTGAGGGTGAGGGTTAGGTTAGGGTTATGTTTATGGTTAGGGTGAGGGTTAGGTTGAGGGTCAGGGTTAGGTTTAGGATTAGGTTTAGGTTTGGGGTTAAGTTGAGGGTGAGGGTGAGGGTCATGATTAGCCTTAGGGTGAGGGTTAGGGTTAGGGTGATGTTATGGTGGAGGGTGAGGGTGAGGGTTAGGGTTAATGTAAGGGTGAGGTTTAGGGTTAGTGTTAGGGTTAGGGTGAAGTTTAGAGTTAGGGTTATGGTTAAGGTTAAAGTCATTGTTAGGGTTAGGGTTGGGTTAGAATGAGTTTGAATGTGAGGGTGAGGGTTAGAGTTAGGGTGAGTTTTAGGGTGAGGTTGAGGGTGAGGGTAAGTGTTAGGATTAGGGTTAGGGTTAGGGTTAGCCTGAGGTTTAGGGTTAGGGTTAGTGTTAGGGTGAGGGTAAAGATTGGGTTGAGGGTTAGAGTGAGGGTACGTTTTAGCGTTAGGGTTAGGGTGATATTTAGGGTGAGGGTTGGGGTTAGGTTTAGGGTTCGGTTGAGGGTTAGGGTGAGGGTTAGGGTTAGGTTGAGGGTTAGGTTTAGGGTTAGGGATATGGTTCGGGTGAGGGTAAGGGTAAGGTTGCGGGTTAGGGTGCGGTTGAGGTTTAGGGTTAGGGTTAGGGTTAGTGTGATGTTTAGGGTGATGGTTAGTGTTAATGTTAGGGTTAGGTTTAGGCTGAGGTTTAGGGTTAGGGTGAGGGTGAGGTTTAGGGTGAGGGTTATGGTGAGGATTAGGGTTAGGATGCGGGTTAGGGTTAGGGTGAGGGCTAGGGTGAGGGTGAGTGTTAGGGATAGATTTTGGGATAGGGTGAGGACTAGGTTTAGGGTTAGGGTTAGTGTGAGTGTTAGGCTGAGAGGTAGGGTGAGGGTTAGGTTTAGGATTAGGTTTAGTGTGATGGTTAGGGTTAGGGTTAGGGTTAGGTTTAGGGTGAGGGTTAGGTTTAGAGTGAGAGTTAGGGTTAGGGTGAGGGTAAGGGTTAGGTTGAGGCTTAGGGTTAGTGTGAGGGATAGGGTTAGGGGTAGGTTTAGGTTAGGGTGAGGGTAAGGGTTAGGGTATAGGTTAGGGTGAGAGTGAGGGTTAGGGTTATCAGGAGTGTTAGGGTGCGGCTTAGGTTGAGGTTTAGGTTTAGGGTTAGGGAGAGGGTGAGGGTTAGGGTTAGTGTAAATAACGGTTAGGGTTAGGGTGAAGTTTTGTGTGAGGGTGAGTGTGAGGGTTAGGGTGAGTGTTAGGTTGAGGTTAAGGGTTAGGTTGAGGATTAGGGTTAGGGTGAGGGTGAGGTTTAGGGTTAGGATTAGGCTTTGGGTTACAGTTAGGCTGAGGGTGAGGGTTAAGGTTAGGGTTAGGCTTATGGTTAGGGTTAGGGTGAGGGTGAGGGTTAGGGTGAGGGTCAGGGTTAGGGTTAGATTTAGGGTTAGGATTAGGGTTAAGCTGAGGGTGAGGGTGAGGGTCAGGTTAGGCTTAGGGTGAGGGTTAGGGTTCGGGTGATATTAAGGTTGAGGGTGAGGGTTAGGGGGAGGGTGAAGGTTTGAGTTCGACTGAGTGTTAGGCTGTGGGTGAGGGTTAGGTTTAGGGTGACGGTTACGGTGACTGAAAGTTACGATGCGGTTGAGGGTTAGGGTTAGGGTTATGGTAAGGGTTAGGGTTAGGGTTAGGATGAGGTTTAGGATGCGGGGTAGAGTTAGGGTTAGGGTGAGGATTAGGTTTAATGTGGGTGATAGTGTTAGGGTTAGGGTTAAGGCTAGGGTTAGGGTTAGGGTTAGGTTTATGGTTAGGTTGAGGGTTAGGGTTAGGGTTAGGTTTAGGGTGAGGGTGAGTGTTAAGGTTAGGGTTTGGGTGAGGGTTTGGATTATGGTGAGGGTTAAGGTTAGTGTGAGGGTTAGGTTTAGGGTTAGGGTTAGGGTTAGGGCAAGGTTTAGTGTGAGGGTTAGGGTGAGAGTGAGCGTTAGGGTTATTGTGAGTATTAGGGTGAGGGTTAGGGTGAGGGCTAGGGTGAGGGTGAGGGTTAGGGTTAGGGTGTGGGTTAGGTTAGGATTAGGGTGAGGGTGAGGGTTAGGATTAGGGTAAGGGTGAGGTTTAGGGTTAGTGTTAGGATTAGGGTGAGGTTTAGAGTGAGAGTTAGGGTTATTGCTAGGTTTAGGGTTAGGGTTAGAGTGAGGGTTAGGGTTAGGTTTAGGTTTAGGGTGAGGGTGAGGGTGAGGGTTAGGGTTAGGGCTAGTGTTAGGTTTAGAGGAAGGGTGAGGGTTAGTGTTAGGGTTAGGGTGAGGGTTATGGTTGGGGTGAGTGTTAGCGTTAGTGTGAGGTTTATGGTTAGGTTTAGGGTTAGGTTTAGGGTGAGGGTAAGGGTTGGGGTGAGGGTTAGGGTGAGAGTGAGGGTTAGGGATATGGTGAGTGTTAGGGTGAGGGTGAGGGTGAGGGTGAGTTTTAGGTTTAGGGTTAGTGTAAGGTTTACGTTTAGGGTTAAAGTTAGGGTGAGTTTTAGATTTAGGGTTAAGGTTAAGGTTATTGTTAGGGTTTGATGAGGGTGAGGTTGAGGGTTAGTGTGAAGGTTCGGCTTAGGCTGAGGTTTAGGGTGAGGGTGAGGGTGAGGTTTAGGGTTAGGATTAAAGTTAGGGTGACGTTTAGATTTAGGGTTAGGGTTAGGGTTATTGTTAGGGTTTGGGTGAGGGTGAAGTTGAGGGTGAGTGTGAGGGTTCGGATTAGGTTGAGGTTTAGGGTGAGGGTGAGGGTGGGGGTTAGGGTTAGGATTAGGGTTAGGGTAAGGATTGGGTTGAGGGTTAGAGTGAGGGTAAGGATTAGGGTTAGTGTTAGGGTGATATTTAGGGTGAGGGTTTGGGTTAGGTTTAGGGTGCGTTTGATGGTTAGGTTGAGGGTTAGGGTTAGGTTGAGGGTTAGGTTTAGGGTTAGGGTTATGGTTCGGGTGAGGGTAAGGATTAGAGTGAGGGTTAGGGTGAGGGTGAGGTTTAGGGTTAGTGTTAGGGTTAGGGTGCGGTTTAGGGTGAGTTATAATGTTAAGGTTAGGGTTAGGTTTAGGGTGAGGTTTAGGGTTAGGGCGAGGGTGAGGGTTAGGTTGAGGGTTATGGTGAGGGTTAGGGTTAGGTGGCCGGTTAGGGTTATTATTAAGGTTAGGTTGAGGGTGAGGGTTATGGTTAGGATTAGGGTTAGGTTCAGGGTGAGGGTTAGGGTTAGGTTTAGGGTGAGGGCTAGGGTGAGGGTGAGGGTTAGGTTTAGGGATAGGATGAGGATTAGGGTTAGGGTTAGGGTTAGTTTGAGTGTTAGGCTGAAGAGTAGGTTTAGGTTTAGGATTAGGTTTAGTGTGAGGGTTAGTGCTAGGTTAGGGTTAGGGTTAGGGTGAGGGCAAGGGTTAGGTTGAGGGTTAGGGTGATGGTGAGGTTAAGGGTTAGCATTCGGTTTAGGGTTAGGGTTATGTTGAGGCTTAGGGTTAGGTTTAGGTTTAGGGTGAGGGTGAGAGTGAGGTTTAGGGTTAGGGTTAGGGTGAGGTTTAGGGTTAGGGTTAACGTTAGGGTGAGGTTTAGATTTAGGGTTAGGGTTAGGGTTATTGTTAGGGTTAGGGTGAGGTTGAGGTTGAGGGTGAGTGTGAGGGTTCGGCTTCAGGTGAGGTTTAGGGTGAGGGTGAGGGTGAGGGTTAGGGTTAAGATTAGGGTTAGGGTTACGGTTAGGCTGGGGGTGTGGGTTTGGGTTAGCGTTAGGGTGAGGGTAAGGATTGGGTTGAGGGTTAGAGTGAGGGTAAGATTTAGGGTTAGGGTTAGGGTGAGATTTATTGTGAGGGTTGGGGTTAGGTTTAGGTTTCGGTTGAGGGTTAGGTTGAGGGTTAGGATTAGGTTGAGGTTTAGGTTTCGGGTTAGGGTTATGTTTCAGGTGAGGGTAAGTTTTAGTGTGAGGGTTAAGGTGAGGGTGAGGTTTAGGGTTAGGGTTAGGGTTAGGGTGAGGTTTAGGGTGAGCGTTAGTTTTAAGGTTAGGGTTAGGTTTAGGGTGAGGGTTAGGGTTAGGGTGAGGGTGAGGGTTAGGGTGAAGTTTATGGTGAGGTTTAGGGTTAGGGTGCGGGTTAGGGTTAGGGTGAGGGCTAGGGTGAGGGTGAGGTTTATGGTTAGGATTAGGGTTAGGTTGAGGGTGAGGGTTAGGGTTAGGGTTAGGGTGAGAGCTAGGGTGCGGGTGAGGGTTAGGGTTAGGGTTAGGGATAGGGTGAGGATTAGGGTTAGGGTTAGGGTTAGTGTGAGTGTTTGGCTGAGGAGCAGGGTTAGGGTTAGTTTTAGGATTAGGTTTAGTGTGACGGTTAGGGTTAGTGTTAGGGTTAATGTTAAGGTGAGGGTAAGTGTTAGGTTGAGCGATAGGGTGATGGTGAGGTTTAGTTTTAGCATTAGGGTTAGGGTTAGGGTTATGGTGAGGGTTAGGGTTAGGTTTAGGTTTAGGGTGAGGGTGAGGGTGAGGGTTAGGGTGAGGGTTAGGTTTAACGTGAGGGTGAGGGTTAGTGTTAGGGTTACGGTGAGGGTTAGGGTGAGGGTGACGGTTAGCGTTAGTGTGAGGGTTAGGGGTAGGGGTAGGGTTAGGTTTAGGGTGAGGCTAAGGGTTAGGGTGAGGGTTAGTGTGAGAGTGAGGGTTATGGTTATCGTGAGTGTTTGGGTTAGGGTGAGGGTGAGGGTTAGGGTTAGTGAAAAGTAAGGGTTAGGGTTAGAGTGAAGTTTAGGGTGAGGGTGAGGGTGAGGGTTAGGGTTAGTGTTAGGTTGAGGTTAAGGGTTAGGTTGAGGGTGATTTTTAGGGATAGGATTAGGGTTAGGGTTACAGTTAGGCTGTGGTTGAGGGTTAAGGTTAGTGTTAGGCTTATGGTTAGGGTTAGGTTTAGGGTGAGGGTTAGGGTGAAGATCAGTGTTAGGGTTAGGTTTAGGGTTAGGTTTAGGGTTAAGCTGAGGGTGAGGGTGAGGTTCAGGGTTAGACTTAGGTTGAGGGTTAGGTTTAGGCTGATGTTAAGGTTGAGGGTGAGGGTAAGGGTGAGGGTGAGGTTTCGATTTAGACTGAGGGTTAGGCTGTGGGTGAGGGTTAGGTTTAGGGTGACGGTAAGGGTGACAGTGAAGGTTAAGATGCGGTTGAAGGTTAGGGTTTGGGTTAGGTTAAGGGTTAGGGTTAGGGTTAGGTTGAGGTTTAGGATGAGGGGTAAGGTTAGGGTTAGGGTGAGGTTTAGGTTTAGTGTGAGTGTTAGTGTTAGGTTTAGTGTTAAGGCTAGGGTTAGGGTCAGGGTTAGGTTAGGTTTACGGTTAGGTTGAGGGTTAGGGTTAGGGTTAGGATTAGGGTGAGGGTGAGGGTGAGGGTTAGGTTGAGGCTAAGGGTTAGGGTTAGGGTTAGGGTTAGGGTGAGGGTTAGGGTGAGGTTGAGGGCTAGGATTATGGTTAGGATGAGGGTGACGGTGAATGTTAGGATTAGGGGTAACTTTAGGGGTAGGGTGAGGGTGAGGGTTAGTGTTAGTGTAAGGGTTAGGGTTAAGGTGAGTGGTAGGGTTAGAGTTAGGGTGAGGTTTAACTTTAGTGTGAGGGTTATGGTTAGGTTTACGGTTTGGGTGAGGGTAAGAGTTAGAGTTAGGTTTAGGGTGAGAGGGAGGGTTAGGGTTATCGTGAGTTTTAGGGTGAGGGTTAGTGTGAGGGTTAGGTTTAGGGTTAGGGTTAGGGTGAGTTTGAGTTTTAGGGTTAGGGTTAGGGTTAGGGTGAGGGATAGGGTTAGGGTTAGGGTTAGGGTTTGGGTTAGAGTTAGGGTTGGGTTTAGGGTTAGGGTTACTGTTAGGGATATGGTTAGGGTGAGGGTGAGGCAGAGGGTTAGGGTTAGGGTTAGGTTTAGGGTGAGTGTGAGGATAAGGATTAGGGTTAGGATTAGGGTTAGGGTTAGGGTTAGGCTGAGGTTTACTGTTAGAGTTAGGGTTAGGGTGAGGGTAAGGGTTAGGGTTAGGGTTAGGATTAGTGGTATGGTTAGGGTTAGGCTGAGGGTGAGTGTTAAGGTTAGGTTTTGGGTTAGGGTAAGGGTTAGGGTTAGGATGAATGTTCAGCTGAGGGGTAGGGTTAGAGTTAGGGTGAGGGTTAGGGTTAGTGTGATGGTTAGGGTTAGGTTTAGGGTTCGGTGGATGGTAAGGGTTGGGTGAGGTTTAGGGTGAGGGTAAGGGTAAGGGTTAGGGTGAGGGTTATGTTGAGGGTGAGGGTTAGGGATAGGGTCAGGCTTAGGGTGAGGTTTAGGGTGAGGATTAGGTTGAGGGTTAAGGTTACTTTGAGGGTTAGGGTTATGATTATGGTTAGGCTGAGGCTGAGGTTTAGGGTTACGGTTAGGGTGAGGGTTAGGGTTAGCTTTGGGTGAGGGTGAGCGTTAGGGTTAGGTTTAGGGTTAGGGATAGTGTGAAGATTATAGTTAGCATTAGTGTTAGTGTGAAGGTTAGACTGAGGGATAGGGTTAGGGTTAGATTGAGGGTTAGGTTTAGTGTGAGGGTTAGGGTTAGGGTCAGGGTGAGGGTAAGGGTTAGGGTGAAGGTTAGGGTGAGGGTGAGGGTTAGGGTTAGCAATGGGGATAGGGTTAGGTTGAGTGTTAGGTTTACATTTAGGGTTAGGGTGAGGGTGAGGGTGAGGGTTACGGTGACGGTGAGGGAAAGGGTGAGGGTTAGGGTTACGAATAGGTGAGGGTGAGGGTGAAGGTTAGGGTTAGGATTAGTGTTAGGGTTAAGATTTGGCTGAGGGTGAGGGTGAGGGTGAGGGTTAGGTTTAGACTTAGGGTCAGGGTTGGTGTGAGGGTGAGGTTTTGGTTAATGTTAGAGTTAGGTTGAAGGTTAGGGTGAGGCTTATGGTTAGGGTTAGGCTTAGGGTGAGGTTTAGGGTGAGGTTTATTGTTAGGGTAAGGGTTATGGTTAGGGTTAGGTTTAGGGTGACAGTTAGGGTGAGGGTGAGGTTGACGGTAAGGTTTAGGGTTAGGGTGACGGTGACAGTGAGGTTTAGGTTTAGGGTTAGATTGAGGGTAAGGATTAGAGTGAGGGTTAGAGTGAGAGTAAGGTTTAGGGTTAGGGTTAGGGTGAGGTTAAGGTTGAGGGTCATGGTTAAGGTTAGGTTGAGGTTTAGGGTTAGGGTTAGGGTTAGGGTTAGGATTAGGTTGAGGGTTAGAGTAAGGTTATGGTGAGGGTAAGGGTTAGGTTGACGGTTAGGGTGAGCGTGAGGTTTAGGATTAGGGTTAGGGTGAGGTTTAGGGTTAGGGTTAGGGTGAGGGTGAGGGTGAGGGTAAGGGTTAGGGTGAGGGTTAGGTTTAGGGTGAGGGTTAGGGATAGGTTTAGGTTTAGGGTGAGTGTGAGGGTTAGGTTGAGGGTGAGGGTGAGGGTTATGGTGAGCATGAGGGTAAGTGTGAAATTTAGTGTTAAGTTTAGGTTTAGGGTGAGGGTCAGGGTGAGGGTTAGGGTTAGGATTAGTGTTAGTATTAGAATTTGGCTGAGTGTGAGGGTGAGGATAAGTGTGAGGGTGAGGGTTAATGTTAGGGTTAGGGTGAGGGTTAGAGTGCGGGTTAGGGTGAGGGTTTTGTTTAGGGTGAGGTTTAGGGTGAGGGCTATGGTTAGTGATATGTTTAGGTTTAGCATAAGTGTGATGGTTAGGGTTAATGTTAGGCTGAATTTTAGGGTTAGCATTAGGGTTAGGGTTAGGGATAGCGTGAGGTTTAGGGTAAGGGTGAGGTTGAGGTTTAGGGTTAGGATTAGGGTTTGGGTTAGGGTTAGGCTGAGGCAGTGGGTTAGGGTTAGGATTATGTTAGTTTTATTGTTAGGGTTAGGGTTAGGGTGAGGTTTATGGTTAGGATTAGGGTTAAGTTTAGGGTTAGGCTGAGGAGGAGGGAGAGGGTGAGGGTTAGGGTTAGGGTGAGGGTTAGGGTTAGTGCTAGGGTGAGGGTGAGGTTTAGGGTTAGGATTAAGTTAGGTTGAGAGTTAGGGTTAGAGTTCGGGTGAGGTTTAGGATGAGGCTTAGTGTTGAGGTTAGGGTTCGGTTTAGCGTGAGGTTTAGGGTTAGGGTAAGGGTTAGGGTGAGGGTTAGGGTTAGGGTGCGGGTTAGGCTTAGCTTTAGGGATACGGTGAGTGTGAGGTTTGGGGTTAGGATTAGGGTTAGTGTGAGGGTGAGGGTTAGGGTTAGGGTTAGGGTGAGGGCTAGGGTGAGAGTGAGGGCAAGTGTTAGGTTTAATTTTAGGGTGAGGATTAGGTTTAGGGTTAGGGTTAGTGTGAGTATTAGGCGTAGGGGTAGGGTAGGGTTAGGTTGAGCATTAGGTTTAGTGTGAGGGTTAGGGTTAGGGTTAGGGTGAAGGTAAGGATTAGGTTGAGGTTTAGGGTGATTTTGAGGGTTAGGCTTCACATTAGTGTTAGGGTTAGTGTTAGGGTGAGGGTTAGGGTTAGGTTTAGGTTTAGGTCGAGTGTGAGGGTGAGGGTTAGGGTTAGGGTGGGGGTTAGGGTTAGGGTGTCGGTTAGGTTAGAGTTAGGTAGAGGGTGAGGGTGAGGGTTAGGTTGAGGATGAGGTTAAGGGTGAGATTTAGGGTTAAGGTTAGGGTTATGGTGAGGGTGAGGATGAGGGTTATCGTTAGGCTTAGGGTGAGGGTGAGTTTTAGGGTTAATGTTAGTGTTAGGGTATGGGTTAGGGTGATGGTTAGGGTTAGGGTTAGGGTGAGGTTTAGGGTGAGGTTTAGGTTAGGGTGAGGGTTAGGCTGAGGGTTAGGCTGAGGTTGAGGTTTATGCTGAGGGTGAGGGAGAGGGTTAGGTTTAGGGTGAGGGTTTGTTGTAGGATTGGTTTATGGTGAGGGCTAGGGTGAGTTTGAGCGTTATGATTAGGGTTAGTGTAAGGTTTAGGGTTAGGGTTAGGGTGAGTGGAAGGGTTAGGGTTAGTGTGAGGGTTAGGTTTAGTGTGAGGGTTAGGGTTAGGGTAATTGTTAGGGTGAGGGTTAGGGTTAGGTTGAGGGTTTGGGTGAGAGTGAGTGTTAGGGTTAGCCTCAGGGTTAGTGTGAGGGTTAAGGTGAGGGTTAGGGTATGAGTGAGGGTGCATGTTAGAATTTGGGGTAGGGTGAGGGCTAGGGTGAGAGTGAGGGTTAGGGTTAGGGTTAGGGTTAGTTTTAGGGTTAGGGTGAGGGTTAGGGTGAAAGTGAGGGTAGGGTCAGACTTAGGGTTACTGTGAGGGTTTGGATGAAGGTTAGGGTAAGGGTTAGGGTTAGGGTTAGCGTGAGGGTGAGAGCTAGGGTTAGGGTTATTGTGAGGGTTAGGGTTAGGGTGAGAGTTAGGGTTAGTGTGAGGGTTAGGGTTAGGTTTAGGGTTTGGGTTACGTTTAGGGTTAGGGTGAGGATGAGGGTTAGGTTTACGGTTAGGGTGAATGTGAGGGTTAGGGTTAGTGTAAGGTAAGGGTTAGGGTTAGGGTGAAGTTTAGGGTGTGGGTGAGTGTGAGGGTTAGGGTTAGGTTAGGTTGAGCTTGAGGGTTAGTTTAGGGTTGGGGTTAGGGATAGGGTGAGGGTGAGGGTGAGGGTTAAGTTTAGGAGTAGGTTTAGGGTTACAGTTAGGCTGAGGGTGAGGGTGAGGGTGAGGATGAGGGTTACGGTTAGGGTGAAGGTTAGGGTTAGAGTTAGGGTGAGGTTTAGGGTGAGGGTGAGGTTTAGGGTTAGGATTACGGTTAGGTTTAGGGTTAGGGTGAGGATGAGGGTGAGAGTTATGGTTAGGATTAGGGTGAGGGTAAGGATTAGGGTGAGGGATTGAGTGAGGGTGAGGGTTAGGGTTATGGTTAGGGTTAGGATTAGGGTGAGGGTGAGGGTGAGGGTTAGACTTAGGCTGAGGGTTAGGTTTAGGGTGATGTTAAGGTTGAAGTTGAGCGTTAGGGTGAGGGTGAGGGTTCGTGTTAGACTGAGGGTTAGGGTGTGGGTGAGGGTTAGGTTTAGGTTGATGATTAGGGTGACAATAACGATTAAGGTGCGGTTGAGGGTTAGGGTTAGGTTTAGGATGAGGGCTAGGATGAGGAGTAAGTTTAGAGTTACGGTGAGGGTTAGGTTTAGTGTGAGTGTTAGTGTTAGGGTTAGGGTGAGGGGTAGGGTGAGGGTCAGGGATAGGGTTAGGGTTACGGTTAGGTGGAAGGTTGGGGTTAGGGTTAGGTTTAGGGTGAGGGTGAGTGTTAAGGTTAGGGTTAGGATTGTGGTTTGGGTTAGGGTGAGGCTTAGGGTTTGTGTGAGGGTTAGGTTTAATGTTAGGGTTTGTGTGAGGGTAAGGGTTAGTGTGAGGGTTAGGGTGAGAGTGAGCCTTAGGGTTATCGTGAGTGTTATGGTGTGGTTAGGGTTAGGATTAGGGTGAGGGTGAGGGTTAGGGTTAGGATTAGCGTTATTGTTAGGTTTAGGGTGAGGGTTAGGTTGAGGGTGAGGGTGAGGGTTAGGTTTAGGTTGAGATTTAGGGTGAGGATTAAGGTGAGGTTGAGGGTTAGGGTTAGGGTTACGCTGAGGGTGAGGTTTAAGGGTTAGGGTTAGAGTGAGGGTAAGGAATAGAGTGAGGATTAGAGTGAAGGTAAGGTTCAGCTTTAGGGTTAGTGTGAGGTTTAGGGTTAGGGTTAGGTTGAGGGTTAGGGTGAGGGTTAGAGTTAGGGTGAGGATTAGGTTTAGGTTTAGGGTTAGGGTTAGGGTGAGGGCAAGGGTTATGGTTATGGTTAGGGTGAGGGTGAAGTTTAGGGTTAATATTAGGGTTAGGGTGCGGGTTAAGGTGCGGGTTAGAGTGAGGGTTATGGTTAGGGTGAGGGTTAGGGAGAGGGTTAGCCTGAGTGTGAGGTTTAGGGTGAGGTGAGGGTGAGGGTTAGGATTAGGGTGAGGGTTAGGGTTTGGATTGGGTTAGGGTGAAGGCAAGGGTGAGTGTGAGGATTAGTTTTAGGGTTAGGGTAAGGTTTAGGGTTAGGGTTAGTGTTAGGGTGAGGGGTAGAGTTAGGGTTTGGGTTAGGGTTAGGATAATGTGAGGGTTAGGCTTAGGGTAAGTTTTAGGGTGAGGGTACGGGTTAGGGTGAGAGTTAGGCTGAGAGTGAGGGTTAGGGTTAGCCTCAGGGTTAGTGTGAAGGTTAAGGTGAGCATTTGGTTTAGGGTGAGGGTGCGTCTTAGGATTTGGGGTAAGATGAGGGTAAGGGTTAGGGTGAGAGTTAGGCTGAGAGTGAGGGTTAGGGTTAGCCTCAGGGTTAGTGTGAGGGTTAAGGAGAGGGTTAGGGTGAGGGTGCGTCTTAGGATTTGGGGTAGGGTGAGGGCTAGGGTGAGGATGAGGGTTAGGATTAAGGTTAGTGTGAGGGTAGGGTTAGGTTTGGGGTTAGGGTGAGTGTTAGGGTGAAAGTGAGGGCTAGGGTTAGCCTAAGGGTTAGTGTGAGTGTTTGGATGAAGGTGAGGGTTAGGGTTAGGGTTAGGTTTAGTTTGAGGCTGAGGGTTAGGGTTAGAGTTAGGGTGAGGGTTAGGGTTAGGGTGAGGGTCAGGGTTAGTGTGAGGGTTAGGGTTACATTTAGGGTTAGGGTGAGGTTGAGGGTAAGGGTGAGATTTAGGGTTAAGGTTAGGGTTCGGTTGAGGGTGAGGGTGAGGGTTATCATTAGGGTTAGGGTGAGGGTTATGGTGAGGGTGAGTTTTAGGGTTAATATTTGTGTTAGGGTGAGGGTTAGGTTGATGGTTAGGGTTAGGGTTAGGGTGAGGTTTAGGGTGAGGGTTATGTTTAGGGTGAGAGTTAGGCTGAGGGTTAGGCTGAGGGTGAGGTTTAGGGTGAGGATGAGCGTGAGGGTTAGGGTTAGGGTGAGGGTTAAGGTTAGGATTGGTATAGGGTGAGGGCTAGGGTGAGTGTGAGGGTTAGGATTAGGGTTAATGTAAGGTTTAGGGTTAGGGTTAGGGTGAGTGGAAGGGTTAGGGTTAGGGTGAGGGTTAGGTTTAGTGTGAGGGTTAGGGTTAGGGTAATTGTTAGGGTGAGGGTAAGGGTTAGGGTGATAGTCAGGTTTAGGGTTAGCCTCAGGGTTAGTGTGAGGTTTAAGGTGAGGGATAGGGTTAGGGTGAGGGTGCGTGTTAGGGTTTGGGGTTGGGTGAGAGTTAGGGTGAGGGTGAGGGTTAGGGTTAGGGTTAAGGTTAGTGTGAGGGTTAGGGTTAGGTTTAGGGTTAGTGTGAGGGTTAGGGTGAAAGTGAGGGTTAGGGTTAGCCTTAGTGCTAGTGTGAGGGTTTGGGTGAAGGTTATGGTTATGGTTAGGGTTAGGTTTAGTTTGAGGTTGAGGGTTAGGGTTAGGGTTAGGGTGAGGGGGAGGGGGAGCGTTATGGTTAGGATTAGGGTTAGGGTTAGGTTTAGGGTGAGGGTGAGTGTCAGGGTGAGGATGAGGGTTAAGGTTAGGATTAGGGTTAGGTTTAGCGTGAGGCTGAGGGTGGGGGTGAGGGGCAGGGTTAGGCTTAGCGTGAGGGTTAGCTTTAGGGTGATGTTAAGGTTGAGGGTGGGGGTTCGAGTTAGACTGAGGGTTAGGGTGTGGGTGAGTGTTAGGTTTAGGGTGACGGTTAGGGTGACAGTGAAGGTTAGGTTGAGGGTGAGGGTTAGGGTTAGGCTTAGGGTGACGGTTAGGGTTAGGGTTAGGATGAGGGTTAGAATGAGGGGTAAGGTTAGAGTTAAGGTGAGGGTTAGGTTTAATGTGAGTGTTAGTGTTAGGGTTAGGGTGAGGGCTAGGGTGAGGGTGAGGGTTATGGTTAGGGTTATGGTTAGGTTGAGGTTTAGGGTTAGGGTTAGGTTTAGGGTGAGGATGAGGTTTAAGGTTAGGGTTAGTGTGAGGGTTTGGGTTAGGGTGAAGCTTAGGGTTAGTGTGAGGGTTAGATTTAGGGTTAGGGTTAGAGTGAGGGTAAGGCTTAGGGTGAGGGTTAGGGTGAGAGTGAGCGATAGGGTTATCGTGAGTGTTAGGGTGAGGTATAGGGTGAGGGTTAGGGTTAGGATTAGGGTGAGGGTGAGGGTTAGCATTAGGGTTAGGGTGAGGTTTAGGGTTAGGGTTAGGGTTAGGTTGAAGTTTATAGTTAGGATTAGGGTTAGGGTTAGGGTTATGCTGAAGGTGAGGTTTAAGTTAGGGTTAGGGTGAGGGTAAGGATTAGAGTGAGGGTTAGATTGAGGGTAAGGTTTAGGGTTAGGGTTAGTGTGAGGTTTAGGCTGAGGGTTAGGGTTAGGGTTAGGGTGAGGTTTAGGGTGAGGGTTAGGGTTAGGGTGAGGGTTAGGTTTAGGGTTGGGGTTAGGTTTAGGGTGAGAGTAAGGGTTACGTTGAGGTTTAGGGTGAGGGTGAGGTTTAGGATTAGGGTTAGAGTGAGGTTTAGGGTGAGCTTTAGGGTTAAGGTTACGGTTACGTTTAGGGTGAGGGTTCGGGTTAGGGTTAAGATTAGGATGAGGGTGAGCATAAGGGTTAGGGTGAGGGTGAAGGTTAGAGTTAGGGTTAGCATAATGGTTAGGGTTAGGATTAGGGTGAGGGTGAGGTTTAGGTTTAGGGTGAGGGAGAGGTGAGTGTTAGGTTTAGGGTGAGGTTTAGGGTTAGGGTGTGGGTTAGGTTAGGGCTAGGTTGAGGGTGAGGGTGAGGGTTAGGGTGAGGGTGAGGGTAAGGGTGAGATTTAGGGTTACGGTTAGGATTAGGGTTAGGGTGAGGGTGAGGGTTAGGGTTAGGATTTGTGTTAAGGTTAGGATTTGGTGGAGGGTGAGGTTGAGTGTGAGGGTGAGGGTTATGGTTAGTGTTAGGGTGAGGGTGAAGTTTAGGGTTAATGTTAGGGTTAGGGTGAGGGTTAGGGTGAGGGTTAGGCTGAGGGTGAGGTTTAGGATGAGGGTGAGGTTTAGGATGAGGGTGAATTTGAGGGTTAGGGTTCGGGTGAGGGTTAGGGTTCGGATTGGGTTAGGGTGAGGGCTAGGGTGAGTGTGAGGGTTAGGTTTAGGGTTAGGGTAAGGTTTAGGGTTAGGGTTAGTGTTAGGGTGAGGGGTAGAGTTAGGGTTAGGGTTAGGGTTAGGATTAGGGTTAGGGTTAGGGTTAGGGTTAGTGTGAGGGTTAGTGTGAGTATTAGGGTTAGGGTTAGGGTTAGGTTTAGCGTGAGTGTGATGGTTATGGTTAGGGTTAGGCTGAGGTTTAGCATTAGGGTTAGGTTTAGGGATAGGGTGAGGTTTAGGGTGAGGGTTAGGGTTAAGATTAGCTTTAGGTTGAGGGTGAGGGTTAGGGTTAGGGTTAAGGATAGGGTTAGGATTATGGTTAGGGTTAAGGTTAGGGTTAGGCTTAGGGTGAGGGTGAGGGTAAGGGTTAGGGTTAGGTTTAGGGTCAGGGTTAGGTTTAGGTTTACGTTTACCGTGAGGGTGAGGATGATTGTTAGGGTTAGAGGGAGGGTTAGGGTTAGGTTAGAGTTAGGTTGGGAGTAAGGGTGAGGGTTAGGGTGAGGGTGAGGGTAAGGGTGATATTTTTGTTAAGGTTAGGGTTAGGTTGAGGGTAAGGTGAGGGTTAGGGTTAGGATTAGTGTTAGGGTGAAGATTTGGCTGAAGGTGAGGGTGAGGGTGAGGGTGAGGGTTATGGTTAGGATTAGGGTGAGGGTTAGGGTTTGGATTGGGTTTGGGTGAAGGCTAGGGTGAGTGTGAGGGTTAGGTTTAGGGTTAGGGTAAGGGTTAGTGTTAGGGTGAGGAGTAGAGTTAGGGTTAGGGGGAGGGTTAGGTTTAGTGTGAGGGTTAGGGTTAGGGTAATTGTTAGGGTGAGGGTTAGGGTTAGGATGAGAGTTAGGGTGAGAGTGAGGGTTAGGGTTAACCTCAGGGTTATTGTTAGGGTTAGGGTGAGGGTTAGGGTTAGGGTGGGGGTGAGTGTTTGGATTTGGGGTAGGGTGAGGGCTAGGATGAATGTGAGCGTTAGGTTTTGGGTTAGGGTAAGGTTTAGGGTTAGGGTTAGGGTTAAGGTTAGGGTGTGGGTTAGGGTGAGGGATAGGGTAAGGGTTAGTTTTAGAGTGAGGTTTGGGGTTAGGGTTAGGATTAGGTTGGAAGTAAGGGTTAGGGTGAGGGTTAGGGTAAAAGCGAGGGTTAGGGTTAGCCTTAGGGTTAGTGTGAGGGTTAGGATGAGGATTAGGATTAGGGTTAAGGTTAGGTTCAGCGTGAGGGTGAGGGTTAATGTTAGGGTTAGGATGTGGGTTAGGGTTAGTGTGAGGGTTTAACATTAGGGTTAGAGTTAGGGTTAGGGTGAGGCTTAGGGTGAGGGTTAGTGTTAAGGTTAGGGTTAGGTTGAGGGTGAGGGTTAGGGTTAGGGTAAGGTTTAGGGTGAGGATTAGGGTGAGCATTAGGGTTAGGGTGCGGGTTAGGGTTAGCATTGGGGTTAGGGTGAGGGTGAGGGTTAGGATTAGGATTAGGTTTAGGGTGTGGGTGAGGGTTAGGTTTAGGGTTAGGGTGAGGGCTAGGGTGAGGGTGAGGGCTAGGGTTAGGGTTAGGGATAGGGTGAGGATTAGGGTTAGGGTTAGGGTTAGTGTGAGTGTTAGGCTGATGGGTAGGGTTAGGTTTAGGTTGAGGATTAGGTTTAGTGTGAGGGTTAGGGTTAGGGTTAGGGTTAGTTTGAGGGTTAGGTTTAGGTTTAGGTTTAGGGTGAGGGTGAGGGTGAGGGTGAGGGTTAGGGTGAGGGTTAGGGTTAGGGTGTCGGTTAGGTTAGGGTTAGGTTGAGGATTAGGGTGAGGGTGATTGTAAGGGTGAGATTTAGGGTTAAGGTTAGGGTTAGGGTGAGGGTGATGGTGGGGATAGGGTTAGGATTAGTGTTAGTGTTAGGATTTGGCTGAGGCTGAGGGTGAGGGTGAGGGTTATGGTGAGGTTTAGGGTGAGGGTTACGGTTAGGGTGAGGTTTAGACTGAGGGTTAGGCTGAGGGTGAGTTTTAGGGTGAGGTTGAGGGAGAGGGTAGGGTTAGGGTGAGGGTTAAGGTTAGGATTGGGTTAGGGTTTGGGCTAGGGTGAGTGTGAGGGTTAGGTTTAGGGTTAGCGTAAGGTTTAGGGTTGGGGTTAGAGTGAGTAGAAGGGTTAGGGTTAGTGTGAAGGTAAAGGTTGGGGTGAGGGTTAGAGTGAGAGTGAGGGTTAGGGTTATCGTGAGTGTTAGGGTGAGAGTGAGGGTTAGGGTTATCGTGAGTGTTAGGGTGTGGGTTAGGGTGAGGTTTAGGGTTAGGGTTATGGTTAGGGTGAGTGTGAGGGTTAGGGTTAGTGTAAGGTAAGGGTTAGGGTTAGGGTGATGTTCAGGGTGAGGGTGAGGGTGAGGGTTAAGGTTAGGTTAGGTTGAGTTTAAGGGTTCGTTTAGGGTTAGGGTTAGGGTTAGGGATAGGGTTAGGGTGAGGGTGAGGGTGAGGGTTAATGTTAGGATTAGGTTTAGGGTTACAGTCAGGCTGAGGGTGAGTGTGAGGGTGAGGGTGAGGGTTAGGATTAGGGTGAAGTTTAGGGTTAGGGTTAGCGTGAGAGTGAGGGTTATGGTTAGGATTAGGGTTAGGGTTAGGGTTAGGTTTAGGGTGAGGGTGAAGGGGAGCGTCAGGTTTAGGGTGAGGGTTAGGGTTAGGGTGATGTTAAGGTTGAAGGTGAGGGTTAGGGTGAGGGTGAGGGTTCGTGTTATACTGAGGGTTAGGGTGTGGGTGAGGCGTAGGTATATGGTGACGATTAGGGTGACAGTAAAGATTACAGTGCGGGTGAGGGTCAGAGTTAGGTTTAGGATGAGGGCTAGGATGATGAGTAAGGTTAGAATTACAGTGAGGGTTAGGTTTAGTGTGAGTGTTAGTGTTAGAGTTAGGGTGAGGGCAAGGGTGAGGGTCAGGGTTAGGGTAAGGGTTACAGTTAGGTGGAGGGTTAGGTTAAGGGTTAGGGTGAGTGTTAAGTTTAGGGTTAGGATTAGGGTTTGGGTTAGGGTGAGGCTTAGGGTTAGTGTGAGGGTTAGGTTTAGGGTTACGGTTAGGGTGAGGCTAAGGTTTAGTGTGATGGTTAGGGTGCAAGTGAGCCTTAGTGTTATCTTGAGTGTTAGGGTGAGGGTTAGGATTGGGGTGAGGGTGAGTGTTAGGGTTAGGGTTAGTGTTATTGTTAGGTTTAGGGTGAGGGTGAGGTTGAGGGTGAGGGTGAGGGTTAGGGTTAGGTTGAGTTTTAGGGTGAGGATTAAGGTGAGGGTGAGGGTTAGTGTTAGGGTTACGCCGAGGGTGAGGTTTAAAGGTTAGGGTTAGGTTGAGGGTTAGGGTGAGGGTAAGGGTTAGGTTTAGGGTTAGGCTGAGGTTTAGGGGGAGCGTTATGGTTAAGGTTAGGGTTAGGTTTAGGGTGAGGGTTAGGGTTAGGGTTAGGCTTAGGGTGAGGGTGAGGGTAAGGATTAGGTTTAGGGTTAGGGTGAGGGTTAGGGTTAGGTTTACCTTTATGGTGAGGGTGAGGGTGAGTGTTAGGATTAGGGTGAGGTTTAGGGTTAGGTTAGGTTTAGGTTGAGGTTGAGGGTGAGGGTTAGGGTGAGGGTGAATGTGAGGTTTAGGGTGAGATTTTTGTTAAGGTTAGGGTTAGGCTGAGGATGAGGGTGAGGGTTAGGGTTAGGATTAGTGTTAGGGTTAGGATTTGGGTGAGGGTGAGGGTGAGGGTTATGGTTAGGGTTAGGGTGAGGGTGAAGTTTAGGGTTAATATTAGGGTTAGGGTGAGGATCACGGTGCGGGTTAGGGTGAGGTTTAGGGAGAGGATTAGGCTGAGGGTGAGGTTTAGGGTGAGGTGAGGGTGAGGGTTAGGATTAGGGTGAGGGTTAGGGGTTGGATTGGGTTAGCGTGAAGGCTCAGGTGAGTGTGAGGGTTAGGTTTAGGGTTATTGTAAGGTTTAGGGTTAGGGTTAATGTTAGGGTGAGGGGTAGAGTTAGGGTTTGTGTTAGGGTTAGGTTTAGGGTGAGGGTTAGGGTTAGGGTTAGGCTTAGGGTGAGGGTGAGGGTGAGGGTTAGGTTTAGGGTTAGGCTGAGGTTTAGGGGGAGCGTTATGGTTAAGGTTAGGGTTAGGTTTAGGGTGAGGGTTAGGGTTCGGGTTAGGCTTAGAGTGAGGGTGAGGGTAAGGGTTAGGTTTAGGGTTAGGGTGAGGGTTAGGGTTAGGTTTACCTTTATGGTGATGGTGAGGGTGAGTGTTGGGATTAGGGTGAGGTTTAGGGTTAGGTTAGGGTTAGGTTGAGGTTGAGGGTGAGGGTTAGGGTGAGGGTGAATGTGAGATTTAAGGTGAGATTTTTGTTAAGGTTAGGGTTAGGCTGAGGATGAGGGTGAGGGTTAGGGTTAGGATTAATGTTAGGGTTAGGATTTGGGTGAGGGTGAGGGTGAGGGTTATGGTTAGGGTTAGGGTGAGGGTGAAGTTTAGGGTTAATATTAGGGTTAGGGTGAGGATCACGGTGCGGGTTAGGGTGAGGGTTAGGGAGAGGGTTAGGCTGAGGGTGAGGTTTAGGGTGAGGTGAGGGTGAGGGTTAGGATTAGGGTGAGGGTTAAGGGTTGGATTGGGTTAGCGTGAAGGCTCAGGTGAGTGTGAGGGTTAGGTTTAGGGTTAATGTAAGGTTTAGGGGTAGGGTTAATGTTAGGGTGAGGGGTAGAGTTAGGGTTTGTGTTAGGGTTAGGTTAATGTGAGGGTTAGGGTGAGGGTAATTGTTAGGGTGAGGGTAAGGGTTAGGGAGAGAGTTAGGGTGAGAGTGAGGGTTAGGGTTAGCCTCAGGGTGAGTGCGAGGGTTAAGGTGAGGTTTAGGGTTAGAGTGAGGGTGCGTGTTAGGATTTGGGGTAGGACGAGGGCTAGGGTGAGGGTGAGGTTTAGGGTCAGGGTTAAGGTTGGTGTGAGGGTTAGGGTTAGGTTTTGGGTTAGGGTGAGGGTTAGGGTGAAAGTTAGGGTTAGGGTTACCCTTAGGGTTAGTGTGAGGGTTTGGATGAAGGTGAGGGTTAGGGTTAGGGTTAGGTTTAGCGTGAGTATGATGGTTAGGGTTAGGGTTAGGGTTAGGGTTAGTGTGAGAGTTAGGGTTAGCTTTAGGGTTAGGGTTACGTTTACGGTTAGGGTGAGGTTGAGGGTAAGGGTGAGATTTAGGGTTAAGGTTAGGGTTAGGGTGAGGGTGAGTGTGAGGGTTATCATTAGGGTTAGGGTGAGGGTTATGGTGAGGGTGAGCTTTAGGGTTAATGTTAGTGTTAGGGTGAGGGTTAGGGTGATGGCTAGGGTTAGGGTTAGGGTGAGGTTTAGGGTGAGGGTTATGGTTAGGGTAAGGGTTAGGCTGAGGGTGAGGTTTAGGGTGAGGGTGAGCGTGAGGGTTAGGGTTAGGGTGAGGGTTAAGTTTAGGATTGGTCTAGGGTGAGGGCTAGGGTGAGTGTGAGGGTTAGGATTAGGGTTAGTATAAAGTTTAGGTTTAGTGTTAGGGGGAGTGGAAGGGTTAGGGTTAGGATGAGGGTTAGGTTTAGTGTGAGGGTTAGGATTAGGATAATTGTTAGGGTGAGGGTAAGTGTTAGGGTGAGGGTTATGGTGAGGGTGAGTTTTAGGGTTAATGTTAGTGGTAGGGTGAGGGTAAGGGTTAGGTTGAAGTTTAGGATGAGGGTGAGGTTTAGGGTTAGGGTTAGAGTGAGGTTTAGGGTGAGTGTTAGGGTTAAGGTTTCCGTTACATTTAGGGTGAGGTTTAGGGTTAGAGTTAAGGTTAGGATGAGGGTTAGGGTAAGGGTTAGGGTGAGGGTTAGGGTGAGGGTGAGGGTTAAGGATAGCATTACGGTTAGGGTTAGCGTTAGGGTGAGGGTTAGGTTTAATTTTCGGTTTAGGGGGAGGGAGAGGGTGAGTGTTAGGTTTAGGGTAAGGTTTCGGGTTAGGGTGTGGGTTAGGTTAGGGTTGGGTTGAGGGTGAGGGTGAGGGTAAGGGTGAGGGTGAGGGTAAAGGTGAGATTTAGGGTTTAGGTTAGGGGTAGGGTGAGGTTGAGGGTGAGGGTTAGGGTTTGGATTTGTGTTAGGGTTAGGATTTGGCAGAGGGTGAGGTCGAGTGTGAAGTTGAGGGTTATGGTTAGTGTTAGGGTGAGGGTGAAGTTTAGGGTTAATGTTAGGGTTAGGGTGAGGGTTAGGGTGTGGGTTAGGGGAGGGTTTTGGTTAGGGTAAGGGTTAGGGTGAGGGTTAGGCTGAGGGTGAGGTTTAGGATGAGGGTGAGTTTGAGGGTTAGGGTTCGGGTGAGGGTTAGGGTTTCGATTGGGTTAGGGTGAGGGCCAGGGTGAGTGTGAGGGTTAGGTTTAGGGTAAGGGTAAGGTTTAGGGTTAGGGTTAGTGTTAGGGTGAGGGGTAGAGTTAGGGTTAGGGTGAGGGTTAGGTTTACTGTGAGGGTTAAGTTTAGGGTAATTGTTAGGTTGAGAGTAAGGGTTAGGGTGAGAGTTAGGGTGAGAGTGAGGGTAAAGGTTAGCCTCAGGGTTAGTGTGAGGGTTAGGGTTAGGGTGAGGGTGAGGGTGAGGATTTGGGTAGGGTGAGGTCTAGGGTGAGTGTGAGCTTTAGGTTTTGGGTTAGGGTAAGTTTTAGGGTTAGGGTTAGGGTTAGGGTTAGGTTTAGGGTGAGGGTTAGGGTAAGGGTTAGGTTTAGAGTGTGTTTAGGGGTTAGGGTTATGGTTAGGTTGGAAGTAAGGATTAGGTTGAGGCTTAGGGTGAAAGTGAGTGTTAGGATTAGCTTTAGGGTTATTGTGAGGGTTAGGGTTAGGTTAGGGTTAGGGTTAGCGTGAGGGTGAGGGTTAGGTTTAGAGTTAGGCTGAGTGTTAGTGTTAGGGTGAGGGTTAACATTACGGTTAGGGTTAGGGTTAGGGTGAAGCTTAGGGTGAGGGATATTGTTAAGGTTAGGGTTAGGTTTAGGGTGAGGTTAGGGTTAGGATGAGGGTTAGTGTGAGGATTAGGGTGAGGGTTAGGGTAAAGGTGCGGGTTAGGGTTAGCATTAAGGTTAGGATTAGGGTTATTGTGAGGGTGAGGGTTAGGGTTACGGTTAGGGCGAGGGCTAGGGTGAGGATGAGGGTTAGGGTTAGGGTTAGGGATAGGGTGAGGATTAGGTTTAGTGTTAGGGTTAGTGTGAGTGTTAGGCTGAGGGGTATGGTTAGGGTTAGGTTGAGGAATAGGTTTAGTGTGAGGGTTAGGGTTAGGTTTAGGTTTAGGGTTTGGGTTAGGTTGAGAGTAAGGGTTAGGTTGAGGGTTAGGGTTATGGTGATGTTTAGGGTTAGCATTAGGGTTAGGGTTAGGGTTAGGGTGAGGGTTAAGGTTAGGTTTAGGTTTAGGGTGAGGGGGAGGTTGAGGGTTAAGGTTAAGGTTAGGGTTAGGATTAGGGTGTCGGTTAGGTTAGGGTTAGGTTGAGGGTGAGGGAGAGGGTTAGCGTGAGGGTGAGGGTAAGGGTGAGATTTAGGGTTAAGTTTAGGGTTAGGGTGAGGAAGAGGGTGAAGTTTAGGGTTAGGATTAGTGTTAGGGTTAGGATTTGGCTGAGGTGGAGGGTGAGAGTGAGGGTGAGGGTTATGGTTAGGGTTAGGATTAGGGTTAGGGTGAGGGTGAGGTTTAGGGTTAATATTACTGTTAGGGTGAGGGTTAGGTTGATGGTGAGGGTTAGGGTTAGGGTGAGATTTAGGGTGAGGGTTATGTTTAGGGTGAGGGTTAGGCTGAGGGTTAGGCTGAAGGTGAGGTTTAGGGTGAGGGTGAGGTGGAGTGTTAGGGTTAGGGTGAGGGTTAGGGTTAGGATTGGGTTAGGGTGAGGGCCAGGGTGAGTGTGAGGGTTAGCTTTAGTGTTAGTGTAAGGTTTAGAGTTAGGGTGAGTGGAAGGATTAGGGTTAGGGTGAGGGTAAGGGTTAGTGTGATGGTTAGGGTGAGAGTGAGTTTTAGGGTTATCGTGAGTGTTAGGGTGATGGTTAGGGTGAGGGTTAGGTTTAGGGTTAGGGTTATGGTTAGGGTGAGTGTGAGTGTTAGGGTTACTGTAAGGTAAGTGTTAGGATTAGGGTGAAGTTTAGGGTGAGATGAGGGTGAGAGTTAGGGTTAGGTTAGGTTGAGTTTAAGGGGTAGTTTAGGGTTAGGGTTAGGGTTAGGGATAGGGTTAGGGTGAGTGTGAAGGTGAGGGTTAAGGTTAGGATTAGGTTTAGTGTTACAGTTAGGCTGAGGTGACTGTGAGTTTTAGGGTGAGGGTTAGGGTTAGGGTGAAGGTTAGGGTTAGGGTTAGGGTGAGGGTTAGCGTGAGGGTGAGGGTTAGGTTTAGGAGTAGGGTTAGGTTTATGGTTAGTGTGTGGGTGAGGGTGAGGGTGAGCGTTAGGCTTCGGGTGAGGGTTAGGGTTAGGGTGATGTTAAGGTTGAGGGTGAGGGTTAGGGTGAGGGTGAGGGTTCGAATTAGAATGAGCGTTAGGGTTTGGATGAGGGTTAGGTTTAAGGTGGCAGGGTGACAGCGAAGATTACGGTGGGGGTGAGGGTTAGGGTTAGGTTTAGGTTGAGGATTAGTGTTAGGGTTAGGATAAGGGCTAGTATGAGGAGTAAGGTTATAATTAGGGTGAGGATTAGGTTTATTGTGAGTGTTAGTGTTAGGGTTAGGGTGAGGGCTAGGGTGAGGTTCAGGGTTAGTGTTAGCGTTACGGTTAGGTGGAGGGTTAGGGTTACGTTTAGGTTTAGTGTGAGGGTGAGGGTTAAGGTTAGGGTCAGGGTGAGGGTTTGCGTTAAGGTGTGGCTTAGGGTTAGTGTGAGTGTTAGGTTAAGGGTTAGGGTTAGGGTGAGGGTAAGGGTTAGGGTGAGGGTTAGGGTGAGAGTGAGCGTTAGGGTTATCTTGAGTGTTAGGGTGAGGGTTAGGGTTAGGATTAGGGTGAGGGTGAGGGTTAGGGTTGGGGTTAGGGTGATGTTTAGGGTTAGGGTTATTGTTAGGTTTAGGGTGAGGGTGAGGTTGAGTGTGAGGGTGAGGGTTAGGGTGAGTTTTAGGGTTAGGATTAAGGTGAGGGTGCAAGTTAGGGTTAGGGTTATGCCGAGGGTGAGGTTTAAGGGTTAGGGTTTGGGTGAGTCTAAGGATTAGAGTGAGGGTTAGAGTGAGGGTAAGGTTCAGCTTTAGGGTTAGTGTGAGTTTTAGGGTGAGGGTTAGGGTTAGGGTAGGTTGAGGGTTAGGGTGAGGGTTAGGGTTAGGGTGAGGGTTGGGTTTAGGGTTAGGATTAGGGTTAGCGTGAGAGTAAGGGATAGGTTGAGGTTTAGGGGGAGTGTGAGGTTTAGGGTTAGGTTAAGGCTGAGGTTTAGGGGGATCATTAGTGTTAAGGTTAGGGTTAGGTTTAGGGTGAGGGTTAGGCTTAGGATGAGGGTTAGGGTTAGGGTGAGGATGAGGGTAAGGGTTAGGGTTAGGGTGAGGGTGACGGTTAGGGTTAGGTTTACATTTACGGTGAGGGTGAGGGTGAGTGTTAGGATTAGGTTGAGGTTTAGGGTTAGGTTAGTGTTAGGTTGTGGGTGAGGGTGAGGGTTAGGGTGAGGGTGAGGGTAAGGGTGAGATTTTTGTTAAGGTTAGGGTTAGGTTGAGGGTGAAGGTGAGTGTTAGGGTTAGGATTAGTGTTAGGGCTAGGATTTGGCTGAGGGTGAGGGTGAGGGTGAGGGTGAGGGTTATGGTTAGGGTGAGGGTGAGTGTTCGTGTGAGTGTGAAGTTTAGGGTTAATATCAGTGTTAGGTTGAGGGTGACAGTGCGGGTTAGGGTGAGGGCTATGGTTAGGGTGTGGCTTAGGCTCAGGGTTAGGCTGAGGGTGAGGTTTAGGGTGAGGTGAGGGTTAGGGTTAGGATTAGGTTGAGAGTTAGGTTTTCGATTGGGTTAGGGTGAAGGCTAGGGTGAGTGTGAGGGTTAGGTTTAGGGTTAGGGTTAGTGTTAGGGTGAGGGGTAGAGTTAGGGTTAGGGTGAGATTAGGTTTAGTGTGATGGTTAGGGTTAGGGTAATTGTTAGGGTGAGGGTTAGGGTTAGGGTGAGCATTAGGCTGAGAGTGAGGGTTAGCTTTAGCCTCAGGGTTAGAGTGAGGGTTAGGGTGAGGGTTAGGGTTAGGGTGATGGTTAGTGTTAGGATTTGGGTTAGGGTGAGGTCTACGGTGACTGTGAGTGTTAGGTTTTGGGCTAGGATAAGGTTTAGGGTTAGGGTTAGGGTTAGGGTTAGGGTTAGGGTGAGGGTTAGGTTTAGAGTTGGGGTTGGGGTTAGGCTTAGGGTTAGGTGGGCGTAAGGGTTTGGATGAGGGTTAGAGTTAAAGTGAGGGTTAGGGTTAGCCTTAGGGTTAGTGTGAGGGTTAGGGTTAGGGTTAGGGTGACGGTTAGGGTTAGGGTGAACGTTAGTGATAGTGTGAGGTGAAGGTCAGGGTTAGGATTAGGGTGAGGATAAGGGTTATGGTGAGGGTGAGGATGAGAGTGAGGGTTAGGGTTTTCGTGAGTGTTACGGTGAGGGTTAGGGTGAGGGTTAGGGTTAGGGTTAGGGTTAGGGTGAGTGTTAGGGTTAGGGTTAGGGTGAGGGTTAGGTTTAGGGTTAGGGTGAGGGTTAGGGTTATGGTTAGGGTTACTGTGAGGGTTAGAGTTAAGGTTAGGGTTAGGGTGTAGTTGAGGTATAGGGTGAGGGTTAGTTTGAGGGTGAGGTTTAGGTTTAGGGTTAGGGTTAGGGTGAGGGTAACAGTTAGGTTGAGGGTTAGTGTGAGGGTTAGGGTTAGTTTTAGGGTGAGGTTTAGGGTTAAAATTAGGGTTAGGTTTAGGGTGAGGGTTAGGGTTAGGTTTAGGGTTAGGATGAGGGTTACGGTGAGGGTTAGTGTTAGTGTTAGGGTTAGGGTTAGGGTGAGGTGAGGGTGAAGTATAGGGTTAGGGTTAGGGTTTGAGTTAAGGTGAGGTTGAAGTTTAGGGTTGGGGTTAGGTTTATAATGAGCGTTAGGTTTAGGGTTAAGTTTAGGGTTATTTTTAGGGTTATGGTGAGGGTGAGGGTGAGGGAGAGTGTTAGGGTTAGAGTTAGGTTTAGGGTGAGGGTGAGGGTGAGGTTTAGGGTTAGGATTAGGGTTAGATTTAAGGTTAGGCTGACAGTAAAAGTTAGGTTTAGGGTTAGGGTGAGGTTAAGGTTTAAGATGAGGGTTAGGGTGATGGTGAGGTTTAGGCTGAGGGTGAGGGTTAGGATTAGTGTTAGGGTTTGGGTTAGGCTGAGGGTGACGGTTAAGCTGAGTGTTAGGGTTAGTGTGGGGGCTAGGCTGAGGGTGAGGGGTAGGGTGAGTGTGAGGGTGAAGGTGAGGGTTTGGGTTAGGTTTAGGGTTAGGATGAGGTTTAGGCTGAGCGGTAGGTTTATGGTTAGGGTGGGGGTTAGGGTTAGTGTGAAGGTTAGTATTAGGGTTACGGTTAGTGTGAGGGTATGAGTTAGGTTTAGGGTTAGGGTTAGGGTTAGGGTGAGGGTGAGGGTGAGGGTTAGGGTTCAGATTAGTGGTAGGGTTAGCATTTGGCTGAGCATGGGAGTGAGTGTGAGGGTGAGGGTTAGGGTTAGTGTTAGGGTGAGGGTTAAGGTGAGGGTGAGGTTTAGGGTTAATATTAGGGTTAGTGTGAGGGTTAAGTTGAGGATTATGGTTAGGTTTAGGTTTAGGTTTAGGGTTCAGGTGAGGGTTACAGTTAGGGTGAGGGTTACGGTGAGGGTTAGGGTGTGGGTAAGGTTTAGGGTGAGGGTGATGGTCAGGAATAGGGTGAGGGTGAGGGTTAGGGTTAGGATTGGGTTAGGGTGAGGGCTAGGGTAAGGGTGAGGGTTAGGTTTAGGGGTAGGGTGAGGGCTAGGGTGAGGGTGAGGGTTAGGGTTAATGTTAGGTTTCGGGTGAGGGTTAGGTTTAGGTTTAGGTGAGGGATAGGGTTAGGATTAGAGTAAGGGTTAGGTTTAATCTGAGGGTTAGAGTTAGGGTTAGTGTTAGGTTGAGGGTAAGGTTTAGGGTGAGGGTTAGGGTGAAAGTGAGGGTTAGGGTTAGCCTTAGGGTTAGTGTGCGGATTAGGGTGAGGGTTAGGGTTAGGGTTATGGTGAAGGTTAGGATTAGGGTGAGGGTTAGGGTTAGTGTCAGGGTTAGGGTTAGGGTTAGGGTGAGGTTGAGGGTAAGGGTTAGAGTGAGGGTTAGGGTGAGGGTGAGTGTTAGGGTTAGGGTTAGGTTTAAGGTGAGGTTTAGGGTGAGGGTTAGCGTTAAGGTTAGGATTAGGTTTAGGGTGAGTGTGAGGGTTAGGGTTACCATTAGGGTTAGGGTGAGGCTGAGGGTTAGGATTAGGGTTAGGGTTTGGGTTAGGCTGTGGGTGAGGTTTAGGGTTAAGGTTAGCATGAGGGAAAGTATTAGGATGAGGTTAGAGTGAGGGTGAGGTTTAGGGTTAGTGTTAGGGTGAGGTTTAGGTTGAGGGTTATTGTGGAGCACCAGGGCAGCAAAGATGGCGCTGGGATGGGGTTGAGTGGGCAGAGCCTAATTTACTATAGAGCACATGGCCAGCCAAGATGGCTCTGGGAGAGAGTAGAGTGGGCAGACCCCAACTGATGTTCTGATCAGTACCTAACCAGCCTGTGAAGGCTCAGGTGAATGATAGGGTTTGACCTTGAGTGATTGGTTCCTCTTCCTCCCTTACCATACCACCCACCCTTTTTGTCTTTAAAAGGGGCTGCTCTCTGTTAATAAATGAGTTTTTCTACCTGCTGGATTTGGCTCCCCGCTGTGTCTGATTGTCTCCTGTGTTGAGGGAGGCTAGGGAACAGGCGAGCACCACACTTACCTTTCCTCGGACCCCGTCCATCTTTTATGGGACGGACGAAGACCCAACAGGTTATGGTTACGGTTAGGGTTAGGTTGAGGTTTAGGATGAGGCTTAAGGTTAAGGTGTGTGTTTTATGCTTAAGGTTAAGGTGTTTAGTGTGAGGGTTAAGGTTAGGGTTAAGGTTAGGGCGAGGGTAAGGGTTAGGGTGAGGGTTAGGGTTAGGGTGAGGGTTAGCATTAGGGTTAGGGTTAGGGTTAGGGTTAGGGTGAGGGTTAGGGTTAGTGTTAGGGTTAGGGTGAGGATGAGGATGAGGGTTAGGTTTAGGGTTAGGGTGAAGGTTAGGGTTAGGGTGTGGGTTAGGGTTCCGGTTAGGTTGAGTGTGAGGGTGAGGGTTAGGGTGACGGTGAGGGTAAGGGTGAGGGTTAGGGTTAGGGTTAGGGTTAGGCGAGGGTGAGGGTGAAAGTTAGGGTTAGGATTCGTGTTAGGGTTAGGATTTGGCTGAGGGTGAGGGTGAATGTGAGGGTGAGGGTTAGGATTAGGGTTAGGGTCCGGTTAGGGTGAGGGTGAGGTTTAGGGTTAATGTTAGAGTTAGGGTGAGGGTTAGGGTGAGGGTTAGGGTTAGGGTTAGGGTAAGCTTGAGAGTTATGGTTAGGGTTATGGTTAGGATTAGGGTTAGGGTTGGGGTTAGGCTGAGGGTGAGAGTGAGGATGAGGGTGAGGGATAGGTTTAGGGTTAGGGTGAGGGCTAGGGTGCGGGTGAGGGTTAGGGTGTGTGTGTGGGTGAGGGTAAGGGTTTCAGTTATGTAAGGATTCCTGTTAGGGTTAGGATTTGGCTGAGGGTTTGGGTGAGTGTGGGGGTGAGGGTTAGGTTTAGAGTTAGGGTTAGGGTGAGGATTAGGGTCAGCGATAGGGTTAGTGTTAGGGTGAGGGTTAGGGTTAGGGTTAGGGTTAGGGTGAGGATAAGAGTTAGGGTGAGCGTTAGGGTGGGAGTGAGTGTTAGAGTTAGGGTTAGGGTGGGGATAAGGGTTAGGGTGAGGGTTAGGGTGAGGGTGAGTGTTAGGTTTAGGGTGAGGTTGAAGATTAGAGTTAGGGTGAGGGTTAGTTAGAGGGTTAGGTTTATTGTGAGGTTTAGGGTTAGGGTTAGTGTTAGGGTGAGTGTAAGGGTTAGGGTGAGGGTTAGGGTGAGGGTGAGGGTTAGGGTGAGGTTAAGAGTGAGGATTAGTGTTAGGGTGAGGGTTAGGGTTAGGATTGGTTTAGGGTGAGGTCTAGGGTGAGGGTGAAGGTTAGGTTTAGTGTTAGGTAAAGTTTAGGGTTACGGTTAGTGTTATGGTGAGGGTTAGGTTTAGTGTGAGGGTTAGGGTTAGGGCAAGTGTTAAGGTGAGAGTAAGGGTTAGGCTGAGGTTTAGGGTGAGAGTGAGTGTTAGGGTTAGCCTTAGGGTTAGGGTGAGTGTTCGGTTAGGGTGAGGGTGAGTGTTATGATTAGGGGTAGGTTGAGGGTGAGGGTGCGGCTGAGGGTTAGGGTTAGGGTTAAGGTTTGGGTGAGGGTTAGGGTTAGAATTAGGGTGAGGGTTAGGGTGAGGGATAGGGTTAGGGTTAGGTTGAGGGATCGTTTTAGCGTGAGGGTTAGGGTTAGTGTTAGGGTTAGGTTGAGGGTAAGGGTTAGGGTGAGGGTTAGGGTGAGAGTTAGCTTTAGGTTTAGCCTTAGGGTTAGTTTGAGCGTTAGGGTGAGAGTTAGAGTTAGATTTAGGGTGATGGTGAGGATTTAGGGTTAGGGTTAGGGTGAGGGTTTGATTTAGGGTGAGGGTTAGTGTTAGTGTGAGGGTTAGGGTTAGGTTTAGGTTTAGGGGTAGGGTGAGGTGAAGGGTTAGGGTGAGGGTTAGGTTGAGAGTGAGGGTTAGAGTTAGAATTAGAGTTATGGTTAGGGTTAGGCTGACAGTGAGGGTGAGGGTGAGGGTGAGTGTTAGGGTTAGGGTTAGGGTGATTGCCACGGTGGGGGTGAGGTTTAGGGTGAGGTTGAGGGTGAGGGTTTCGTTTAGGTAAGAATTAGGGTTAGGGTGAGGATTAGGTTGAGGGTGAGGGTTAGGGTGAGGGTTTCGGTTAGGTAAGAATTAGGGTTAGGGTGAGGGTGAGGGTTAGGGTGAGGTTTAGGGTTAGGGTGAGAATTAGGGTTAGGGTTATGGTGAGGGTTAGGGTTAGAGTGTGGGTTAGGGTTAGTGTGAGGGTTAGGGTTAGGGTTATGGTTAGGAGTAGGGTGAGGGTAAGGGTTAGGGTGAGGGTGAGGGTTAGGGTTATCGTGAGTGTTAGGGTGAGGGTTAGGGTTAGGTTTAGGGTTAGCGTTAGGGTGAAGATGAGGGTTAGGGTTAGGGTTAGGCTGAGGGTTAGGGTTAGTGTTAGGGTTAGGGTGAGGATTAGATTTAGGTTTAGGGTTAGGTATAGGGTTATTGTTAGGGTTAGGGTGAGGATGAGGTTTAGGGAGAAGGTGAGGGTTAGGGTTAGGGTGTGGTTTAGGGTGAGGGTGAGGGTTAGTGTTGGGATTAGGGTTAGTGTTAGGGTTAGTCTGTGGGTGAGGGTTAGGGTTAGTTTTAGGGTGAAAAGGATTAGAGTGAGGGTTAGAGTGAGGGTGAGGGTTACAGTTACGGTTAGGGTGAGGTTTAACGTGAGGGTTAGGGTTAGGTTTCGGGTTAGGTTGAGGGTTAGGGTGAGTGTTAGAGTTAGGGTGAGGGTTAGGTTTAGGGTTAGCGTTACGGTTAGGGTGAATGTAAGTTTTAGGGTGAGGGTAAGGGTGAGGGTGAAGTTTAGGGTTAGGGTTAGGTTTAGGGTGAGGGTTAGGGTTAAGGTTAGTGTTAGGTTTAGTGTGAGGTTTAGGGTTAGGGTTAGGGTTTTGGTTAGGGTGAGGGTTAGAGTTAGGGTTAGGGTGAGGGTTAGGTTTAGGGTTAGGGTGAGGGTTAGGGTTAGGGTTATGGTTAGGGTGAGGGTGGGGTTAGGGTTATCATTTGGGTTAGGGTGAGGGTGAGGGTTAGGGTTAGGGTTAGGGTGAGGGCTAGGGTGAGGGTGAGGTTTAGGGTTAGGTTTAGAGATAGGTTGAGGATTAGGGTCTAGGTTAGGGTTAATGTGAGTGTTAGGCTGAGAGTTAGGGTTAGGCTTAGGTTGAGGGTTAGGTTTAGTGTGAAGTTTAAGATTAGGGTTAGGGTTAGGTTTAGGTTGAGGGTAAGGGTTAGGGTGAGGGTTAGTGTGAGCATGAGGGTTAGCGTTAGCATTAGGGTTAGGGCTAAGGGTAGGGTTCGCGTGTGGGTTAGGGTCTGGGTTAGGTTGAGGATGAGGGTGAAGTTTAGGGTGAGGGTGAGGCTAAGAGTGAGGTTTAGGGTTATGGTTAGGGTCTAGGTGAGGGTGAGGGTGAAGATTAGGGTTTGGATTCATGTTAAGGTTAAGAGTTGGGTGAGGGTGAGGGTGATGGTGAGGGTTAGGTTTAGGGTTAGGGTGAGGGTTAGGGTGAGGGTGAGTTTTAGGGTAATGTTAGAGTTAGGGTGAGGGTTATGTTGAGGCTTAGGGTTAGGGTGAGGGTTAGGGTGAGTGTGAGGGTTAGGGTTAGATTTAGGCTTATGGTTAGGGTTATGTTTAGGGTGAGGATTAGGCTTAAGTTTAGGGTTAGGGTGAGGGTAAGGTTGCGGGTTAGGGTTAGGATTAGGGTTTCGGTGAGAGCTAGGGTGAGGGTGAGGATTAGGTTTAGTGTTAGGTTGTGGATTAGGGTTAGGGTTAGCCTTAGGCTTAGTGTGAGGGTTAGGGGGAGCATTAGGGTTAGGGTGAGTGTGAGTGTTAGGATTTGGGGTAGGGTGAGGGCTAGGGTGAGGGTGAGGGTTAGGGTTAGGGTTAAGATTAGAGTGAGGGTTAGGGTGAGGAAAAGGTTAGGGCTAGGGTGAGGGTTAGGTTTCATGTGAGGGTTAGGGTTAGGGTTAGGGTTAGGTTGAGGGTAAGGGTTAGGGTGAGTGTTAGGGTGAGGTTTAGGTTTAGGGTTTGGGTGAGGGTTCGGGTGAGGGTGAGGGTTAGGGTTAGCTTTATAATGAGGTTTAGGGTCAGGTTTAGGGTTACGGTTAGGGTGAGGGTTAGAGTTAGTGTTAGTGTTAGGGTTAGGGTTGTTGTTAGGGCAAGGATGTGGGTGAAGGTGAGGGTGATGGTGAGTGTTAGGGTTAGTATTAGGGTTAGGGTTAGGTTTAAACTGAGGGTGAGGGTTATGTTTAGGGTTTGGGTGAGTGTAAGGTAAGGGTTAGGGTGACGTTTAGAGTGAGGGTGAGGGTGAGGGTTAGTGTTAGGGTTAGGGTTAAGGTTAGGCTGAGGTGATGGTGACGGCGAGGGTGGTTAGGGTTAGGTTTAGGATGAGGGTAATGGTTAGGGTGAGGGTTAGGGTGAGAGTGAGGGTTAGGGTTTGGATTAGGGTTAGGGTTCATGTTAGGCTGAGGGTGAGGGTGAGGGTGAGGGTGAGGGTGAGCTTTAGGGTTAGGTTAGGCCTGAGGCCCAGGGAGGCGGTGAGGTTTAGCGGGAGGTTGAGGGTGAGGGTGAGGGTTTTGGTTAGGTAAGAATTAGCGTTTGGGTGAGTATTATGTTGAGCTTGAGGGTTAGGGTGAGGGTTAAGTTTAGGGTGAGGGTGAGGGTTAGGGTTTGCGTGAGGGTTAGGGTTAGGGTGAGTGTTAGCGTGTCAGTGACAGTTACGGTGAAGGTGAGGGTTAGGGTTCGGGTTAGGATGAGATTCATGTTTAAAGTTAGGGTTTCGGTGAGTGTTAGGGTGAGGGTTAGGGTTAGGGTTAGGGTGAGGCTTAGGGTTAGTGTGAGGATTAGGGTTAGGGTTAGGGTGAGGATCAGGTTTAGGGTAAGGGTTAGGGTGAGGGTGAGTGTTAGGGTTAGGCTGATGGTGAGGATTAGTGTTAGGGTTAGGGTTAGTGTTAGGTTTAGTGTGATGGTGAGAGTGAGGGTTAGGGTTCGGTTTATGGATAGGGTTAGGGTGAGGGTGAGGCAGAGGGTTAGGTTTAGGATTAGGGTAAGGATTAGGGTTAGGCTTAGGGTGATCGTGAGTGTGAGGGTTAGGTGAGGGTTAGGGTAAGCCTTAGGGTGAGGGTTAGGGTAAGGGTGATGTTTAGGGTGAGGGTTAGGGGTAGGGTTAGGCTTAGGCTCAGGGTGAGGGTGAGGGTGAGGTTGAGGGTTACGGTGAGGGTGAGGTTTTGGGTGAGGCTGAGGGTTAGTGTGCTGGTGAGTGTTATGGTTAGGGTGAGGTTTAAGGTGAGGGTGAGGATTAGTGTTAGGGTTAGCATTTGGGTGAGGGTTAGGAATAGGGTTAAGGTTAGGGTGAGGGCTACTGTGAGGGTTAGTGTTAGAGTTAGGTTTAGGGTTAATGTGAGGATTAGGGTTAGGGTTAGGGTGAGGGTGAGGGTAAGGGTTAGTGAGAGGTTTAGGGTGAGGGTGAGAGTTAGGGTGAGGGTTAGGTTGAAGGTTAGCGTGAGGGTTAGATTTAGGGTGAGGGTGAGGGTTTGGGTTAGGATTAGGGTGAGAGTTGTGGTTAGGGTGAGGGTTAGGGATAGGGTTAGGATTAGGTTGAGGGTGAGGGTGAAGGTTAGGTTTAGGGTTAGAGTTAGGGTGATGGTGAGATTTAGGGTTAATATTAGAGATAGGGTGAGGTTCAGGGTGAGGCCAAGGTTTAGTTTTAGGGTTAGGGTGAGGGTTAGGGTGAGAGTTATGGTTAGGATTAGGGTTAGGGTGATTTTTAATGTGAGGGTTAGGGTGAGGGTGAGGATTAGGGTTAGGGTTAAGGTGAGGTTTAGGGTTAGGGTTAGGCTTAAGATGAGAGTTAGGGTTAGGTTGAGGGTTAGGGTTTGCATAAGGGTTAGGGTGATGGTGAGGTTTAGGGTTCGGTTTAGGGTGAGGGCTAGGTTGAGGGTGAGGTTTAGGGTTAGTGTTAGGGATAGGGTGAGGTGTAGGGTTATCGTTAGGGTGAGGGTGAGGTTTAGGTTTAATGTTAGAGTTAGGGTGAGGGTTAGCGTGAGGGTAAGGTTTAGAGATAGGGTTAGGGTGAGGGTTAGGGTGAGAGTTATGGTTAGGATTAGGGTTAGGGTGAGGTTTAGGGTGAGGGTTAGGGTGAGGTTGAGGGTTAGGGTGAGGGTGAGGGTTAGGGTGAGGGTTAGTGTTAGGATTTGGGTTAGGGTGAGGGCTAGGGCGAGGGTAACGGTTAGGGTGAGTGTTATGGTTAGGTTCAGGTTGCAGATGAGAGTGAGGGTGAGGGTGAGGGTGAGAGTTAGGGTTATGGTGAGGGTTAGGGGTAGGGGGAGGTTTAGGGTTAATGTTAGAGTTAGGGTGAGGGTTAGGGTGAGGTTAAGGGTTAGGGTTAGGGTCATGGTGAGGTTGAGGGTTAGGGTTAGGTTTAGGGTGAAGTCTAGAGTGAGGGTGAGGTTTAGGGTTAGGGTTAGGGATAGGGTGAAGTTTACAGTTAGGGTTAGGGTGAGGGTGAGGTTTAGGGTTAATGTTAGAATTACAGTGAGGGTTAGCTTGAGGGTAAGGTTTAGAGTCAGGGTTAGGGTGAGGGTTAGCATGAGAGTTATGGTTAGGATTAGTGTTAGGGTGAGTGTTAGGGTTAGGGTGAGAGTGAGGGTGAGTGTTAGGCTGAGGGTGAGGGTTATGATTAGTGTTAAGGTTAGGGTTAGGCTGAGGGTGAGGGTAAAGGTGAGGGTTAGGGTTAGATTGAGGGCTAGGGTGAGGTTGAGGGGAAGGGTGAGGTTGAGGCATAGGGTGAGGGTGACGTGAAGGTGAGGGTTTGGATTAGGTTTAGGGTTATGATGAGGGTTAGGCTGAGGGGTAGCTTTAGGGTTAGGGTGAGGGTTAGGGTTAGTGTGAGGATTAGTATTAGGGTTAGGGTGAGGGTGAGGGTAAGGGTTAGGCTTAGGGTTTGGGTTAGGTTTGGATTTGGCTGAGTGTGGGAGTGAGGGTGAGGGTGAGAGTTAGGTTTCGGATTAGCGTTAGTTTTAGGATTTGGCTGACCATGGGAGTGAGGGTGAGGGTTAGGGTTAGTGTTAGGGTGAGGGTTAGGGTGAGGGTGAGGTTTAGGGTTAATGTTAGGGTTACGGTGAGGGTTAAGGTGAGGATTAGCGTTAGGTTTAGGTTTAGGGTTAGGGTTAGGGTGAGGGTTATGGTTAGGTTGAGGGTTACAGTGAGGGTTAGGGTGAGGGTGAGGGTTAGTGTGATGGTGATGGTCAGGAATAGGGTAAGGGTGAGGGTTAGGGTTAGGATTGGTTTAGGGTGAGGGCTAGGGTGAGGGTGAGGGTTAGGTTTAGGGGTAGGGTGAGGGTTAGGTTTAGGGTGAGGGTTAGGGTAAGTGTGAGGGTTAGGGTTAGGGTTAGGTTAAGGTGTAGGTTGAGGTTAAGGGTTAGGTTGAGGGTTAGGGTGAGAGTGAGTGTTAGGGTTATCGGGGGTGTTAGGGTGAGGATTAGGGTGAGGGTTAGGATTAGGGTTAGGGTGAGTGTGAGGGTTAGGGTTAGGGTTAGGGTGAGGGTTAGGGTTAGGCTTAGGGTTAGGGTTAGATTTAGGATTAGGGTTTGGGTTAGGGTTATTTTAAGGTTACATTGATGGTGAGGTTGAGGGTAAGGGTGATGGTTAGGGTTAGGGTGAGGTTTAGGGTGAAGGTGAGGAGAGGGTTAGGGTTAGGATTAGGGTTAGTGTTAGGGTTAGTCTGTGGGTGAGATTTAGGGTTAGGGTTAGTGTGAGGGTAAGGATTAGGGTGAGGGTTAGAGTGAGGGTGAGGGTTAGGGTTACAGTTAGGGTGAGGTTTAAAGTGAGGGTTAGGGTTAGGGTTAGGGTTAGATTGAGGGTTAGGGTGAGGGTTAGGGTTAGGGTGCGGGTTAGGTTTGGGTTTAGGGTGAGGGTTATGGTGAGGGTAAGGTTTAGGGTGAGGGTTAGGGTGAGGGTGAGGATTAGGGTTAGGATTAGGTTTAGGGTGAGGGTTAGGGTGAGGGTTAGGTTTAGTGTTAGGGTTAGGGTTAGGTTTAAGGTGAGAATAAAGGTTAGGTTTAGGGTGAGGATTAGGGTGATGGTTAGGGTTACGGTTAGGGGTAGGGTTAGGGTGAGGATGAGGGTGAGGGTGAGGGTGAGAGTTAGGGTTAGGGTTAGGGTGAGGGCTAGGGTGAGCGTGAGGGTTAGGGTTAGGTTTAGGGATAGGGTGGGGATTAGGTTCAAGGTTAGCGTTAATGTGAGAGTTAGGCTCAGGTTTATTGTTAGGGTTAGGTTGAGGGTTAGGGTGAGGGTTAGGGTTAGGGTTAGGATGAGGGTTATGTTGAGGGTTAGGGTTAGGGTGAGGGTTACGGTGAGTGTGAGAAATAGGGTTAGAATTAGAGTTATGGTTAGGGAGAGGGTTTTGTTTAGGTTTACGGTTAGGGTGAGTTTGAGGGTGAGGGTTAGGGTTAGGATTAGGATTAGGCTGAGGGCTAGGGTGAGGGTGAGGGTTAAGTCTAGGGTTAGGTTGAGGTTTAAGCTTAGGGTTAGGGTTAGGGTTGGGGTGATGGGTAGGGTTAGGTTTAGGGTGAGGGTTAGCTTTAGTTTGAGGGTTAGGGTTAGGGTAAGTGATAGGGTGAGGTTAAGGTTTTCAGTGAAAGTTAAGGTGAGAGTGAGGGTTAGGGTTAGCCTTAGGGTTAGTGTGAGATTTAGGGTGAGGTTTAGGGTTAGGGTGAGGGTGAGTGTTAGGATTACCGGTAGGGTGAGGGCTAGGGTGAGGGTGAGGGTTAGGGTTAGGGTTAAGGTTAGAGTGATGGTTAGGGATAGGGTTAGGGTGAGGGTTAGGATGAGGGATAGGGTTAGGGTTAGAGTAAGGGTTAGTTTTAGTGTGATGGTTAGGTTTAGGGTTAGGGTTAGATAAAGGGTAAGGGTTAGGTTGAGGGTTAGGGTGAGAGTGAGGTTTACGGTTGGCCTTAGGTTTAGTGTGAGGGTTAGGGCGAGGGTTAGTGTTAGGGTAAGTTTGAGTGTTAGGATTTGGGGTATGGTGAGGGCTAGGGTGAGGTTGAGGGTTAGGGTTAGGGTTAAGGTTAGAGTGAGGGGTTAAGGTTAGGATTAGGGTGAGGGTTAGGGTGAGGGATAGGGTTAGGTTTAGTGTGAGGCTGAGGGTTAGGGTTAGGGTTAAGGTTAGCGTGAGGGATAGGGTTAGGGTTAGGGTGAGGGTTAGGTTTCGTGTGAGGGTTAGGTTTAGGGTTAGGGTTAGGTTGAGGGTAAGGTTTAGGGTGAGTTTTAGGGTGAGAGTTAGGGTGAGGATTAGGTTTACGGTTAGGGTTAGGGTGAAGGTGAGGGTTAGGGTTACCTTAAAGGTGAGGGTTAGGGTTAGGTTTAGGGTTATGGTTAGGGTGAGGGTTAGAGTTAGTGTTAGTGTTAGGGTTAGAGTTGTTGTTAGGGTAAGGGTGAGGGTAAGCGTGAGGGTGAGGGTTAGTGTGAGGTTTAGTGTGAGATTTAGAGTGAGTGTGAGGGTGAGGGTTATGGTTTGGATTAGGGTTAGGGTTAGAGTTAGACTGAGGTTGAGGGTTAGGTTTAGGGTTAGGGTGAGGGTAAGCGTTAGGGTGAGGGTGAATGTCAGGGTTAGTGTTAGGATTAGGGTTAAGTGTAGGCTGAGGTGAGGGTCATGGAGAGGGTTGTTAAGGTTAGGTTTAGGGTGAGGGTAATGGTTAGGGTGAGAGTAAGGGTGAGAGTGAATGTTAGGGTTAGGATTAGGGTTAGTGTTAGGGTTAGGCTGAGGGTGAGGGTGAGGGTGAGGGAGAGGGTGAGGTTTAGGGTTAGGGTTAGGGTGAGGGCCAGGGTGGGGGTGAGGTTTAGTGTGAGGTTGAGGGTGATGTTGAGGGTTTTGGTTAGATAAGAATTAGCGTTAGGGTGAGCCTTAGGGTGAGGGTGAGGGTTAGGGTTAGGCTGAGGGTTAGGGTTAGGGTTAGGGTGAGGGTGAAGGTTAGGTTGAGGGTTAGGGTTAGGGTTAGGGAGAGGGTAAGGTTTAGGTTGAGTGTTAGGGTTAGGTTAAGGTTTAGGGTGATGGTGAGGGTTAGGGTTAGGGTTAGGGTTAGGGTGAGTATAAGGGTTAGGGTGAGGGTTTGGGTGAGGGTGAGGGTTAGGGTTAGCATTAGGGTTAGGGTTAGTCTTAGGGTTAGGGTGAGGGTGATGGTTAGGGTAGGCATTAGGATTAAGGTTAGGGTTAGGGTGAGACTTATGGTTAGGTTTACGTTTACGGTGAGGGTGAGGGTGAGGGTTAGGGTGAGGGTGAGTGTTAGGGTTACTGTGAGGGTAAGGATTAGGATAAGGGTTAGTGTTAGGTAGAGGGTTAGGGTGAGTGTGAGGGTTAGGGTTAGGGTGAGATTTCGTGTTAGGGTGAGGTTTGGGCTAAGGGTTAGTGTTAGCATTAGGGTTAGGGTTAGGCTGGGGTTGAGGGTGAGGGTGAGGGTGAGGGTTAGGGTTAAGGTGAGGGTTAGGCTTCGGAATAGGGTGAGGGTTAGATATAGGGTGATGCTTAGGTTGAGGGTTAGCGTGAGGATGAGGGTGAGACTGAGGGTTAGGGTGTGGGTGAGGGTTATTTTTAGAGTGAGGTTTAGGGTGACGGTGAGTGTTTAGGTGTGGGTGAGGGTTAGGGTTAGGGTTAGGATTTGGTTGAGGGTTAGGGTTAGGGTTAGGATGAGGGGTAGGATGAGGGGTAGGATTAGAGTTAGGGAGAAGGTTATTGTTAGTTTGAGGGTTAGGGCTAGGGTTAGGGTTAGGGTGAGGGTTAAGGTGAGGGTTAGGGTGAGAGTAAGGTTTACGGTGAGGGTTAGGGTGAGTGTGAGAGTTAGGGTTATGGTGATTGATAGGGTTAGGGTTAGGTTTAGGGTGAAGGTGAGGGTGAGGGTGAGGGTTATGGCTAGGATTAGGTTTAGGGTTAGGGGTAGGCTGAGTGTGAGTGTGAGAGTGAGTGTGAGTGTTAAGGTTAGGGTTAGGATGAGAACTAGGGTGAGGTTCAGGGTCAGGATGAGGGTTTGGGTTAGGGTTAGGCTGAGGGTGAGGGTTAGGCTTAGGGTTAGTGTGAGGGTAAGGGATAGGGTGATGTTTAGGGTGAGGGTGAGAGTTAAGGTGAGGGTGAGGATGAGGGTGAGATTTAGGGTTAGGGTGTGGCTGAGGGTTAGGTTTGGGTGAGGGTTAGGGTGATGGTGAGTGTTAGGGTGGGGGTTAGGGTTAGGGTTAAGGTTAGGGTGAAGGTTAGGGTTAGGATTAGGATGACTGTTAGGATGAGGGGTAGTGTTAGGTTTAGGGTGAGGTTTAGGGTTAGTTTGAGGGTTAGGGTTTGGGTTCGGGTTAGTGTGAGGGTTAGGTTGAGATTGAGGGTTAGGGTCAGGGTTATGGTTAGGGTGATGGTTAGGGTTAGGGTGAATTTTAGGGTTAGTGTGAGGGTTAGCTTTAGTTTTAGGGTGAGGGTAAGGGTTAGCGTGAGGGTTAGGGTTAGGGTGAGGGTTAGGGTTAGCGTTATGGTTAGGGTTAGGCTGAGGGTTAGGTTTAGGGTGGAGGTTAGGATTAGGGTGAGGGTTAGGATTTGGGGTAGGGTTATTTTGAGGGTTAGGGTGAGGGTTAGGTAAGTGTTAGGGTTACTGTTAGGGTGAGGATTATGGTGAGGGTGATGGTTAGGGTGAGGGGTAGGGTTAGGGTGCAGGTTAGGGTGAGGGTTAGGGTTAGGTTTAGGGTGAGTGTCATGGTGAGGTGTAGGGTTAGGGTTAGGGTTAAGGTGAGGGTGAGGATTAGGGTGACGGTTATGGTGAGAGTGAGTTTTAGGGTTAGGGTTTGTTTTTGGTAAGTTTTAGGGTTACAGTTAGGGTGAGGATTAGACTGAGGGTGAGGGTTAGAGTGAGGGTTAGGGTTAGGGTGGGGGTTAGTGTGAAGGTTAAGGTTAGGGTGAGGTTAAGGATTAGGGTGACGGTTATGGTGAGAGTGAGGGTTAGGGTTAGAGTTTGGGTTAGTGTGAGGGTTAGGGTGAGTGTTAGGGTTAGGGTTGGGGTGAGCGTGAGGGTTAGGGTTAAGGTGAGGGTTAAGATTAGGGTTAGGGTGAGGGTGAGTGTGAGGGTTAAGGATAGAGTGAGGTGTGAGGGTGAGGGTTAGGGTTAGGATTAGGGTTAGGTTGAAGGTGATGGTGAGGGTTAGGGTTAAGCTTAGGGTGAGGGTTAGGGTTAGAGGGAGGGTTAGGAGGAGGGTTAGGGTTAGGGTTATTGTTAGGGTGAGGTTAAGGGTTAGGGTGAGGTTGCGGGTGAGGGTTAGCATTAGGGTTAGAGTGAGGGTTAGGTTGAGGGTTAAGGTTAGGGTTTGGGTTAGGGTGAGGGTGATGGTGAGGATTAGGTTTAGGGTGAAGGTTAGGGTGAGGGTGAGGGTGAGGGTGAGGGTGAGGTTTTGGATGAGACTGAGGGTGAGGGTGAGGTTGGGTGTTAGGATTAGCTTTAGGGTTGTTAGGCTGATGCTAAAGATGAGGGTGACTTTTAAATTTAGGGTTAGTGTTAGGGAGAGGGCTAGGGTGAGTGTGAGGGTGAGGGTTAGGGTTAGGTTGAGGTTTAGGCATAGGGTTACGGTGACGGTTAAGGTTAGTGTGATGTTTTGGGTGAGGTTTAGGGTTAGGGTGAGGATGAGGTTTCGGGTGAGCGTGAGGGTTAGGGTTTGGGTGAGGTTTAGGGTTAGGGTTAGGGTTAGGGGGACGGTGAGTGTTAGGGTGTGGGTGAGGGTTATGGTTAGAATTAGGGTGAGAGGTAGTGTTACAATTAGGGTGAAGTTAAGGGTTAGTGTGAGGGTTAGGGTTAGGGTTAGGATTACGTTGACGGTGATGGCTAGGGTGAGGGTGAGGTTTAGGGTGAGGCTGAGTGTGAGGGTTTGGGTTAGGTAATGGTTAGGGTTAGGGTTAGGGTGAGGATTAGGATGAGGGAGAGGGTGAGGGTTATAGTGAGGGTTAAGGTGAGGGTGAGGGTTAGGGTTAGGGTTAGTGTGAGGGTTAGGTTTAGGTTAGGGTGAGGGTTAGGTTTAGGGTTAAGGTGAGGGTGAGCGTGAGGGTTAGGGTTATTGTGAGGGTGAGGGTGAAGTTTAGGGTTAGGATTAGGGTAAAGTTTAGGGTTAGGGTAGGGGTGAGGGTGAGGGTGAGGGTGAGCGTTAGTGTTAGTGTTAGGTTTAGGGTTATGGTCAGAGCTAGGGTGAGCGTGAGGATTAGGGTGAGAGTGAGGGTGGGGGTTTGGTTAAGGTAAGTGTTAGGGTTAGGGTTAGGGTGAGGATTAGGGTGAGGGTGAGTGTTAGAGTGAAGGTTGGGGTTAGGGTGAGGGTTAGGGTGAGGGTGAGGGTTAGGGTTAGGGTTACGGTTATTGTTATGGTGAGGGGTAGGGTTAGGGTTAGGGTGAGGGTCAGGTTTAGTGTGAAGGTTAGGGTTAGGGTTAGGGTTAGCGTGAGGGTAAGGACTAGGGTAACGGTTAGGGTGAGAGTGAGGGTTAGGGTTAGCGTTACGGTTAATGTGAGGTTTAAGGTGAGGTTTAGGGTTAGGGTTAGGGTTAGGTTTATGGTGAGGTTGAAGCTTAGGGTTAGGGTGATGATTAGGGTTAGGGTGAGGGGTAGAGTTAGGGTTAGGGTGAAGGTGAGGGTGAAATTGAGGATTAGGTTTAGAGTGAGGTGTGAGGGTGAGGGTTAGGGTTAGGATTAGGGTTAGGGTTAGGGTGAGGGAGAGGTTGAGTTTTAGGGTTATAGTTAGGGTGAGAGTTAGGGGTAGGAGGAGGGTTAGGGTTAGGGATAGGGTGAGGTTAAGGTTTAGGGTGAGGGTTAGGGTTAGCATTATGTTTAGGGTGAGGGTTAGGTTTAGGGTTAAAGTTAGGGTTAGGGTGAATGTTAGGGTTAGGGTGATCGTTAGGTTTAGGGTTAGGATTAGGGTGAGGGTGAGAGTGTGGGTGAGGTTTCGGGTGACGGTTAGGTTTAGGGTTACGTTTGGGTTATGGTTAGGGTGAGGGTGATTGTTAGGGTGAGGTTTAGGGTTAGGGTTACGTTTAGGATTAGGTTTAGGGTTAGGGTGAGAATGAGGGTGGGGGCTAGCGTTACATTTCCGGTGAGGTTTAGGGGTAGGGGGAGGGTTAGGGGGAGGTTTAGGGTTAGGGTTAGGGTTAGGGTGAGGGTGAAATTAAGGGTTAGAGTGAGGGTAAGGGTTAGGTTTAGGGTTTGGGTGAGGGTGAGGTTTAGGGTTCGGGTGAGACTGAGGGTGAGGTTGAGGGTGAGGGTTAGGGTTAGGAATAGAGTTAGGATTAGGGTTAGGCTGAGGGTGAGGGTGAGGGTTAGTGTTAGGGATAGGGTGAGGATTAGGGTTAGGGTTAGGTTTAGGATGAGCATTAGTCTGAGGGGTAGAGATAGGGTTAGGTTGACCGCTAGGGTTAGGATTTTGTTTAGGGTGAGGATGAGGGTTAGGTTGAGGGTGAGGTTTCAGGTGAGGGTGAGGTTTCAGGTGAGGGTGAGGTTTAGGGTGTGGGTGAGGATTAGGGTTAGGGTGAGGTTTAATGTGACAGTGAGGGTTTTAGTGTGAGGGTTAGGGTTAGGGTTAGAGTTAGGGTGAGGGTTAGGGTGAATATTAGTGAGAGTTTGAGGGTTAGGATTAGCATCAGGTTTAGGGAGAGGGTTAGGGTGAGGTAAAGGGTTAGGGTTAGGGTTAGGGTGAGGGTGAGGGTTTCAGTTAGGGTTAAGGTGAGCGTTAGGGTTAGGGGGTGGTTTAGGGTTAGGTTTAGAGTTAGAGTGAGAGTGAGGGTGAGGGTTAGGGTGTTAGTGAGGGTGAGGGATAGGGTTAGGGTTAGGTTGAGGGTTAGGTTTAGAGTGAGGGTTACGGTTAGGGTTAGGATTTGGGTGAGGGTAAGTGTTAGGGTGAGGGTTAGGGTGAGGGTGAAGGTTAGGGTTAACATTACGGCTAGGGTTAGGGTTAGGGTTAGGGTGAGGGTGATGGTTAGTGTAAGCATTAGGATTAGGGTTAGGGTTAGGGTGAGGGTGATGGTTAGGGTAAGCATTAGGATTAGGGTGAGGGTTAGGGTGAGAGTTAGGGTTAGAGTGAGGGTGAGGGTGAGGGTGAGGGTTAGGGTTAGGGTTAGGTTTAGGGTGAGGGTGAGGGTTAGGGTTAGTGTTAGGGTCAGGGTGAGGGTTAAGGTGAGGGTGAGGGTGAGGGTGAGTGTGAGGCTTAAGGTTAGGGTTAGGGTTAGGTTGAGGGTTAGGTTTAGGTTTAGCGGGTTAGTTTGAGGGGTAGGGTTAGGGTTAGGGTGAGGTTTAGGTTTCGTGTGAGGGTTAGGATTAGGTTTACTCTTAGGGTTGTTAGGTTGTTGAGGGGTAGAGTGAGGATGAGGTTTACGGTTAGTATTAGGGTTAGGGTTAGGGTTAGGCTGAGAGTGAGGCTGAAGGTGATGGTGAGGGTTAGGATTAGGGTTAGGGTTACGGTTAGGGTAAGTGTTAGGGTTAGGATTTTGTTTAGGGTGAGGGTTCGTGTTCGGGTCAGGGTGAGGGTTAGGGTGTAGGTGAGAGTTAGGTTTAGGGTGAGGGTTAGGGTGACAGTGAGGGTTATAGTGAGGGTGAGGTTTAGGGTTAGGGTTAGGGTGAAGGTAAGGGTTAGGGTTAGGATTAGCGTTAGGTTTATGGTGAGGGGTAGGGTTAGTGTTAGGGTCAGAGTTAAGGTTAGTGTGAGGCTTAGGGTTAGGGTTAGGGTTAGGGTTAAGGTTAGTGTGAGGATAAGGTTTAGGGTGAGGGTTAGGGTGAGGGTTAGGGTTAGGGTTAAGGTTAAGTTGAGGGTTAGGTTTAGGGTTTGGTTGAGGCAGAAGGTTTGGTTTAGGATTACGTTTAGAGTTAGGGTAAGGCTTAAGGTGAGTGTGAGGGTTTGGGTGAGGCTTCGGTTGAGGGTTATGGTTAGGGAGAGTGTGAGGGTTATGTTGAGGGTGAGGGTTTGTGTGAGGTTTAGGGTTAGCTTTACGGTTAGGGTTAGGGTGAGGGTAAGGGTTAGGGTGAGGTTTAGGGTGAGGGTGAGGGTGAGGGTGAGGGTTAGAGTTAGGGTGAGGGTTAGGGTGAGGCTTAGGGTTAGGATTAGGGTAAGTGTTAGGGTTAGATGGAGGGGTGAGGAGGGGGAGGGTGCAGGTTAGGGTTAGGGTGAGGTTTAGGGTTAGGTTTATGGTTAGGATTAGGGTGAGGGTTTTGGTTAGGTTTAGGGTTAGGATGAGGGTTAGGCTGAGGGGTAGGATTAGGGTTAGGGTGAGGGTTAGGTTTAGTGTGAGGGTTAGGGTTAAGGTTAGGGTTAGGGTGAGGGTAAGGATTAGGGTGAGGGTTAAGGTGAGTGTGAGTGTTTGGGTTTGGGTTAGGGTTAGGATGAGGTTCAGGGTGAGGGCTAGCTTTAGTGTTAAGTTTGGGGTGAGGGTTAGTGTTAGGGTTAGGGTGAGGTTAAGGGTTAGGGTGAGGGTTAGGGTGAGGGAGAAGTTTAGGGTGAGGGTTAGGGTGAAATTGAGGGTTAGGGTTAGGGTGAGGGTTAGGGTGAGGGTGAAGTTTAGGGTGAGGTTGAGGGTAAGGGTTAGGGTGAGGGTTAGGGTGAGTGTGAAGTTTAGGGTGAGGGTTAGGGTCAAGGTGAGGGTTAGGTTTGGTGTCAGGGTTAGGGTGAGGTTATGGGTTAGGGTTATGGTTAGGGTGAGCGTGAGTGTGAGGGTTAGGTTTAGGTTTAGGGTGAAGGTTAGGCTTGGGGTGTGGGTTAGTATTAGGCTTAGTGTTAGGCTGAGGGTAAGTATGAGGGTTAGGGTGTGAATGAGGTTTAGGATGAGGGTTAGGTTTAGCGTCATAGTTAGGGTGTTGGTTAGGGTGAGGATGAGGGTTAGGGTTACGGTTAGGGTGAAGTTTAGGGTTAGGGTGAGTTTTAGGGTTTGGTTTAGGGTTAGAGTGAGAGTGAATGTGAGGGTTCGGGGGATAGAGAGGGTGAGGGGTAGGTTTAGGTTTAGTTTGAGGGTTAGGTTTAGTGTGAGGGTTAGGATTAGGGTTATGATTAGTGTTAGGGTTAGGGTTAAGCTGAGGGTGGGGCTAGGTTGAGGGTTAGGGTTAGGGTGAGGGTGACAGTGAGGGTGAGGGTTTGTGTTATGTAAGCATTAGGTTTAGGGTTACGGTGATGTTTAGGGTGAGCGTGAGGGTGAGGGTTAGAGTTAGGGTTAGGATGAGAGTTAGGGTGTGGTGCAGAGTTAGGGTTAGGGTGAAGGTTAGGTTTAGGTTTAGGGTTAGGGTTAGGTTTAGGGTGAGGGTAAAAGTTAGGGTGAGGGTTAGAGTGAGGGTGACAGTTAGGGTTAGGGTTAGGGTTATGGTGATTGTCAGGTTGAGGGTTATATTTTGGGTTAGGGTTAGCGTGAAGGTAAGGGTTAAGGTGAGGGTAAGTGTTAGGGTGAGGGTTAAGTTTACGGTGAGGGTTAGGGTTACGGTGGAGGTTAGTGTTATGGTAAGGTTTAGGGTTCAGATTAGGGTTAGGGTGAAGGTGAGAGTTAGGGTTAGGGTTGGGTTAGGGTTAGGGTTAAGGTGAGGGGGAGGATTAGTGTTAGGGTTAGGTTTAGGGTTTTGGTTAGTGTGAGGATAAGATTTAGGGTTAGGGTTAGGGTTAGTGTGAGGATTAGGGTTAGGGTTAGGTTTAGGGTGAAGGTGAGGGTTAGGGTGAGGGTTAAGGTTTGGGTAAGGGTTAGGTTTAGGGTAAGGGTTAGGGTTAGTGTGAGGGTTATGGTGATCGTTAGGGTTAGGTTTAGGGTGAGGTTGAGGGTTTGGGTTAGGGTGAAGGTTAGGGTTAGGAATACGGTTAGGGTTAGGGTGAGGGTGAGGGTGAGAGTTAGGGTTAGGTTTAGACTTAGGGTGAGGGTGATGGTTAGGGTTTGTGTTAGGTTTAGGTTTATGATGCGAGTTAGGCTGAGGGGTAAGGTTAGGGTTAGGGTGAGGGTTAGGGTTAGTGTGAGGGTTAGGGTTAGGGTTAGGGCTAGGGTGAGGGTAAGGTTTAGGTTGAGGGTTAGGATGAGGGTGAGGTTTCCGTTAGCGTTAGGGTTAGGGTGAGGGTGAGGGTTAGGGTTAGGGTTAGGTTTAGGGTGAGTGTTAGGGTTAGGTTTAGGGTTAGGGTGAGGGTGAGGTGAGGGTTAGGTTTAGGTTTAGGGTGAGGGTTAGGTTTAGGGTGTGGGTTATTGTTAGAGTTAGGGTTAGGGTGAGGGTGAGGGTGAGAGTTAGGGTGTGCGTGAGGGTGAGGGTGAGGCTTAGGGCTAGGGTTAGGGGTAGGGTGAGTGTGAGAGTGAGGGTGAGGTTTAGGGTTAGGATTAGGTTTAGGGTTAGGATTTGGCTGAGGTGGAGGGTGAGAGTGAGGGTGAGGGTTATGGTTAGGGTTAGTATTAGGGTTAGGTGAGGGTGAGGTTTAGGGTTAATATTACTGTTAGGGTGAGGGTTAGGTTGATGGTGAGGGTTAGGGTTAGGGTGAGATTTAGGGTGAGGGTTATGGTTAGGGTGAGGGTGAGGTTGAGGGTGAGGGTTAGAGTTAGGGTGAGGGTGAGGATTAGGGTTAGGGTGAGGTTTAGGGTTATTGTTAGGGTTAGGGTGAGGTTTAGGTTGAGGGTGAGGTTTAGGGTTAGCATTAGGGTTAGGTTTACGTTTACGGTGAGGGTTAGGGTTTGGTTTAGTGTTAGGGTGAGGGTGAGGCTGAGGGTTAGGTTTAGGGTAAGCTTCGGGTTACGGTTAGGTTTATGGTGAGGCTTAGGGTTAGGGTGAGGGTTAAGGTTAGGGTGAGGTTTAGGGTGATCCTTACAGTTAGGTTTAGGGTGAGGTTGAGGGTTTGGGTTAGGGTAGGGTGAGGGTTAGGTTCAGGGTGAGGGTTAGGGTGAAGGTGAGCCTAAGGGTTAGAGTGAGGGTTAGGGTGAGGGTAACTGTTAGGGTTAGGATTAGGGTTAGGGTTAGGGTTAGGGATATGCTGAGGGTTAGGTTGAGGTTTAGGGTTTGGCTTATGGTTGGGTTGAGGGTGAGGGTTAGATTTAGGGTGAGGTTTAGGGTTAGGGATACGGTTAGGGTGAGGGGTAGTGTGAGGGTAAGTGTTAGGGTGAGGTTTAGCGTTAGGTTCAGCATTAGGGTTATGGTGAGGGTTAGGGTTAGGTTAAGGTGAGGGTTAGGGTTAGGGTGAGGTTTAGGGTGAGGGTAAGTGTAAGAGTAAGTCTGAGTGTTAGGTTGATGGTGAGGGTTAAGGTACGGGTGAGGGTTAGGTTGAAGGTGAAGGTTAAGGTGAGGGTTAGGTTAGGGTTAGTCTTTGGGTAAGGGTTAGGATGAGGGTTAGGGTTAGGGTTAAGGTGATGCTAAGGGTGAGGGTGAAGGTTAGGGTTATGGTTAGGGTGAGGGTTAGGTTTAGTGTGAGGGTTATGGTTAGGGTTAGGGTGAGGGTTATGGTTATGGTGAGGGCTAAGCTTAGTGTGAGGGTTAGTGTTAGGGTTAGGGTTTTTGTTAGGGTGAGTATAAGAGTTATGGTGAGGGTTAAGGTTAAGGGGAGGGTTAGGGTTAGGGTGAGTGTTAGGGTTAGGGTTAGGGTGAGTGTTAGGGTTAGTTTTAGGGTTAGGGTGAGGGTTAGGCTTATGGTGAGGGCTAAGTTTAGTGTGAGGGTTAGTGTTAGGTTTGTGTTAGGGTGAGTGTAATGGTTAGGGTGAGGGTTAGGTTCAGTGTGAGGGTTAGGGTTAGTGTTAGGGTTAGGGTGAGGTTGAGGGTAAGGGTTAGGGTGAGGGTTAGGCTTAGGTTTAGGGTTAGGGTTAGGTTTAGGGTGATGTTTAGGGTGAGGGTGACGGTGAGGGTTAGGGTGAGGGTGAGGGTTCAGTTGAGGTTATCGGATTGGGTTAGGGTGAGGGTAGGGTGAGGGTGAGGGTTAGGATTAGGGTTAGGGTTAGGGTGAGGGTGATTGTGAGGGATAGCGTTAGGGTTAGGGTATGCTTAGGGTTAGGCTTAGGGAATGTGAGGGTGAGGGTTAGGGTTAGGGTTAGGGTTAGGGTGAGGGTTAGTTTTAGGATTACGGGTAGGGTTGGGCTGAGGTTGAGGGTGAGGGTGAGGGTGGGGGTGAGGGTTAGGTTGAGGGTTAGGATTAGGTTTAGGGGTATAGTGATGTTTAGGGTGAGGATGAGACTGAAGGTTAGGGTGTGAGTGAGGTTTAGGTTTAGGGGGAGGGTTAGAGGGACAGTGAGTGTTATGGTGTGGCTGAGGGTTAGGTTTAGAGTTAGGGTGAGGTTTACGGTTAGGGTGAGGGTTAGGGTTAGGGTTAGGATGAGGGTGAGGGTTAGGGTTAGGATTATTGTTAGGGTTAAGGTTAGGCTGAGGTTGATGGTGAGGGTGAGTGTGAGGGTTAGGGTTAGGGTGAGGGTTTGGGTTAGTGTTAGGTTTAGGATGAAGTTTAGGGTGAGTGGAACATTTAGGTTTAGGCTGAGGGTTAGGGTTAGTGTGAGGGTTCAGTTGAGGGTTTGGGTTAGGGTTAGTCTGAGGGTGAGGGTGAGGGTTAGGGTTAGGGTTAGGCTTAGGGTGAGGGTGAGTGTGAGGGTTAGGGTTAGGCTTAGGGTTAGGTTGAGTGTGAGGGTGAGTGGGAGTGTTAGAGTTAGGTTGAGGGTTTGGGTTAGGTTTAGGATTAGGGTGAGGGTTAGGGTTAGAATGAGGCTCAGGGTTTGGCTGAGGGTGAGAGTGAGGGTGAGGGTTAGGGTGAGGTTTTGGGTGAGTGTGAGGGTGAGGGTGAGACTGAGGGTTAATATGTGGATGAGGGTTAGGTTTAGGGTGAGAGATAGGGTGACAGTGAGTTTTAGGTTGCGGGTGTGCGTTAGGGTTAGGGTTAGGTTTAGGGTGAGGGTTAGGGTTAGGGTTAGGGTGATGGTTAGGATGAGGGGTAGGGTTAGTGTTATGGTGAGGGTTAGGGTTAGTTTGAGGTTTAGAGTTAGGGTTAGGTTTAGGGTGACCGATAAGGTGTGGGTTAGGGTTAGGGTTAGGGTGAGTGTGAGTGTTAGTGTTAGGGTGAGGGTTAGGGTTAGTGTGAGGTTTAGGGTTAGGTTTAGGGTAACGGTGAGGGTGAGGGTGAGAGTTATGTTTAGGATTAGGGTTAGGGTTAGGATTAGGTTTAGGTTGAGGGTGAGGGTGAGTGTGAGGGTTAGTGTTAGAGTTGTGGTTAGGTTGAGGGCTAGGGTGAGGGTGAGGTTTAGGGTGAGGGTGACAGTGAGGATGAGGGTTTGTGTTAGGTAAGGATTAAGTTTAGGGTTACGGTGATGTTTAGGCTGAGCGTGAGGGTGAGGTTTAGGGTTAGGATGAGGGTTAGGGTTAATGTTAGGGTTAGGTTTAGGGTGAGGGTAACAGTTAGGGTGAGGTTTAGTGTGAGGGTGATGGTTATGGTTAGGGTTAGGGTTATGGTGATTCTCAGGTTGAGGGTTAGGTTTTGGGTTAGAGTTAGCGTGAGGGTAAGGGTTAGGGTGAGGGTAAGTGTTAGGGTGAGGGTTAAGTTTAGGGTGAGGGTTAGGTTTACGGTGGAGGTTACTGTTAGGGTGAGGTTTAGGGTTCAGATTAGGGTTAGCGTGAGGGTGAGAGTTAGGGTTAGGGTTGGGTTAGGGTTAGGGTTAAGGTGAGGGTGAGGGTTAGATTTAGGATTAGGTTTAGGGTGAGGGTTAGGGTGAGGTTTAGATTTAGGGTTAAGGTTAGGATTAGTGTGAGGATTAGGGTTAGGGTTATGGGTAGGTTGAGGGTGAGGGTTAGGATGAGGGTTAAGATTCGGGTTAGGATTAGGTTTAGGGTGAAGGTTAGGGTTAGGGTGAGGGTTAGGGTTAGTGTGAGGGTTAGGGTGATCGTTAGGGTTAGGTTTAGGGTGAGGTTGAGAGTTTGGGTTAGGGTTAGGGTGAGGGTTAGGGTTAGGGTGAGGGTTAGGAATACGGTTAGGGTTAGGGTGAGGGTGAGTGTTAGTGTTAGTTTTAGACTTAGGTTGAGGGTGACGGTTAGGTTTTGGGTGAGGTTTAGGGTTAGCATGCGAGTTAGGCAGAGGGGTATGGTTAGGGTAAGTGGAGGGTTCGGGTTAGTGTCAGGTTTAGGGTTAGTGTTAAGGTTAGGGTGAGGGTAAGGTTTAGGTTGAAGATTAGGGTGAGGGTGAGGATTACGTTAGCGTTAGGGTTAGGGTGAGGGTGAGGGTTAGCGTTATGGTTAGGGATAGGGTGAGGATTAGGGTTAGGGTTAGGGTTAGTGTGAGCGTTCGGCTGAGGGGTAGGTTTAGGGTTAGGGTGAGGGTCAGGGTGAGGTTTAGGGTTAGGGTTAGGGCGAGGTTTAGGTTTAGGGTGTGGGTTAGGGTTAGAGTTAGGGTGAGGGTGAGGGTGAGGGTGAGTGTTATGGTGTGCGTGAGAGTGAGGGTGAGGCTTAGGGTTAGGGTTAGTGTTAGGGTGAGGGTGAGGGTGAGGGTGAGGGTGAGGTTTAGGGTTAGGATTAGGTTTAGGGTTAGGATTTAGCTGAGGTTGAGGGTGAGGGTGAGGGTTAGAGTTAGGGTGAGGGTGAGGCTTAGGGTGAGGGTGAGGTTTAGGGTTAATTTTAGGGTTAGGGTGAGGGTTAGTTTGAGGGTGAGGTTTAGGGTTAGCATTAGGGTTAGGTTTGCGGTTACAGTGAGTGTTAGGGTTTGGTTTAGGGTTAGGGTGAGGGTGAGACTGCGGGTAGGTTTAGAATTAAGGTTCGGGTTATGGTTAGGTTTATGGTGAGGGTTAGGTTTAGGGTGAGGGTTACGGTTGGGGTGAGGTTTAGGGTGATCCTTACGGTTAGGTTTAGGGTGAGGTTGAGGGTTTGGGTTAGGGTTAGGGTGAGGGTTAGGTTCAGTGTGAGGGTTAGGGTTAGGGTTAAGGTGAAGGTGAGGGTAAGGAATAGGGTGAGGGTTTGGGTGAGGGTAAGGGTTAGGGTTAGGATTAGTGTTAGTGTTAGGGTTAGGGTTAGGGATATGGTGAGGGTTAGGTTGAGGGTTAGGGTTTGGCTTAGAGTTAGGTTGAGGGTGAGGGTTAAGGTTAGGTTGAGGTTTAGGGTTAGGGTTTGGGTTAGGGTAAGGGTTAGTGTGAGGGTAAGTGTTAGGGTGAGCGTTAGCGTTAGGTTTAGCATTAGGGTTATGGTGAGGGTTAGGGTTAGGTTAAGGTGAGGGTTAGGGTCAGGGTGAGGTTTAGGGTGAGGGTAAGGGTAAGGGTAAGTTTGAGGTTTAGGGTGAGGGTGAGGGATACCGTAAGGGTGAGGGTTTGGATGAGGGTGAAGGTTAGGGTAAGGGTTAGGGTTAGAGTTAGGTTTCGGGTGAGAGTTAGGGTGAGGGTTAGGGTTAGGTTTAGGGTGAGGGTAAGGGTGAGGGTGAGGGTTAGGGTTAGGGTTAGGATGAGGGTTAGGTTTAGGGTGAGAGTTAGGGTTAGGGTTAATGTGAGGGTTATGGTTATGGTGAGGGCTACGGTTAGTGTGAGTGTTAGTGTTAGGGTTAGGGTTAGTGTTAGGGTGAGTATAAGGGTTAGGGTGAACGTTAGGGTTAAGTTGAGGGTTAGGGTTAAGGTTAGGGTGAGGGTTAGGGTTAGGTTTAGTGTTTGGGTGAGGGTTAGGGTTATTTTGAGGGCTAAGTTTAGTGTGAGAGTTAATGTTAGGTTTGTGTTAGGGTGAGTATAAGGGTTATGGTGAGGGTAGGTTCAGTGTGAGGGTTAGGGTTAGTGTTAGGTTTAGGGTTAGGGTGAGGTTGAGGTTAAGGGTTAGGGTGAGGGTTAGGCTTAGGGTTAGGGTTAGGGTTAGGTTTAGGGTGGTGTTTAGGGTGAGGGTGAGGGTTAGGGTTAGGGTGAGAGTTAGGTTGAGGTTATCGGTTTGGGTTAGGGTGAGGGTGAGGGTGAGGGTGAGGGTTAGGGTTAGGGTTAGGGTGAGGGTGAGTGTGAGGGTTAGCGTTAGGGTTAAGGTTATGCTTAGGGTTAGGCTTAGGGAGGGTGAGGGTGAGGGTTTGGGTTAAGGTTAGGTTTAGGGTGAGGGCGGGGGTTAGGGTGAAGTTTAGGGTTAGAGTTAGGGTTAGGGTTATGGTGAGGGTTAGGGTGAAGGCAAGGGTTAGCTTGAGGATTTGGTTTCAGTGAGGGTTAGGGTGAGGGTGTGTGTTAGGGTTAGGGTTACGGTTAGGTTGAGTTTAACGGTTAGGGTGAGGGTTAGGGTTAGCATTAGGTTTCGGGTGAGGCTTAGGGTGAGGGTTAATGGTAGTGTTAGGGTAAGGGTTAGTGTTAGGCTGAGGGTGAGAGTGAGGGTGAGGGTGAGGGTTATGGTTAGGTTTAGGGGTAGGGTTCGGGTGAGGGTGAGGGTTACGGTTAGGATTAGGGTTAGGGTTAGGCTGAGGGTGAGGTTGAGGGTGAGGGTTTGAGTTAGGGTTAGGGTTATCTTGAGGGTTAGCGTGAGGGCAAGGGTTAGGTTGAGGATTAGGTTTAAGGTGAGGGTTAGGGTGAGGGTGTGTGTTAGGTTTGGGTCTACGGTTGGGTTGAGGTTAAGGGTTAGGATGAGGGTTAGGGTTAGCATTAGGGTTCGGTTAGGGTTAAGTTTAGGGTTAGGGTTAGTGTTAGTGTTAGGGTTAGTTTGAGGGTAAGGGTTAGGTTTAGGGTGAGGGTGAGGGTTAGGGTTAGGGTTAGTGTTAGGATGAGGTTAAGGGTGAGGGTTAGGGATAGGGTTAGGGTGAGGGTTAGGGTTAGTGTTAGGTTTAGGGTGAGTGTTAGGATTAGGGGTAGGGTGAGGGCTAATGTGAGGGTGAGGGTTAGGGTTAGTGTTAGGGTTAGGGTGAGGTTTAGGTTTAGGGTGAGGGTTAGGGTTAGGGTTAGGGTGAGGGTGAGGGTTAGGTTTAGGTTGACGATTAGGATTAGGGTGAGCGTGAGCGTTAGGATTATGGGTAGGGTGAGGGTTAGGTTGATGGTGAGAGTAAGGATTAGGGTGAGGTTTAGCGTGAGAGTGAGGGTTAGGGTTAGCCTTAGTGTTAGTGTGAGGGTTTCGATGAGGGTTAGGTTTAGGGTTAGGTTTAGGTTTCAGGTGAGGGTGAGGATTAGTGTTAGGGTTAGGGTGAGCGTTGGGTTAGGGTTAGGGTTATTGTTAGTGTGAGGGGTTAGATTTAGGGTTAGGGTTAAGGTGAGGGTAAGTGTTAGCTTGAGTGTGAGGGTGAGGATGAGGGTTAGGGTTAGGGTGTGATTAGGGTGAGGGTTAGGTTGAGGGTTAGGTTTAGGGTTAGGATTAGGATTAGATTTAGGGTTAGGATGAGGGTGAGGGTAAAGGTGATATTGAGGTTTAGTGTTAGGGCGCGGGTTAGGCTTAGGGTTAGGGTGATGATTAAGGTTAGAGTGATGTTTAGGGTGAGGGTGAGGTTTAGGCTGAGGGTATGTTTGAGGGTAAGACTGAGGTTTAGGGTGTGGGTGAGGGTTGAGTTTAGGGTGAGGGTTGGGTGACGTTAGGGTTAGGGTGCGGGTGAGGGTTAGGTTTAGGGTGCGGGTTAGGGTTAGGGTTAGGATGAGGGTTAGGATGAGAGGTAGGGTTAGGGTTAGGTTGAGAGTTAGCGTTAGTGTAAGGGTTAGCTTTAAGCTTAGGTGTAGGGTGAGGGTTAGGTGAGCGTTAATGTTAGGTTTAGGGTTAGGGTGAGGGTTATGGTTAGGTTTAGGCTTAGGGTTAGGGTAAGGGTTAGGGCGAGCATAAGGGTTAGGGTGAGGGTTATGTTGAGGGTGAGGGTTATGGTTAGGGTAAGTGTTAGGGTGAGGGTTAGGTTGAGTGTTAGGGTTAAGGTTAGGGTTAGGCTGAGGGTTAGGGTGAGGTTTAGGTTTAGGGTTAGGGTGAGGGTTAGGGTGTGGGTTCGGGTTAGGGTTAGGGTGAGGATTAGGGTTAGGGTGAGGGAGAACATTTGGATTAGGTTTAGGCTGAGGGTTTAGTGTGAGGGTTATGGTTATGGTTAGGGTTAGCGTGAGGGTAAAGGTTAGGGTGAGGGTTAGGGTGACGGTGAGGGTTAGGGTGAGGGTGAGGGTTAGGTTCAGGGTTAGGGTAAGGTTTATGGTTAGGGTTCAGGTTAGGGTGAGGGGTAGGCTTAGGGTGAGGATGAGAGTTAGGGTTAGCCTTAGGGTTAGTGTGAGGGGTACGATGAGTGTTAGGGTTAAGGTTAGGGTGAGAGTTAGGGTTAGGGTTAGGGTGAGGGTTAGGGTGAGGGTTATGGTTAGGGTGAGAGTTAGGGTGAGGTTTCGGGTTAGGGTTAGGGTGAGGATTAGGTTTAAGGTGAGGGAGAGCATTGGGATTAGGGTTAGGGTGAGGGTTTAGTGTGAGGGTCATGGTTTTCGTTAGGGTTAGGGTGAGGTTAAGGGTTAGGGTGAGGTTTAGGGTGAGGGTTACGGTTAGCGTTAGAGTTAGTGTGAGGGTTACAATGAAGGTTAGGGTTAGGGTTAGATATAGGGTGAGGGTGAGGTTTAGGGTTAGGGTTAGGGTGAGGGTGAGGTTTAGGGTGAGGGTTATTGTTAGTGTGAGGGTTAGGTTTAGGGTTAGGTTTAGGGTTAATGTGAGGGCAAGTGTTAACCAGAGTGTTGGGGTGAGAGTGAATGTTAAAGTTATTGTGTTAGTGTGAGGGTTAGGGTGAGTGTTAGTGTTAGGGTTAGGTTTAGGGTGAGGGTGAGGGTTAGGGTAAGGGTTAGGGTGAGGGTTAGGGTTAAGGTTAGGTTTAGGGTTATTGTTAGGGTTAGTGTGATGGTGATGGTGAGGGTGAGGGTAAGTGTTAGGGTTAGGTTTAGGGTGAGGGTGAGGGTGAGGGTTAGGGTTAGGATTAGGGTGTGGGTTAGGTTTAGGCTGAGGGCGAGGGTGAGAGTTAGGGTTAGTGTTACGGTGAGGGTAAGAGTTAGGTAGGGTGAGGGTGATGGTGAGGGTTATGGTAAGGGTTAGGATTAGGGTGAGTGTAATGGTTAGTGTGAGGCTTAGGGTGAGGGTTAGGGTGAGGTTGAGGGTTAGGGTTAGGATTAGAGTTAAGGTTGGTTTAGGCTGAGGGTGAGGGTGAGGGTGAGTGTTAGGCTTAGGATTAGGGTGAGGGCTAGGGTGAGGGTGACAGTTACGGTGAGGGTGAGGGTGAGGGTGAGGGTTTTGGTTAGGTAAGGGTTAGGGTTAGGGTGAGGGTTAGGGTTAGGGTGATGTTTAGGGTGAGGCTGAAGGTTTGGGTGAGGGTTAGGTTGAGGGTGAGGGTTAGGGTGACGGTGAGGGTTACGTTTGGTGTGAGGATAAGGTTAAGGGTGAGAGTTTGGTTTTAGTGTGAGGGTTAGGGTTAGGGTTAAGGTTAAGTAGACATTAAGGGTTAGTGTGAGGGTTAGGGTGAGATTGAGGGTTAGGGGTAGCCTTAGGTTTAGCGTTAGGGTTAGGTTTAGGGTAAGGGTGAGGGTTAGGTTTATGGTTAGGGTTACGGTGATGGTGAGGGTTAAGGTGCGGGTGAGGGTTAGGGTTAGGGTTAGGTTTAGGGTTAGGATGAGGGTTAGGATGAGATGTAGGGTTAGGGTTAGGGTGAGGGTTAGGATTAGTGTGAGGGTTATCTTTAAGCTTAGGGTTAGGGTAAGGTTTATGGTGAGGTTTAGGGTTAGGGTGAGCGTGAGGGTGAGGGTCAGGGTGAGGGTTAGGGTTAGTTTTAGTGTTAGGGTGAGAGTTAGGGTGAGGGTAAGGCTTAGGGTGAGGGTTAGGTTTAGTGTGAGGGTAAGGTTTAGGGTGAGAGTTAGGTTTAGTGTGAGGTTTAGGGTTAGGGTTAGGGTTAGGTTGAGGGCAGGGGTTAGAGTGAGGGTTAGTGTGAGGGTGAGGATTAAAGTTAGCATTAGGGTTAGGGTGACCCTTAGGGTGAGGGTTAGGGTTAGAGTTAGGTTTAGGGTCAGGGTCAGCTTAAGGGTGAGGGTTTGGTTTTAGTGTGAGGGTTAGGGTTAGGGTTAGGTTCAGGTTAAGGGTTAGTGTGAGGCTTAGGGTGAGAGTGAGAGTTAGGGGTAGGGTTAGTGTTAGTGTGAGGGTTAGTGTGAAGGTTAGGGTTAGCGTTAGGTTTAGTGTTAGGATGAGGGTGATGGTTAGGGTTAGGGTGATGGTTAGGGTTAGGCTGAGGCTTAGGGTGACGGTGAGGGTTCGGGTTAGGGTTAGGGTGAGGGTTAGGATTAAGGTAATGATTAGAGTGAGGGTGAGGTTAGGGTGAGGTTTTGGGTGAATGTGAGGGTAGGGTGTGGGCGAGGGTTAGGTTTAGGGTGAGATTTAGGGTGATGATGAAGGTTACAGTGAGGGTGAGGTTAAGGGTTAGTGTTAGGGTGAGGGTTACGGTTAGTGTGAGGGTTAGGGTGACGGTGAGGGTTAGGGTGAGGGTTAGGTTAGGGTTAGCGTTATGGTGAGGGTTAGGGTTAGGGTTAGGTTTAGGTTGAGTGCTAGGGTTAGGGTCAGGTTTAGGGTGAGTGTGAGGATGAGGTTGAGGGTGATGGCTAGGGTTAGGCTGAGTGTTAGGGTTAGGGTTAGGGTTAGGGTTAGTGTGAGGTTTAGGGTGAAGGTTAGGGTTAGGATTAGGGTTAGGGTGAGGTTTAGGGTGACGGTAAGGGATAATGTGAGGGCTAGGGTGAGGTTGAGGGTTAGGGTTAGGGTCAGGGTAAGGGTTAGGGTGAGGGTTAGGGTGAGGGTGAGGTTTAGGGTTAACATTAGGGTTAGGGTGAGTGTGAGGGTTAGGGTTAGGGTTAGGGTGAGATCTAGGGTTAGCATAAGCGTAAGAGTTCGGGTCATGGATAGAGTGAGGATTAGGGTTAGGGTTAGGTTTAGGGTTATGGTGAGGGTAATGGTGAGGGTTAGGGTCAGAGTGAGGGTGAGGGTGAGGGTGAGGGTTAGGGTTAGGATTAGGGTTAGGGTTAGTGTTAGGGTAGGGGTTAGGTGAGAGTGAGGTTTAGGGTTAGCATTAGGGTTAGGGTTAGGGTTCGGGTGAGGTTTAGGTTTAGGTTTAGGTTGCTGGTGAGGGTGAGGGTTAGCCTTAGGGTTAGGGTGAGGGTTAGGGCTAGGCTAAACCTAACCCTAATCTTCACACTAACCGTATCCCCAAACTAACGCTAAACCTCACCTTCACACTCACCCTAACCCCAAACCTAACGCTAACCCTCACCCTAACTCTCACCCTCACCCAAGCCCTCACGGTCACCCTAACCCTCACCCTCACCCTAATCCTAACCCTCACCCGAAACCTCACCCTCACCCTAACCCTCACCCTCACCCTAAACATCCTCCTAATCCTAACCCTCACTCTAACCCTAAAAGTAACCATCACGCTAACCTTCACCCTCACCCTCACCCGCAGCCTAAGCCTAAGCCTAACCCTAACCATATCCTAAACCTTACCCTCGCCCTCACCCTCACCCTAAACCTATCCGTAACCCTAAACCTAACCCTTACCCTCATCCTCACCCTCACCCTAAACCTAACTCAAACTCCAGCCCTCACCCTAAAACTAAACCTCTCCCACACCAGATCCCTAACCCCCACCCTCAACCTAACCCTCACCCTAACCCTTACCCTCACCTAATCGTAACCCTAACCCTCACCCTCAGCCTAAACCTGACCCGAACCTTAATCCTAACCCTAACCCTCGCCCACACACTCACCCTAAACCTAACCTTAACCCTAACCCTCTCCATCACCCTCATCCTCACCATAACCGTAACAATAACCCTAAGCCTAAGCCTAACCCTAACCCTACCTCTAACCCTCATCCTAACCTTAAACCTAACACTAACCGTCACCCTAACCCGAACCCTAAGCCTAAGCCTAAACCTCAAACCTCACCCTAACCCCAACCCTAACCCTAAACATAACCCTCACCCTTACCCTCACCTTAATACTCACGATAACCCTAACCCTCACTCTCACCCTAACCCTCACCCTAAACCTTACCCTCACCCAAATCCTAACCCTAAACCTAACCCTCACACTAACACTCACACTAAACCTAACCCTCACCCTAACTCTCACCCTCACCCTAAACCTCATATTAACCCTTACCCTCACCCAAATCCTAACCCTAACCCTAATCCTCACACTAAGCCTAACCCTAACCCTAACCCTAACCCTCAGCCTAACGCTCACCCTAACCCTAAACTTAACCCTAACCCTCACCCTAATGCTAAACATAACCCTAATCCTCACCCTCACCTTAACCCTCACCATCACACTAACCCTAACCATAACATTAACCCTCATCCTAATGCTAACCCTAACCCTAACCCTCACCCTCACCTTAACCCTCACCCTCATCCTAACCCTCACCCTAACCCTAACCATCAACCTCACCCTCACCCTAAGCCTCAAACTAACCCTAACCCTCACACTAAACATCACCATAACCCTAACCCTCACCCTAACCCTAACACTAACTCTCACCCTAATCCTCACCCTCACCCTCACCCTTAGTCTAACCCTATCCCTCACCCAACCCTCACCCTAACCCTAACTCTAAACCTAAACCTCACCCTAACCTTAACCCTCACCCTCACTCTAAACATCACCCTAAATCTAACCCTCAACCTAACCTTAACCCGAACCCTCATCCTAACCCTAACCCTCAGCCTAACCCGAACCCTCAGAGTAATCCTCACCCTAACCCTAATCCTTACCTAAGTGAAAACCTCACCCTCAACATAGCCCTCACCCTCAACCTAGCCTGAACCCTAACCCTCACCCTAACCCAAACCCCAACCTTAAACCTAACCCTCACCCTAACCCTAACTCTCACCCTAACCCTCAACCTAACCCTAACCCTAACCCGCACCCTAAACCTGACCCTAACGCTAACCCTAACCCTCACCCTCAGCCAAACCCTAACCCTAAACCTAATCCTAACCCTAACCCTCACCCTCACCCTCACCCTAAACCTAACTCTCACCCTCACCCTCAATCTCACCCTTACCCTAACCTTAACAATAACCCTTACCCTAAACCTAACCCTAACTCTATCCCTCACCCTCACCCTAACCCTAAGCCTAAACTTAACCCTAACACTCACCCTAACCTGCACCTAACACTCAGGTAACCCTAACCCTCACCCTCACCCTAAGCCTCACCCTAACCCTTACCCTCACCCTAACGCTGACCCTAAGCCTAACCCTCACACTAACCCTAACACTCACCCTAACCCTAAACCTAACCCTCACACCCTAAACCTAACCCTAACCCTAACCCTCACCCTAACCCACACACTAAACCTTAGGCTAACGCTAAACCTTACTTTCACCCTAAACCTCACATTAATCCTAACACTCACTCTAACCCTAACCCTATCACTAATACTAACACTCACCCTAACCCTAACCCTAAACCTCACCCTAACCTTCACCCTAACCCTAACCCTCACCCTAGCCCTCAACCTACCCCTAAACCTAACCCCCACTCTCAACCTAGCCCTCACCCTAAACTATATCCTAACAGTCACCCTCACACTAACACTCACTCTCACCCTCAACCTAACCCAACCCTTACCCTCACCCTAACCCTTACCCTCATTCTAACCCTAACCCAAACACTCACACTTACCCTCACCCTGGCCCTAATCCTCACCCTCACCCTCATCCTAACCCTAACCTAACACACACCCTAACCCTCATCCTCACCCTAACCCTAAACCTAACCCTCTCCCTCGCGTCACCCTAAACCTAAACCTAAACCTAACCTTCACCCTAAGCCTAACCCTAAACCTAATGCTAACCCTAACCCTCACCCTCACCCTCACCCTAACCTCACCCTAAACCTTAGCCTCACCCTCACCCTAACCCTAACCCTTACACTAAACCTAACCCTCAACCTAACCCTAATTCTAACCCTCAGCCTAATGCTCACACTAACTCTAACCGTAACCCTAATCCTCAACCTATCCCTAACCCTCACATTCACCCTCACTCTAGCCCTCACCCTAAACCTCTGCTTAACCCTAACAATAACCCTCACCCTCACCCTCACCCTCACCCTAACACTAACCCTAATGCTATCTCTAACCCTCACCCTCACCGTAAACCTAACCCTAACATGAACCCTCAACCTAACCCTCACCCTATCCCTAAACTTAACAATAACCCTTACCCTAACCCTCACCCTAACCCTCACCCTAAACCTAATGCTATCTCTAACCCTCACCCTAAACCTCTCCTTAACACTAACCATAACCCTCACGCTCACCCTCAACCTAACCTCACCCTAAATGTCACCCTAACCCTAAACGTAACCCTCACCCTAACCCTAACCCTAACCCTAACCCTAAGAATAAACCTAACCCTCACTCTTACCCTAACCCTCACCCTAACCCTCAACCTAACCCTAACCCTAACCCTCACCCTAAACCTCACCCTAACCCTAACCCTAATACTCACCCTCACTCTCTCACCCTAATCCTTCCCCTCACCCTAACCCTAACCCTAACCCTCACCCTCAGCCAAACCCTAAACCTAACCCTAATCCTAACCCTCACCCTAAACCTCATCGTAACCATAACTTTCACCCTAAACTTCACCCTAACCCTAACACTAAACCTCACCCTCAGCCTACACCTAAGAATAACCCTAACAATAACTCTCACCCTAAACCTAATCCTAACCCTAACCCTCACCCTCACCCTAACCCTCACCTTAACCCTTAACCTCACCCTAACCCTAACCCTAACCTTCACACTAATCCTAACCCTCACACTCACCCTAAATCTACATCTCAGCCTAACCCTCATCCTAACCCTAAACCTAACCCAAACCCTCACCCTCACCCTCACAGTACACCTCACCCTAAACCTAACCCTAAACATAACCCTCACCTTCATCATAACCCTCATGCTAAACCTTACCCTCACCATAACCCTAACCCTAACCCTCATCCTAAACCTCACCCTAACCCTAAACTTAACCCTGACCCTCACTCTAACCCTCACCCTAATCCTTAAAATATCCCTAACCCTTACCCTAACCCTAATTCTAACCCTTACCCTCACCCTCACCCACACTCTAAACCTCACACTAACCCTCACCCTCACCCTCACCCTAACCTTAACAATAACCCTAACCCTAACCCTAACTCTCACCCTCACCCTCACCCTAAACCTAACCCTAAACCTAACCCTAACCCTCACCCTAACACTCACGATAACCCTAACCTTCATTCTCACCCTAACCCTGTCCCTAACACTTACCCTCACCCTAAACCTAACCCTAACCCTAAACCTCACAGTAACCCTAACTCTCACACTAACCCTAACCCACAGCCTAACCCTAACCCTAACCCTCACGGTCACACTAACCCTAAATCTAACCCTCACCCTAACCCTCACACTAAACCTTAGGCTAACGCTAACCAGCACTTTCACCCTAACCCTCACCCTAACCCATTACCTCAACCTAACCCTAACCATAACCCTAACCCTCACACTAAACCTAACCCTATCCCTCACTCTAGCCCATAACCTACCCATAAACCTATCCCTCACCCACACTCTAGCCCTCACCCTAACACAATCCTAACCCTAAACCTCACCCTCACCCTAACCCTCACCCTAACCCTAACCCTCAACCTAACCCTCACCCTAAACCTAACCCTCACCCTAACTGTAACCATAACCCTGACCCTCAAACTAAACTTAACCCTCACCCTAACAATAACCCTAACCCTACCCCTCAACCTAACCCTAACCCTAACCCTAAACCTTACCCTAACCCTCACCCTCACCCTAGCCCTCACCCTAACCCAATCCTAAACCTATCCCACACCCTAACCCTAAGCCTCACCCTAACCCTAACCCTCTGGCTAATCCTAACCCTAACACTCACCCTAACCATAACCCTCACCCTCACCCTCTGCCAAAACTAACCCTAACACTAATCCTAACCCTAACCTGACCCTCACCCTCACCCTAACCCTAATTCTAACTCTCACCCTTAACCTCAACCTCACCCTAACTCTCACCCCCACCATCAACCTAACCCTAACCTGACCCACACCCTCACCCTAACACTAAAACTAACCCCCTCCCTCACCCTCACCCTAAACCTAAACCTAACAATGACCCTCACCCTTACCCTAACCCTAACCCTAATGCTAACCCTAACCCTCACCCTCACCCAAACCCTCATCCTAACCCTTACCCTCACCCTAACTATAACCCTAACTCTAACCTTAACCCTAACCCTCACTATAACCTAACCCTCAACCTAACCCTAACTCTACCATTAAACCTAATCCTCAACCTATCCCAAACCCTCACCCTCACCCTCATTCTAGCCCTCACTCTAACCCTAAACCTCACCCTCACCCTACCCCTAATGCTAAATCTAACCCTAAACCTCACCTTAACCCTCACCCTAACCCTCACACTAAACATAACCCTAACCCTAACTCTATCCCTCAGCCTAACCTTCATCCTAACCCTAAACCTAATCCAAACCCTAACCCTCAACCTAACCCTTACCCTCACTCTAACCCTAACACAAACCCTCACACTAACCATCCCCCTCCCCCTCCCCCTAACTCTAACCTCAGCCTAACCTTCATTCTAACCCTAAACCTAACCCAAACCTCACCCTAACCCAAACTCTAAACCTCACCCTAACCCTATCGGTAGCCCTCACCTCACCCTCACCCTGACCCTCTCCCTAAACCTCACCCTAAACCTAACCGCAACCCTCACCCTTACCCTAAGCCTAACCATCACCCTAACACCCATGATAACCCTAACCCTCACTCTCACCCTATCCCTCACCCTAAACCTAACGTTAACCCTAAACCTTACCCTCACACTAACCCTAAACCTCACCCTAACCCTCATCCTAAACCTCACCCTAACCCTAAAAATAACCCTCACCCTCACTCTAACACACACCCTAATCCTTACCCTCACCCTAACCCTAACCCCAACCCTCACCCTCAGCTTAACCCTAAACCTAACACTAATCCTAAACCTAACCCTCACCCTCACCCTCACCCTCAACCTAAACCTCACCCTAACACTCACCCTTACCCTCAACCTCACCCTCACCCTAACCTTATCAATAATCCTAACCCTAAACCTAACCTTAACTCTAACCCTCACACTAACCCTAACTCTAACCCTCACCCTAACCCTAACCCTAACCCTAACCCACAACCTAAACCTAACCCTAAACCTAAACCTAACCCTCACCCTAAACCTCACCCTAACACTCATGATAACCCTAACAATCACTTTCACCCTAACCCTTACCCTCACCCTAACCTTAGCCCTAACCCAAACCCTAACCCTCACCCTAACCCTAACCTTATCCCTCACCCTAACCCTCACCCTAACCCTAAGCCTAACCTTCACCCTAACCTTAACCCTAACCATAACACTCACCCTACCCCTAAACCTAACCCTCACCCTCACCCTAGCACTTACCCTAACCCAATCTTAACCGTAACCCTCACACTCACACTAAACCTCATTCTAATCCTCACCCTAACCATAACCCTCAACCTAACCTTCACCTAACCCTAACTCTAACTCTAACCCTCACACTAAACATCACCCTAACCGTAACATTATCCCTAAAACTCACCCTCACCCTAACCCTCACCCTAACCCAAACCCTAACAATCAACCTCAGCCTCACCCTAACCCTCAGCCAAATCCTAACCCTAACACAAATCGTAACCCTAGCCCTCACTCTCACCCTCACCCTAACCCTAACAATAACCCTCACCCTAAACCTCAACCTAACCCTAATCCTAACCCTAACCCTCACCCTCACCCTAACTCTCACCCTAATCCTTAAACTCACCCTAACCCTAACCATCACACTAAACCTAACCCTCAGCGTAAACCCTAAATCTACTCCTCTGCCTAACCATCATCCTAACTTTTTTTTAATATATGTTTTTTATTTTTTTTAATTTAATTTTTATTTCATTTGTGAACATACTGTACAGAGGGGTTACAATTTCCTGGGCAGGATAATGCATACATTTCTTACCAAGCATTGCAGCCTCCTCCTTTGGTTTACCCTTCATGTCCCTTCGCAGCCTCCCCCCTTCCCCCCAATCCCAATCCTTCTCCTTTCCCCCCTTCCCCCCCCACCGATGTTGTAAAGCTCGTTTTGGACATGACAACTTGTACTTCTCATTGTTGCAACAGGTCCACCTCTATCCTTAAACAACTGGTTTTTCCCCATCTCCTCCACAAGTTATACTGACATCAAATATAGTGAAAGCAGGGGTTATACTGTGGGGGAGGGACATACAAAGCAACAAAGAGATAATCTTATAAATGCGTTAGAAACACATGCATGAAAGAAAAAAACATTAAAATACATATCTAAGGTTTCATTTTCCTGACATCACATTATCTAACCTTTTCCGCTTGACTCATACATATACTAGATATTGCAAATAAGGGAAACCATGGGACCTATGTTTCTTTGGGCCTGGCTTACTTCACTTAATATAATTTTTTCCAAGTTTTTCCATTTCCTAACAAATGGAGCAATGTCATTCTTTCTGATGGAGGCATAGATTTCCATAGTGTATATATACCACATTTTCTTGATCCATTCATCTACTGAGGGGCATCTGGGTTGGTTCCATATCTTGGCTATGGTAAATAATGCTGCAATAAACATTGTTGTGCTGGTAGCTTTAGTGTGGTCTTGTTTGTAAACATTTGGGTAAATGCCCAAAAGTGGGATTGCTGGGTCATAGGGGAGTTCTATGTGAAGTCTTTTGAGGAACCTCCATACTGCTTTCCAAAGTGGTTGAAAAAGTTTACATTCCCACCAACAATGAAATAAGGTTCCTTTCTGTCCACATCCCCTCCAGCATCTGTTGTTGTTAGAGTTCTTGATTTTTGCCGTTCTAACTGGGGTGAGGTGATATCTCAATGTTGTTTTGATTTGCATTTCTTTTATGGCTAGGGATGTTGAACATTTCTTCATGTGTCTATTGGCCATCCTTCTTTCTTCTTCAGAGAAGTTTCTCTTGAAGTCTTTTGCCCACTTATTTATTGGGCATTTGTTTCTTTGAGGATTTGTTGTTGGGGGGTTTAATTTTTTGAGTTCCAAGTATATCTTAGATATGAGACCCTTGTCCGTTGTATGGCTAGTAAAGATCTTCTCCCAATCCGTGGGCTTTCTATTGATCTTGCTAGCTATGTCATTTGCCATGCAGAAGCTCTGCAACTTTATGCAATCCCATTTGTCCAACCTTTCTTTGATTTGTTGTGTTTCCGGGTCTCTATTCAAAAAATTTTAGCCTGAGCCAAGGAGACCTAGGGTTTCTCCTATTCCATCCTGTAATGTTTTCAGTGTGTCTGCTTTGACTTCAAGGTCTTTGATCCATTTGGAGTTGATGCTGGTGCAGGGTGATATATAAGGATCTAGCTTTAGTTTTCTACATGTAGTTAACCAATTTTGCCAGCACCATTTACTGAAGAGGCTGTCTTTCTTCCATTCTATTGTTTTAGGTCCCTTATCGAAGATTAGATGGCTATAGGTCTGTAGGTTCATTTCTGGGTTTTCAATTCTATTCCATTGGTCCTGAGGTCTGTTCTTATGTCAATACCAAGCTGTTTTGATTACTATGGCTTTATAGTAGAGTTTGAAATTTGGTATTGATATTCCTCCAGCAGTGTTCTTTCCGTTGAGGAGCGTTTTTGCTATTCGGGGTCTTTTATTGTTCCATATGAATTTTTGGATTGCCTCTTCTATTTCCTTGAAGAATGAGGTTGGAATTTCGATAGGTATTGCGTTGAATTTGTAGATAGCCTTGGGAAGTATTGCCATTTTCACGATGTTAATCTTTCCAATCCAGGAGCATGGGAGGCTTTGCCATTTTTTAAGTTCTGTGTTGATTTCCTTTTTCAAGATTTTAAAGTTTTCATCATAGAGGTCCTTCACTTCTTTAGTTAAGTTAATTCCTAGGTATTTTATTTTTGGTGGGGCTATGACAAATGGAGTTGCTTTCCTAATTTCAGCCACACTTTTCTCATTGTTGGCATACAGAAAAGCCATTGATTTTGGGGGGTTAATTTTATAACCTGCTACTTTGCCAAAGTTTTGAATCAGATTGAGTAATTTGGGAGTGGAGTCTATGGGATTCTTTAAATACACGATCATGTCATCTGCAAAGAGGGAGAGTTTTATTTCTTCTTTCCCTATTTGGATCCCCTTTATGTCTGCATCTTGTCTTATTGCTGTAGCTAGGCATTCTCATACTAGATTGAAGAGAAGTGGAGAGAGTGGGCATCCTTGTATTGTTCCTGAGTTAAGAGGAAATGGCTTTAGTTTTTCACCATTGAGTATAATGCTGGCTGTAGGTTTGTCATATACAGCCTTCATTGTACTGAGGAATGTTCCATGGATTCCTAATTTTTCCAAAACCTTCATCTTGAAGGGGTGTTGGATCTTGTCGAATGCTTTTTCTGTATCTATTGAGATAACCATGTGGTTCTTATTCTTGCTCCTGTTGATGTGATGAATAATATTATTTGATTTGCGTATATTGAACCAGCTTTGCATCCCTGAAATGAATCCTGTTTGATCGTGGTGTATGATTTTTTGGATGAATTGTTGAAGTCGATTGGCCAAAATTTTGTTGAGAAGTTTTGCATCAATATTCATCAAAGAAATGGGTCTATAGTTCTCTTTCTTTGATGAGTCACTGCCTGGTTTTGGGATGAGGGTTATGATGGCTTCATAGAATGTGTTCGGTAGTGAGCTTTCTCTTTCAATTTCATTGAAGAGTTGGAGGAGAATTGGTGTGAGCTCTGCTTTGAAGGCCTTGTAAAATTCCGCTGTAAAACCATCTGGTCCTGGACTTTTCTTAGCTGGGAGGTCTCTTATTGCTGTTTCTATTTCAGTGCTTGATATGGGCTTGTTAAGATAATTTAATTCATCTTGGTTTAGTTTTGGCATGTCAATATTTGCTAGGAAAAGGTCCATTTCTGTCCAGTTCTCAAACTTATTAGCATAAAGTTTTGAGAAGTATTCCCTTATAATGTTCTGAATCTTGGTTGTTTCTGTGGTGATGTTTCCATTCTCATCTCTGAGTTTATTAATTTGGGTGTGTTCTCTTCTTTTTCTGATAAGATTTGCTAAGGGTCTGTCAATTTTGTTAAGTTTTTCAAAGAACCAACTCTTTGTTTTGTTGATTCTTTGTATAGTTTTTTTGGATTCTAATTCATTTAATTCTGATTTAATTTTGATTATTTCTTTCCGTCTACGGGATTGGGGTTTATCTTGCTGCTCTTTTTCAAGGAGGTTTAGATGTGTCATTAAATTGTTAGTTTCAGATCTCTCCAATTTGTTGATGTATGAGCTCAGAGCTATAAACTTGCCTCTGAGTACTGCCTTTGCTGTGTCCCAGAGGAGCTGGTAATTTGTGTGTTCATTTTTGTTGAATAGCATGAACATTTTAATCAAACATGTTAATCAAAGAGTAATACAGGAATTGAGAGACCAGGTAGAGAATACACAAAGATCACTAAAGCATTCATGGAATCCATTAACAAAGAGCTGAAGGAAGTCTGGGAGACCACAAAGGGAATGCTGAATGGAACCCAACAGAAGGAATGGGAGTCCAAAGAAACCATAACCAATCAACTAAGTGATTTGAGAACAAACACTGAACACCAAATTATGGAAGTAAAGAAATTCATACAAGACTTAAAACAGAGCTTCAACAAAGAACTTGAAGCCATCAAAGCTGACCAATTAGACGGAAAAGAGATAAAAAACAAAGTAGAGTGTCTTGACAGCAGGTTAGACCATGCAGAAGATCGAATCTCAGGGATTGAAGACAGCCTAGATATTATAGAGAAAGAACATACAACCATCCAAGACAAGTCCAAGAAATATGATAGATCTATCCAACACCTGGAAGACACCATGAGAAGGCCTAATCTAAGGATAATGGGTGTAGAGGAGCACCTAGAAACAGAAGTTAATGGTCTAGGAAATTTGTTTAACAGGATCCTAGCAGAGAACTTCCCAAACTTACAAAAGGATAGGCCTATTCAGATACAAGAAGCTTTTAGAACCCCAAATAGACCAGACCAGAATAGGACATCCCACCGTCACATTATAATCCACACAGGATCAACTCAGACCAAGGAGAAGATCCTTAAAGCTGTCAAGGAGAAAAGGGTAATCACCTATATAGGGAAACCAATTAGATCCCTCAGATTTCTCAGCAGAGACAATCAAAGCAAGAAGAGCGTGGAATGATGTATGCCATGCCCTATAAACAAACAACTATCAACCAAGAATACTGTACCCAGCTAAACTCTCCTTCATAACTGAAGGCCAAATAAAAACCTTCCATAGCAAAGAAAAATGGAAACAATACATCTCCACCAAACCAGCCCTACAAAAGATTCTTAAAGATGTCCTACACATAGAAAACCAACAAGACCGCAACAAAGGCCAAGAAACTGCACCCAAACTGAGAATCCAAGAACCATAGGAAGAACCCAGTTTTTGCAGTCCCCAAGAAGGTGGATAACATGGCAGGAACTCCCAAATACCTCTCAGTCCTATCTCTTAACGTTAACGGACTGAACTCTCCAATTAAGCGACATAGAATGTCTAGTTGGATTAAAAAACAAGACCCTTCTATCTGCTGCCTCCAGGAGTCATATCTTGCCCGTAAAAACAAACACATTTTCAATGTTAAAAGCTGGAACAAAATCTACCAAGCAAACGGCCCCCATAAACAGGCGGGAGTTGCAATCTTAATATCAGATAAAATAGACTTCAAAGTAAAATTCGTGAGAAGAGATAAAGAAGGTCACTACATACTAATTAAAGGATCTCTCCTTCAGGAGGATATTACAATTCTAAATATCTATTCGCCAAACAATGGAGCACCCAAATTTATCAAAGAAACACTACTTTCGCTCAAATCCCATATAGATCCAAAGACATTAATTGTTGGGGATTTTAACACACCACTCTCCCCACTAGATAGATCAACTCGGCAAAAACTCAACAGAGAAACCGCAGATCTAAACAAATGCATAGATCAACTAGACTTAACAGACATCTACCGAACATTTCACCCAGCAGCATCAGAATACACGTTTTTCTCAGCAGCACATGGAATGTTTTCTAAAATAGACCACATTTTAGGCCACAAAGCAAACTTGTCTAAATTCAGAAACATTGAAGTTATACCTTGCATCCTCTCTGACCACAAGGGAATAATATTAGAACTCAACACCAAAAGCCACCAAAGAAAGTCCGGTATCACATGGAGGCTGTACAACAAGCTGCTGAATCATGAGTGGGTCATGGAAGACATCACCCTAACCTTAAACCTAACCCAAAGCCTCACCCTCACCCTCATCCTAAACCTCACCCTCAACCTAACCCTAACCCTAACTCTCACTCTCATCCTAATCCTCATCCTAACCCTTACCCTCACTCTAAACCTAACCCTAAACTTAAACCAAACCAACACTCTAACCCTAACCCTCAACCTAAATCTCAACTTAACCCTAACCCTAACCCTAACCCTCATCCTAAACCTCACTGTAACCCTAACCCTAACCCTCACCCTCACTCTAACACTCAACCTAACACTTACCCCCACCCTCACCCTAAAACTAACCCTCACCCTCAGCCAAACCCTAACCCTAACCCTAATCCTAACCCTAATCCTCACCCTATCCCTCACCCTAACCCTCACCCTAACCCTAATCCTCACCCTCACTGTAACCCTAAGGCTATCTCAAACCCTCACCCTCACTGAAAACCTAACCCTTAACCTAAACCGAACCCTCACCCTAACCGACAAACTAACACTAAGCCTAACCCAAACCCTCAACGTAAACCTCACCCTAACCCTAACCCTAACCCTAACCCTAACCCTCACCCTCACCCTCACCCTAACTCTCACCCTAACCCTAACACTACCCTTCAGCCTAACCTTAATCCTAACCCTGAACCTAAACCACACCCTCACCCTCACCCTAACCCTAACCCTAACCTTCACCCTAACCCTAACCCTCACCCTAACCCTAACACTAACCCTAATCCTAACCTTAACCCACACCCTCAACCTAAACCTAACCCTATCCCTAACCCTAACCCAAACACTCACCCTAACCCTAATGCTAACCCTAAACCTCACACTAACTCTCACCCTAACATTTAACCTCAGCCTAACCCTAACCCTAACCCTAACCCTCACCCTCACTCTAAACTTCACCCTAACCCTAACCCTCACCCTAACCCTTACCTGCCCTCTAAACTTCACCGTCACCCTAACCCTCACCCTAAACCTAACCCTCACTCACACCCGAACACTCAACCTCACCCTAACCCTCCCGCTTACCCTAAACATCACCCTAACTCTAACCCTCAACCTAACTGTAAGCCTAACCATCACCCTAACCCAAACCAGAACCTTCAAGCCAACCCTCACCCTAAACCTCAACCTAACCCTAGCCCTAACCCTAACCCGCACCGTAAACCTGACCCGAACCCTAACCCTAACCCTCACCCTCAATCTAACCCTCACCCTAATCCTTACACTCTCCTTCACCCTCACCCTAACCCTCACCCTCAGCCAAACCCTAACCCTAACCCTAATCCTAACCCTAACCCTCACCCTCACCCTCACCCTAAACCTCACCCTAACCCTAATCCTCACCCTCACCCTCAATCTCACCCTCACCCTAACCTTAACCATAACCCTAACCCTAAACCTAACCCTAAATGTAACCCTCACCCTCACCCTAACCCTAAACCTAAACCTAACCCTAACACTCACCCTAATCCGCACCTAACACTCACGATAACCCTAACCCTCACGCTCATCCTAACCCTCACCCTAATCTTTACTCTCACCCTAACGCTGACCGTAACCTAACCCTCGCACTAACCCTAACACTCACCCTAACCCTAAGCCTAACCCTCACCCTCACCCTAACCATAACCCTAACCCTAACCCTAACACTCACCCTAAACCTCACACTAAACTTAGGCTAACGCTAACCCTCACTTTCACTCTAACCCTCACACTAATCCTAACCCTCACCCTGAACCTAACCCTATCACTTACACTAACACTCACCCTAAACATAATCCTAAACCTCATCCTAACCTTAACCCTAACCCTAACGCTCACCCTAGCCCTCAACCTACCCCTAAACGTAACTCTCACCCTCAACCTAGCCCTCACCCTAAACCTATCCTAACAGTCACACTCACAATAACACTCACCCTCACCGTCAACCTAACCCTAACCCTTATTCTCACCCTAACCCTTACCCTCGCCCTAACCCTTACCCTTACCCTAACCGTCACCCTAACCCTAATCCTCACCCTCAGTCTTATCCTAAGGCTAACTCAAACTCTCACCCTCCCCGAAAATCTAACACTAACCCTAACCCTAACCCTCACCCTAACCCTCACGCTAACACTAACCCCAAACCTAACCCTCACACTAAACCTCACCCTAAAACTAACCCTAACCCTAATCCTCACCATCACCCTATCCCGCACCCTAACCCTTACCCTCACCCTAACCCTACCCCTAACGCTCACATTAACCCTAACTCTCTCCCTAACCCTAACACTACCGCTCAGCCTAACCCTAATCCTAACCCTAAACAGAACCCAAACCCTCACCCTCAACCTCACCCTCACCCTAACCTGAAACCTAAACCTCACCCCAACCATAACCCTCACCCTAACCCTAACCCTAACCATAACCATAACCCTGACCCTCACCCTAATCCTCAGTCTAACCCTAACCCTAACCCGAATCCTAACCTTAACCCACACCCCCAACCTCACCTAACCCTATCCCTAACCCCAACCCTAAACCTCACACTAACCCTAATGCTAACCCTAACCCTCACCCTAACCCTCATCCTAAAACTTAAACTCACCCTAAACCTAACTCTCACCCTAACCCTCAACCTAACCCTAACCCTAACCCTCACCATAAACCTCAGCCTAACCCTAATCCTATCCGTCACCCTCACTCTAACCCTCACCCTAATCCTTACCCTCACCCTAACCCTAACCCTATCCCTCACCCTCAGCCTAACCCTAACACTAAACCCTCACTTTCACACTAAAGCTCACCCTAAACCTTACCCTCACATTCACCCTAACCCTAATCTTAACCCTCACACTAAACTTAACTCTCACCCTAATCCTAAACCTATCCCTCACTCTAACCCTCACTCTAACCCTCACCCTAACCTTAACCCTAACCCTAAACCTCACCCTCACCCTAGCCCTCACACTACCCTTAAACCTAACCCTCACCCTAACCCTAACCCTCACCCTAACCCTAACCCTATGCCTCACCCTAAACTTCACCTTAACCCTAACCATAACCCTCAGCTTAACCCTCACCCTAACCCTAATATTAACCCTAAACCTCACCCTCACCCTAACCATCACCCTAAACATAAACCTAACCCTTACCCTCACACTTACCCTCACCCTCAGCCAAATCCTAACCCTAACACTAATCCTAACCCAAACCCTCACCTTCACCCAAACCCTAACCCTCACCCTAAACCTCACCCTAACCCTAATTCTAACCCTAACCCTCACCCTCACCCTAACCCTCACTCTAAACTTTAGCCTCACCCTAACCCTAATCCTAACCCTAACATTCACACTAATCCTAACACTCACATTAACCCTAAATCTACCCCTCAGCCTAACCATCATCCTAACACTAAACCTAACCCAAACCCTCACCCTCATCCTAAATCTCACTCTAAACCTAACCCTAACCCTAAACCTCACCCTCATCCTAACCCTCACCCTAATCCTTACCCTCATTTTAACCCTAACCCTAACCTGAAACCTAACTCTCAATCCAACCCTCAACCTAACCCTACCCCTCACGCACACCCTCACCCACACCCTAACCCTAACCCTCACCCTAAGACTAAACCTAACCCTCTCACTCATCCTCACCCTAAACCTAAACCTAACGCTAACCCTCAACCTAAACCTAACCCTAACCCTAATGCTAACCCTAACCCTCACCCTCACGCTAACCCTCACCCTAACCCTTACCCTCACCCTAACAGTAACCGTAACCCTAAGACTACCCTAACCCTCACACTAAACCTAACGCTCAAATTAACCCTAACTCTACCCCTCAGCCTAACACTCACACTAACCCTAACCCTAACCCTAATCCTCAACCTATCCCTAACCCTCAACCTCACCCTAATTGTAACCCTAATCCTCACCCTCACCCTAACCCTAATCCTAACTCTAAACCTCACCCTCAACGTAATCCTAACCCTAACCCTCACCCTCACCCTAAACCTCTCCCTAACCCTAAATGTAACCCTAACCCTCACCCTCACCCTAACCCTCACCCTAAACCTTACACTCACCCTAACCCTAACCCTGAACTTCACACTAACCCTAACCCTAACCCTAACCCTAACTCTACCCCTCAGCCCAACCCTCATCCTAACCCTAAACCTAACCCAAACCCTCACCCTAACCCAAACCCAAAACCTCACCCTAACCCTAACCGTAACGCTCACCCTCACACTCACTCTAACCCTCACCCTAAACGTCACCCCAACCCTAAACGTAACCCTCACTCTATTCATAACCCTAACACTCACGATAAACCTAAACCTCACTCTCACCCTAACCCTTACCCTAATCCTTAACTCACCCTAACCCTAACCCTAACCCAAACACTAAACCTCACACTAACCCTAACCCTCACACTAAACCTCACCCTAACTCTTACCCTCACCCTAACCCAAACCCTAACTTTAAACCTAACCCTCACCCTAACCCTAACTCTCACCCTAACCCTCAACCTAAACCTAAGTCTAACCCTAACTCTCACCCTAAACCTCAGCCTAACCCTAACCCTAACTCTCACACTCTCTAACCCTCACCCTAATCCTTCCACTCACCCTAACACTAATCCTAACTCTCAGCCTCAGATAAAACCTAACCGAAACCCTCACCCTCACCCTCACCCTAAACCTCACACTAAACATCACCCCAACCCTAAACGTAACCCTCACCGTAACCCTAACCATCACCCTCACCCTGACCCTAAACCTCAGGCTAACACTAACCCTCACCCTAACCCTCAACCTCACCCTCACCCTAACCCAAAAAATAACCCTAACCCTAACCCTAACCCTAAATCTAACCATCACACTAACCCTAACCCTAACTCTCACCCTAACCCTAACCCACAACCTCACCCTAACCACAACCTTAAACCTAACCATAACCCTCACCCTAACTCTCACGATAACCCTAACCCTCACTCTCACCCTAAACCTCACCGTAACCCTTACCTCACCCTAACCCTAACCCTACCCTAGACCCTAACCCTCACACTAACCCTAAACCTCGCCCTAACACTAACAATAACACTCAACCTTCCCTCCACCCTCACCCTAAACCTAAGCATCACAATAACCCTAACCGTCACTCTAAACCTAACCCTACCCCTCACCCTAAGCTTCAACCTAACCCTCACGCTAACCCTAACGCTAACCCTAACCCTCACCGTCACCCTAACCCTCAACCTAACCCTTTTCCTTACCATAAACCTAACCCTAACCCTCACAGTAACCCTAACCCTAACCCTACCCTTAAACCTAACTCTAACCCTTACCCTCACCCTAGACCTCACCCTAACCGTAACCCTAACCCTAACCCTCACCAAAACCCTCACTCTCACCCTAAACATCACTGTAACCCTAATCCTCACCCTAACCCTAACCCTCACCCTCACGCTCACCCTACCCCTACCCCTAACATTCACCATCACCCTCAGCCTAACCATAAACCTAGCCCTAATCCTAAATCTAACACTCACCCTCACCCTCACACTAGCTCTCAACCTCACCCTAGCCTTCACCCTAACACTAAACATAACCCTCCCCCCTCCCCCTCAGCCTAACCCTAATGCTAATCCTAACCCTAACCCTCAACCTCACACTAACTCTTACCCTCACCCTAGCCCTCATCCTAACCCTAAACCTAACATTAACCCTCACCCTCAGCCTAACCCTAATCCAAACATTGATCCTAAGGCTAACCCTCACCCTCATGCTAAACATAAACCTATCCCTCACCATAACCCTAATCCTCACCCTCACCCTAATAATAACCCTCACCTTTACCCTAACCCTAACACTAACACTAACCCTCACCCTAACCTTCACCCTAACCCTTACCCACAACCTAACCTTTACCCTCTCCCAAACCCTCACCCTCACCCTAACAATCACCCTCACCAGAAACATCACTCTAAACCTAACCCTCACCCTAACCCTTATCCTCACCATAACCCTAACAATAACCCTAACCCTAACCCTCACACAAACCCCAAAACTCACACTAACTCTAACCCTAAACCTTACCCTCACCCTAACCCTAACCATAACCATAACCTTCACACCAACCATAACCCTCATCTGAACCCTACCCTACCCTTCAACCTAACCCTCACCCTGAGGCTAAACCTAACCCTAACCCTCACACAAACACCAACGCTCACTCTAAACCTAAAACTACCCCCTCACCCTTACCCTACCACTAGCCCTAACCCTCACCCTAAATCTAACCCTAAACCTAACCCTCACCCTAACCCTAAAAATACCCCTCAACCTAGCCCTGACCCTAACCCTAAACCTAACCCTATCCCTCACAATAACCCTAACCCTCACACTAAACCTAACCCTAGCCCTCACCCTAACCCTCACCCTAACCCTCTCCCTAACCATAACACTAACCCGAACCCTCACCCTAACCCTCAACCTAACCCTTTAACTCACTCTAACCCTAAACCTAAACTCTACAGTAACCCTAAACCTAACCCTACCCGTAAACCTAACTCTAACCCTCACCCTTACCCTAGCCCTAACCCTTAAACTCACCCTCACCCTAACCTTAACCCTAATATTCACCCTCAGCCTAATCCTAACCCTAACCCTAACCCTAACCCTAACCCTCATCCTCACCCTACCCATAACCCTAACTCTCACCCACAGCCTAAACCTAACCCTACTCCTAACCCTAAACCTACACCTCACCCTCACCCTACCCCTAACCCTAAACCTCACCCTAACCCTCACAATAACCCTGACCCTCACCCTAACCCTAAAAATACCCCTCACCCTACCCCTCACATTAACTGTAAACCTAACCCTAACCCTCACAATAACCCTAATCATCACCCTAACCCTAACCCTACCCTTTACCCTAACCCTCAACCTAACCATCAACATAAGCCTAACGCTAACACTAACCCTCACACTAACCCTAAACCTCAACCTAACCCTAGCCCTCACCCTCACCCAAACCCTAAACCTAACCCTCACCTTAACCCTCACTCTCACCCTAAACATCACCATAACCCTAATCCTCTCCCTAACCCTAACCCTCACACTCAACCTCACCCTATCCCTAACCCTAACCCTAACCCTCAACCTCAGCCTAACCCTAACCCTAAACCTAACCCTAACCCTCAACCTCACCCTCACACTAACCCTAATGCTAACCCTAACCCTCACACTCACACTCACCCTAACCCGAAACCTAACCCTCACCCTCATCCTAATCCTAACCCTCATCCTAACCCTAACCCTAACACTCACTCTAACCCTCAACCTAACCCTAACACTAAACCTCACACTAAACCGAACCCTCACCCTAACCCTAACCCTAGCCCTCACCCTAAACCTCACCCTAACCCTCACCCTCACCCTCAGACTCAGCCTAACCAAAACACTAACACCAGTCCTAACCCTACCCCTCACATACAGCCTACCCCTAATTCTAACACTTACCCTCACCCTAGCCCTCACCCTAACCGTAACCCTAACCCTAACCCTCACCATAACCTCACTCTCACCCTAAACATCACTGTAACCCTAATCCTCACCCTAACCCTAACCCTCACCCTCACGCTCACCCTACCCCTACCCCTAACATTCACCATCACCCTCAGCCTAACCATAAACCTAACCCTAATCCTAAACCTAACCCTCACCCTTACCCTAAACATTACCCAAACACTAACCCTCACCCTAACCCTCACCCTAACACTAACCCTCACCCTCACCCTCAACCTCAGCCTAACCCTAACCCTAACCCTTATCCTAACCCTAACCCTCATCCTAAACTTAAAACTAACCCTAACCCAAACTTTCGACCTCACCCTCACCCTCACTGTAACCCTAACCCTAACCCAAACTCTAACCCTAACCCTCACCCTAACCCTAACCCTCACCCTCACCCTAACCCTAACTCTATACCTCACCCTAAACTCACCCTAACCCTAAACCTAACACTAAGCCTAAACCTCACCCTAACCCTCACCCTAAACCTCACCCTAACCCTCACCCTAACCCAAACCCTAAACCTCACCCTCACCCTAACCTTCACCCTAACACTTATTCTCACCCTAAACCTAATCCTAAGCGTAATCCTCACACTAACCCCAACCCTCACCCTAAACCTAACCCTCACCCTCACCCTAACTCTAACACTAACCCTACCCCTCTCACTAACCGTCTCCGTAACCCTGACCCTAACACTAACCCTAACCCTAACCTTACCCCTAACCCTCACCCTGACCCCTACCCTTATCCTCACCCTAACCCTTACCGTCACACTAACCCTCACCCATACCCTAACCCTCACCCTCTCCTGAGCCCTCACCCTCACCCTAACACTCACCCTCATGCTAACCATCACCCTAATCCTTACTCTCATCCTAAACCTAACCCTAACACTCATCTTTACCCTAACCCTCATCCTAACCTTAACCCTAACCCTAAACCTAAGCCTCACCCTACCACTCACCCTCACCGGAAACATCACCCTAAACCTAACCCTCACCCTAACCCTTATCCTCACCCTAACCTAACAATAACCCTAACCCTAACCCTCACACAAAACTCAAACCTCACACTAACCCTAACCCTAAACCTTACCCTCACCCTAACCCTAACCCTAACCATAATCTTCACACCAACCATAACCCTCATCTGAACCCTACCCTACGCTTCAACCTAACCCTCAAACTAACGCTAAACCTAACCCTAACCCTCACACAAACACTAACGCTCACTCTAAACCTAAAACTACCCCTCACCCTCACCCTACCAAAAGCCCTAACCCTCACCCTAAATCTAATCCTAAACCTAACCCTCACCCTAACCCTAAAAATACCCCTCAACCTAACCCTCACCCTAAACCTAAACCTAACCCTATCCCTCACAATAACCCTAACCCTCGCCCTCACCCTAACCCTCTCCCTAGCCCTAACTCTAACCGTAACACTCACCCTCACCCTAACCCTCAACCTAACCCTATAACTCACTCTAACCCTAACCCTAAACCCTACAGTAACCATAAACGTAGCCCTACCCGGAAACCTAATTTTAACCCTCACCCTTACCCTAGCCCTAACCCTTAACCTCACCCTCACCCTAACCCTAACCCTAACATTCACCCTCAGCCTAACCCTAACCCTAACCCTCATCCTCACCCTACCTCTAAGCCTAACTCTCACCCACAGCCTAAACCTAACCCTAACCCTAACCCTAAACCTACACCTACCCCTAACGCTAAACCTCACCCTAACCCTCACAATAACCCTGACCCTCACCCTAACCCTAAAAATACCCCTCACCCTACCCCTCACATTAACCGTAAACCTAACCCTAACCCTCACAATAACCCTAATCATCATCCTAAACCTAACCCTACCCCTTACCCTAACCCTCACCCTAACCCTAACCCTCAACCTAACCCTAACCCTCATCTCACCATCACCCTAATCCTCAGCCTAACCCTAACCCTAACCATAACCATAACCCTCACCCTAACCCTAACACAAGCCCTACCCCTGTCCCTAAACCTCACCCTCACCCTAACCCTAACCCTCATTCTCATCCTAACCGTCACCTCACCCTAACCCTCACCATCACCCTAACCCTCACCATCACCCTAACCCTCACCCACAACCTAAACCTGTCCCTCACCCTCAGCCTAACACTAACCCTAACCCTAATCATAAACCTAACCCTCATCCCCACCTTCACCCTAAACCTAAACCTAATCCTACGCCTCACCATAAACATCACCCTAACCCTAAACCTAACCCTAACCCTCACCCTTACCCTGAACCTAACCCTAACCCTAAACCTGACCCTAACACTCATCCTTACCCTAACCCTCATCCTAACCTTAACCGTAACTGTAAAACTAAGCCTCACCCTAAACCTCACCCTAACCCTAACCCTAAATCTTACCCTCATCCTAACACTTACCCTTACACTAAACCTAAACCTAACCCTCACATCACCCCTAACCCTCACCCTAACCCTAACCATACCCCTCACACTAAACCTCACCCTAACCCTAACCCTAACACTCCCACTAACCCTAACACTCACCCTAAACCTAACCTTACCCCTCACCCTCACCATCACCCTAACCCTAACCCTAATGCTAACCCTAACCCTAAACCTAACCCTAACCCTACACCTCACCCTCACCCTACCCTTAACCCTAAACTTCACACTAACCCTCACAGTAACCCTAACCCTCACCCTAACCCTAAATATACCCCTCACCTTACCCCTCACCCTAACCCTAAACCTAACCCTAACCCTCACAATAACCCTAATCCTCACCCTAACCCTAACCCTACCCCTTACCCTAACCCTCACACTGACCCTAACGCTAACCCTAACCCTCACCCTAACCCTAACCATCAACCTAACCCTAGCCCTCACCCTCACCCAAACCCTAACCCTAATCCTCACCTTAACCCTCACGCTCACCCTAAACATCACCATAACCCTAATCCTCTCCCTAAAACCAACCCTCACCCTCAACTTCACCCTATCCCTAACACTAACCCTAACCCTCACCCTCAGCCTAACCCTAAACCTAACCCTAACCCTAAACCTAACCCTAACCCTCAATCTCACCCTCACACTTACTCTAACGCTAACCTTAACCCTCACACTCACACTCACCCTAATCCGAAACCTAACCCTCACCCAAGCCCTAACTATCACCTGGAACCTAACCCTAACCCTCACCCTCATCCTAACCCTAACCCTCACCCTCATCCTAACCCTAACCCTCATCCTAACCCTAACCCTACCTCTCACCCTACCCCTCACCCTAACCCTAACACTAAACCTCACACTAAACCAAACCATCACATTAACCCTAAACCTAGCCCTCACCATAACACTCACCTTAACCTTCACCCTCACCCTCACCCGAACATCACCCTAACACTAACCCTCACCCTAACCCTAACTCTAACCCTCACCCTAACTCTAACCCTCACACGCACCCTCAACCTAACATTCACCCTCACTCTAGCACTCACCCTAACTCTAAGCCTAACCCTCACCCTAACCCTAACCCTCACCCTAATACTAAACCTCAACTCATCATCACCCTAAGCATCAGCCTAACCCTAACCCTAACCCTAACCGTAACCCTCACCTAACCCTAACACAAGCCCTACCCCTGTCCCTAAAGCACACCCTCAGCCTAACCCTAACCCTCCCGCTCATCCTAACCGTCACCTCAACTTAACCCTCACCATCACTCTAACCCTCACCCACACCCTAAACCTGTCCCTCACCCTCAGCCTAACCCTAACCCTAACCCTAATCATAAACCTAACCCTCATCCCCACCCTCACCCTAAACCTAAACCTAACCCTACGCCTCAGCCTAACCATCACCCTAACCCTAACCCTAACCCTAACCCTCACTCTTACCCTAAAACTAACCCTAACACTCAACCGCACCGAAACCCTCACCCTAACCCTAACCCTCACCGACATCCTAACCCTCACCCTCACTCGAACCCTCAACCTCACCCAAACCCTCACCCTCAACCTAAACATCACCCAAACACTAACCCTCACCCTAACCCTCACCCTAACACTAACCCTCACCCTCACCCTCACCTTCAGCCTAACCCTAACCTTAACCCTAATCCTCAACCTCACCCTCAACCTAAACTTAAACCTAAACCTAACCCTAAATTTCAAACTCACACTCACCCTCACCCTAATCCTAACCCAAACTCTAATCCTAACCCTCACCCTAAACCTAACCCTCACCCTCACACTAACCCTCACCCTAACCCTAACCCTCACCCTCACCTCACGCTCACCCTCAGCCTAACCCTAACCCTAACCCTTATCCTAACCCTAAACCTCAACCTCACCATCACCTTGAACTTAAAACTAAACCTAACCCAAACCTTCATCCTCACCCTCACCCTCACCCTAACCTTCACCCTAACCCAAACTCTAAACCTAACCGTCAACCTAACCCTAAACCTCAACGTCCCAATAACCCTCACCCTAACCCTAAGCCTCACCCTAAACCTAACCCTCAGCCGAAACATCACCCTCACCCTAACCATCACCCTACACTACCACTCAAACTAACCCTCACCCTAACGCTAACCGTAACCGTCACCCACACCCTAACCTTAAGCCTCACCTGAACCCTCACCCTCACCCTAAAGCTCACCCTCACTCTAACTCTCACCCTCACCCTAGACCTCAACATAACCCAAAAACTAACCCTAACCCTCACCCTAACCCAAACCCTATCCCTACCCCTCACACTAACGCTAACCCTAACCCTACCCTCTCTCTAACCCTCAGCCTAACCCTAAACCTAACTCTAACCATTGCCCTAACCCTAACCCTAACCCTCAACTTCACCCTAACCCTAACCCTAACAATACCCCTCACCCTACCCCTCACCCTCAACCTAACCCTAACCCTCACAATAACCCTAACCCCACCCTAAACCTAACCCTACCCCTCACCCTAAGCTTCAACCTAACCCTCACGCTAAACCTAAAGCTAACCCTAACCCTCACCCTCAACCTAACCCTCAACCTTACCCTTTACCTTACCATAGCCTTTACCCTAACACTCACAGTAACCCTAACCCTAACCCTGAAACTAACTCTAACCCTTACCCTCACCCTAGCCCTCACCCTAACCCTAACCCTAACCCTAACCCTCACCATAACCCTCACTCTCACCCTAAACATCACTGTAACCCTAATCCTCACCCTAAACCTAACCCTTACCATCACCCGACCCCTACCCCTAACCCTAACCATCACTCTCAGCCTAACCATAAACCTAACCCTAATCCTAAACCTAACCCACACACTCACCCTCACATTAACTCTCACTCTCACCCTAGCCCTCACGCTAACCCTAAATATAACCCTCCCCCCTCCCCCTCGGCCAAACCCTAACCCTAATCCTAACCCTAACCCTCACCCACACATTAATACTTACCCTCACCCTAGCCCTCACCCTAAACCTAAACCTAACATTAACCCTCACCCTCACCCTCACCCTCAGCCTAACCCTTACCCTAACATTGATCCTAAGCCTAACCATCACCCTCATGCTAACCATAACCCTATCCCTGACTCTAACCCTAACCCTCACCCTCACCCTAACATTAAACTTAACCCTTACCCTCACCCTTACCCTAAGACTAACGCTAACCTGCACCCCAACCCTCACCCTAAACCTTACCCACAACCTAACCTTCACACCAACCCTAACCCTCACCCTCACCCTAACCTACCACTCAACCTAACCCTCACAATAATGCAAAACCTAACCCTAACCCTCACACTAACCATAAATCTCACCCTAACCCTAACCCTACCCCTCATCCTCACGCTACCACTAGTCCTAACCGTCACCCTAACCCTAACCCTAACCCTTAACCTCACCCTAACCCTAAAAAAACCCTCACCCTAAACCCCACATTAACCCTAACGCTAACCCTAAACCTCACCCTCACCTAACCCTCAACCTAACCCTATATCTCACCCTAACCCTAACCCTAACCCTGAGAGTAAACCTAACCCTAACCCTACCACCAAACCAAATTCTAACCCTCAACCTTACCCTAGCCCTAACCCTCACCCTCACCCTCACCCTAACCTTAACGCTATACCTAAACCTCACCCTCAGCCTAACCCTAAACCTAACCCTAAGCTTAATCCTATCCCTCACCCTCATCCTACCCCTAACCCTAACTCTTACAATAACCCTAACCCTCACACTAACCCTAAAAATACCCCTCACCCTAACCCTAAACCTAACCCTAACCCTCACAATAACCCTAATCCTCACCCTGACCCTAACCCTACACCTCATACAAACCCTCACCCTAAACTTCACCCTAACTATAACGCTAACCCTAAGACTCACCCTAACCCTAACCCTCAACCTAACCTTATACCTCACCCTAACCCTAACCCTAACCCTCACCCTAACCCTCACTCTCACCCTAAACATCATCTTAACCCTAATCCTCACCCTAAACCTAACCCTCACCTTCACCCTCACCCTCACCCTAACCCTAACCCTAACCCTAAACTTCTCCCTCAGCCTAACCCTAAACCTAAACCTAAACCTAAACCTAACGCTAACCCTCACACTCACACTCACCCTAACCCTAAACCTAACCCTCACCCAAGTACTAACCCTCACCTGGAACCTAAACCTAACGCTCACCCTCATCCTAACCCTAACCCTCATCCTAACCCTAACCCTAGCACTCACCCTAAACCTAACCCTAGCCTTAACACTAAACCTCACACTAAACCTAACCATCACCCTAACCCTAAACCTATCCCTCACCCTAACCCTAACCCTAACACTCATCCTCACGCTAAACATCACCCTAACCCTAAATCTCACCCTAAGCCTAACCCTAATACTCACCCTTACCCTAACCCTCATTCTAACCTTAACCCTAACCCTAAACCTAACCCGCACCCTAACCCTAACCCTAACCCTAAACCTCACCCTAAGACTAATCCTAACACTCACCCGTACCCTAACCCTTACCCTTACCCTAACCCTAACCATAACCCTCACACCAACCCTAACCCTCACCATAACCCTAACCCTACCCCTCACGCTAAACCTCATCCTAACCCTAACACTAACCCTAACCCTCACATTAAACCTAACACTCACCCTAAACCTAACCTTACCCCTCAACTTCACCCTAACCCTAACCCCAACCCTAAAGCTCACCCTAAACTTAACCCTCACCAGATCCCTCACAGTCACCCTAACCCTCACCCTAAACTACCCCTCAACCTAACACTCACCCTAATGCTAACCGTAACTCTCACCCACACCCGAACCCTAACACTCACCCGAACCCTCACCCTCACCCTAAAGCTCACCCTCACCCTCACTCTCACCCTCAGCCTAGCCCTCAACCTAACCCTAACGCTAACCCTAACCCTCACCCTAATCCTAACCCTAACCGTAACCCTCACACTAACCCTAAACCTAACCCTTAGCCAAACCCTAACCCTAACCCTAACCATTGCCCTAACCCTAACCCTAACCCTAAACCTCAGCGTCAACCTAACCCTTACCCTCACCCTAACCATAACAATACCCCTCACCCTACCCCTCACCCTCACCCTAACCCTAACCCTTACAATAACCCTAACCCTCACTCTAAACCTAACACTACCCCTCACCCTAAACTTCAACCTAACCCTCACCCTAAACCTAACGCTAACCCTAACCCTCACCCTCACCCTCACACTAACCCTCAACCTAACCCTTTACCTCACCCTAACCCTAATCCTACCCCTAACCCTCACAGTAAACCTAAACCTCACCCTCAACCTAAACCAACCCCTCACCCTAACCTTCAACTTAACCCTCACCCTAACCCTAACTCTAACCCTTACCCTCACCATAGCCCTCACCCTAACCCTAATCCTAACACTAACCCTCACTTTAACCCTCACTCTCACCCTAAACATCAGTGTAACACTAATCCTCACCCTAACCCTCCCCTTCCCCCTCCCCCTCCCCCTAACCCTAATCCTCACCCTCCTCCTAAGCCTAACCCTAAACCTAACCGTAATCCTAAACCTAACCCTCACCCTCACACTAACTCTCACACTCACCCTAGCCCTCATCCTAACCCTAAACATAACCCTCCCCCCTCCCGCTCAGCCTATTCCTAACCCTAATCCTAATCCTCACCCTAACCCTCACCCTCACACTAAGTCTTACCCTCACCCTAGTCCTCACCTAACACTACCCCTCACCCTAAACTTCAACCTAACCCTCACCCTAAACCTAACGCTAACACTAACCCTCACCCTCACCCTCACCCTGAGCCTAAACCTAAACCTAGCATTGAACCTAAGCCTAACCCTCACCCTCATGCTAACCCTAACCTTATACCTCACCCTAACTCTAACCCTCACTCTCACCATAACCCTAAACTTAACCTTAACCCTAACCCTCACACTAACCCTAACACTAACCCTAATTCTCACACTAACCCTCACCCTAACCATTACCCACACCCAAACCTTCACCCTCTCCCGAACCCTCAACCTCACCCTAACCCTCACCCTCACGCAAAACATCACCCTAACCCTAACCCTCACCCTAACCCTTACACTCACCCTAACCTTAAGAAAAACCCTAATCCTAACCCTCAAACAAACCCCAAAACTCAGAGTAACCCTAACCCTCACCCTAACCCTCACCCTAAACCTCACCCTAACCCTAAACCTCAATCTCACCCTAACGCTAAACCTAAACCTAACCCTCACACTAACCCTAACACTAACCCTAACCCTCACCCTAACCCCAAAAATATCCCTCTCCCTAACCCTCACCCTAACCCTCACCCTAACCCTAACAATATCATTCACCCTCAGCCTAACCCTAATCCTAACCCTAACCCTAACCCTACCCCTCATCCTCACCGGACCCCTAACCCTAACCCTGACCCTCAACCTAATCCTAACGCTAACCCTAACCCTAACCCTACACCTCACCCCCACCCTATCCCTAACCCTAAACCTCACTCTAACCCTCACAATAACCCTAACCCTCACCCTAACGCTAAAAATGCCCCTCACCCTACCCTTCACCCTAAACCTAAACCTAACCCTAACCCTGACAATAACCCTAATCTTCACCCTAACACTAACCCTATACCTCATACTAACCTTCACCCTACACCTCACCCTAACTTTAACGCTAACCCTAATCCTCACACTAACTCTATCCCTCAACCTAACCCTAGCCCTCACCCTCACCCAAACCCTAACCCTAACCCTCACCTTAACCCTCACTCTCACCCTAAACATCACTATAATCCTAATCCTTACCCTAACCCTAACCCTCACCCTCACCCTCACCCTAACCCTAACCCTAACCCTAACCCTCACCCTTAGCCAAACGCTAACCCTAACCCTAAACCTAAACCTAACCCTCAACCTCACCCTCACACTAACCCTAATGCTAAACCTAACCCTCACACTCACACTCACCCTAACCCTAAACCTAACCCTCACCCAAGCCTTAACCCTCACCTAGAACCTAACCCTAACCCTCACCCTGATCCTAAACCTAACCCTCATCCTAACCCTAACACTACCCCTCACCCTAACCCTCACCCTAACCCTAACCCTAGCCCTCACCCTAACCCTCACCCTAACCCTCATCCTCACCCTCAACCTCAGCCTAACCATAACACTAACACTACTCCTAACCCTACCTTTCACATTCAGCCTACCCCTCACACTCACCCTAGAACTCAGCTTAAGCCTCACCCAAAAATAAACCTCACCCTCATCCTCACCCTCAGCCTAAACCTCACCCTAACCCTAATCCTAACCCTAACCCTCAACCTCAAACTAACCCTCACCACACCCTAACCCTCATGCTAACTCTAAACCTCACCCACACCCTATCTCTCACCCTCACCCTCACCCGAAACATCACCCTAACACTCACCTCACCCTAACCCTAAACCTAACCCTCACCCTAACACTAAACCTCACACGCACCCTCAACCTAACACTCACCCTCACCCTAGCACTCACCCTAACTCTAAGCCTAACCCTCACCCTAACCCTAACCCTAACCCACATCTCACCATCACCCTAATCCTCAGCCTAACCCTAAAGATAACACTAAAAGTAACCCTCACCCTAACCCTAACACAAGCCCTACCACTGTCCCTAAACCTCACCCTCACTGTAATGCTAACCCTCCACCTCATCCTAACCGTCACCTCACCCTAACCCTCACCATCACCCTAACTCTCACCCACACCCTAAACCTGTCCCTCAGCCTCAGCCTAACCCTAACCCTAACCCTAACCCTCACCCTAAACCTAACCCTCAATATCACACTAACCCTCAACCTAAACCTACCCCTCACCCTAACCCTAACCCTAACCCTCACCCTCACCTCACCCTCACCCTCAGCCTAACCATAACCGTAACCCTTATCCTAACCCTAACCCTCAACCTCACACACACACTAAACTTAAAACTAAACCTAACCCAAACCTTCAACCTCACCCTCATCCTCACCCTAACCCTAATCCTAACCCAAACTCTAAACCTAACCGTCACCCTAACCCTAACCCTCACCTTCCCACTAACCCTCACCCTAACCCTAAGCCTCACCCTAAACCTAACCCTGACCCTCACCCCTAACCCTAAACCTAACACTAACCCTAAACCTCACCCTAACCCTCACCCTAACCCAAACCCTAAATCTCACCCTCACCCTGACCCTAACCTGCACCCTAAAACTTACTCTCACCCTAAACCGAATCCTAACCCTAACCATCACACTAACCCTAACCCTCACCCTAAACCTAACCCTCACCCTTACCCTAACCCTAAAACTAACCCTACACCTCTCCCTAACCGTCTCTGTAACCCTAACCCTAACACTAACCCTAACCATAACATTACCCCTAACCCTCACCCTGACCCCCACCATCAACCTCACCCAAACCTTTACCGTCACACTAACCCTCACACATACCCTAACCCTCCCCCTCTCCTGAGCCCTTACCCTCACCCTAACACACACACTCACGCTAAACATCTCCCTAACACTTTCTCTCACCCTAAACCTAAACTTAACACTCATTCTTACCCTAACCTTCATCCTAACCTTAACCCTAACCCTAAAGCTAAGCCTCACCCTAACCCTCAACCCTAACCTTCACCCTAACCCTAACCCTAAACCTAAACCTCACCCTCAACCTAACCCTTACCCTTACCCTATCCCTAACCCTAACCCTCACATCAACCCTAATCCTCACCCTAACCCTAACCCAACCCCTCACATTAAACCTCACCCTAACCCTAACCTTAACACTAACCCTCACACTAAACCTAACACTCACCCTAAACCTAACCTCACCCCTCACCCTCACCCTAACCCTAACCCTAAACCTCATTCTAAACCGAACCCTCACCCTCACCCTCACCCTCAACCTAACCCTCACCCTACCCTACCACTCAACCTAACCCTCACCCTAACGCTAACCGTAACCCTCACCCACACCCTAACTTTAAACCTCACCCGAAAGCTCACCCTCACCCTAAAGCTCACCCTCACCCTAACTCTCACCCTCACCCTAGCCCTCATCCTAAACCTAAGGCTAACCCTAAGCCTCACCCTAACCCTAACCCTAACCCAAACCCTCACACTAACCCTAACCCTAACCCTACCCTCTCTCTAACCCTCAGCCTAATCCTAACCCTAACTCTAACCATTGCCCTAACCCAAACCCTAACCCTCAACCTCACCTTAACCCTAACCCTCACCCTAACCCTAACAATACCCCTCACCCTACCCCTCACCCTCACCCTAACCCTAACCCTCACAATAACCCTAACCCTCACCCTAAACCTAACCCTACCCCTCACCCTAAGCTTCAATCTAACCCTCACGCTAACCCTAACGCTAACCCTAACCCTCACCCTCACTCTAACCCTCAACCTAACCCTTTACCTAACCATAACCGTAACCCTAATCATCACAGTAACCCTAACCCAAACCCTACCCCTAAACCTAACTCTAACCCTTACCCTCATGCTAGCCCTCACCCTAACCCTACCCCAAACCCTAACCCTCACCATAACCCTCACTCTCACCCTAAACATCACTGTAACCCTAATCCTCACCCTAACCATATCCATCACCCTCACCGTACCCCTACCCCTAACCCTCACCATCACCCTCAGCCTAACCATAAACCTAACCCTAATCCTAAACTTAACCCTCACACTCACCCTCACATTAACTCTCACTCTCAACCTATCCCTCATGCTAACCCTAAATATAACCCTTGCACCCTCCCCCTCGGGCTAACCCTAACCCTAATCCTAACCCTAACCCTCACCCACACATTAATTCTTACCCTCAACCTAGCCCTCACCCTAAACCTAAACCTAACATTAATCCTCACCCTCACCCTCACCCTCAGCCTAACTCTAACCCTAACATTGATCCTAAGCCTAACCCTCACCCTCATGCTAAACATAACCCTATCCGTCACTCTAACCCTAACCCTCACCCTCACCCTAACACTAAACTTAACCCTAACCCTAACCCTAAACCTCACCCCTACCCTAACACTAACACTAACCCTAACCTGCACCCTAACCCTCACCCAAAACCTTATCCACAACCTAACATTGACCCTCTCCCGAACCCTCACCCTAAACCTAACCCTCACCCTAACCCTTATCCTCACCATAAACCTAAAAATAACCCTAACACAAACCCTCACACAAACTCCAAACCACATACTAACCCTAATCCTAAACCTTACCCTCACCCTAAACCTAACCCTAACCGTAACCTTCACACCAACCCTAACCCTCACTCGAACCCTACCCTACCCCTCAACCTAACCCTCATCGTAACGCTAAACCTAACCCTAACCCTCACACAAACCCTAACGCTCACCCTAACCCTAAACCTACCCCTCACACTCACCCTACCACTAGCCCTAACCCTCACCCTAACTCTAAACATAAACCTAACCCTCACACTAACCCTTAAAATACCCCTCAACCTAATTCTCAACCTAATCCTGAACCTAACCCTAACCCTCACAATAACCCTAACCCTCACACTAACCCTAACCCTAGCCCTCACCCTAACCCTCACCCTAACCCTCACCGTAACCCTAATGCTAACCCTCACCCTCACCCTTACCCTAACCCTCAACCTAACCCTATACCTCACTCTAACCCTAACCCTAAACCCTACAGTAACCCTAAACCTAACCCTACCCCTAAACCTAACTCTAATCTTAACCTTTACCCTAGCCCTAACCCTTACCCTCACCCTAACCCTAACCCTAACATTCTCCCTCATCCTAACCCTAACTCTAACCCTAACCCTATCCCTCATCCTCACCCTAACCCTAACCCTAACCCTCACCCACAGCCTAAACCTAACTCTAACCCTAACTCTAACCCTACTCCTCAACCTCACCCTACCCCTAACCCTACACCTCACCCTAACCCTCACAATAACCCTAACCCTCACCATAACACTACAAATACCCCTCACCCTACCCCTCACATTAACCCTAAACCTAACCCTAACCCTCACAATAACCCTAATCTTCACCCTAACCCTAACCATACTCCTTACCCTAATCCTCAACCTAACCCTCACCCTAACCGTAACGAAAACCTTAACACACACCGTAACCCTAATCCTCAATCTAACCCTAGCCCACACCCTCACCCATACCGAAACCGTAACCCTCACCTTAACCCTCACTCTCACCCTAAACATCACCATCAACCTAATCCTCTCCCTAACCCTAACCCTCACGCTCACCCTCACCCTATCCCTAACCCTAACCCTAACCCTCACCCTCAGCCTAACCCTAACCGTAACCCTAACAAAAAACCTAACTGTAACCCTCAACCTCACCCTCACACTTACCCTAACGCTAACCCTAAGCCTCACACTCACACTAACCCTAAACCTAACCCTCACCCAAGCCCTAACTCTCACCTGGAACCTAACCCTAACCCTCACCCTCAACCTAACCCTAACCCTCATCCTAACCCTAACTCTACCCCTCACCCTAACCCTCACACTAACCCTAACACTAAACCTCACACTAAACTTAAAACTTACCCTAACCCTAACCTCCACACCAACCCTAACCCTCACCCAAACCCTAACCTACCACTCAACCTAAACCTCACCCTAATGCAAAACCTAACCCTAATCCTCACACTAACCATAAACCTCACCCTAACCCTAACCCTACCCCTCACCCTCACGCAACCACTAGCACTAACCCTCACCCTAACCCTAACCCTAACCCTAACGCTCACCCTAACCCTAAAAAATCCCCGCACCCTAACCCTCACCCTAACCCTCAACCTAACCCTATACCTCACCCTAACCCTAACCCTAACCCTGACAGTAAACCTAACCCTAACCCTACCCCTAAACAAAACTCTAAACCTCAACCTTACCCTAGCCCTAACCCTCACCCTCACCCTCACCCTCACCCTAACCCTAACACTATACCTAAACCTCACCCTCAGCCTAACCCTAACCCTAATCCGACACGTCAACCTCAACCAACCCCTAACCCTAAACATAGCCCTAACCCTCACAATAACCCTAACCCTCACACTAACCCTAAAAATACCCCTCACCATAACCCTCACCCTAACCATAAACCTAACCCTAACCCTCACAATAACCCTAATCCTCACCCTAACCCTAACCCTACACCTCATGCAAACCCTCACCATAACCCTCACCCTAACCCTAACGCTAACCCTAACACTCACCGTAACCCTAACCCTCAACCTAAACTTATACCTCACCTTAACCCTAACCCTAACCCTCACCCTAACCCTCACTCTCACCCTAAACAACACCGTAACTCTAATCCTCACCCTAACCCTAACCCTCACACTAAACTTCTGCCTCAGCCTAACCCTAACCCTAAACCTAACCCTAACACTCACACTCACACTCACCCTAACCCTAAACCTAACCCTCACCCAAGTACTAACCCTCACCTGGAACCTAAACCTAACACTCACCCTCATCCTAACCCTAACCCTCATCCTAACCCTAACCCTACCACTCACCCTAAATCTCCCCCTAACCCTAACACTAAACCTCACACTAAACCTAACCATCACCCTAACCCTAAACCTAGCCCTCACCCTAACCCTCACCCTAACACTCATCCTCACGCTAAACATCACCCTAAGCCTAACCCTAACACTCACCCTTACCCTAACACTCATCCTAACCTTAACCGTAACACTAAACCTAACCAGCACCCTAACCCTTACCCTAACCCTAACCCTAATCCTAAACCTCACCCTAAGCCTAACCCTAACACTCACCCTTACCATAACAATTACCCTTACCCTAACCCTAACCCTAACCCTCACACCAACCCTAACCCTCAACCTAACCCTAACCCTACCCCTCACACTAAACCTCACCCCAACCCTAACACTAACCCTAACCCTCACATTAACCCTAAAACTCACCCTAAACCTAACCTTACCCCTCACCCTCACCCTTACCCTAACCCCAACCCTAACGCTCACCCTAAACCTAACCCTCACCAGATCCCTCACCCTCACCCTAACCCTCACCCGAACTTACCCCTCAACCTAAGCCTCACCCTAACGCTAACCGTAACCCTCACTCACTCCCGAACCCTAACACTCACTCTCACCCTCACCCTCACCCTAAAGCTCACCCTCACCCGAACTCTCACCCTCAGCCTAGCCCTCAACCTAACCCTAACACTAACCCTAACCCTCACCCTAACCCTAACCCTAACCGTAACTCCCACACTAACCCTAAACCTAACCCTCAGCCAAACCCTAACCATAACCCTAACCCTAACCATTGCCCTAAACCTAACCCTAACCCTCACCATATCCCTAACCCTTACCCTCACCGTAACCATAACAATACCCATCACCCAACCGCTCACCCTCACACTAACCCTAACCCTCACAATAACCCTAACCCTCACCCTAAACCTAACACTACCCTTCACCCTAACCTTCAACCTAACACTCACCCTAACACTAAAGCTAACCCTAACCCTCACGCTCACCCTCACCCTAACCCTCAACCTAAACCTTTACCTCACCCTAACCCTAATCCTACCACTAACCCTCACAGTAACCTTAACCCACACCCTAAACCTAACCCTACTCCTCACCCTTACCTTCAACTTAACCCTCATCTTAACCCCAACACCAGCCCTTACCCTCACCCTAGCCCTCACCCTAACCCTAATCCTAATTCTAACCCTCACCCTAACCCTCACTCTCACCCTACCCCTAACCATAACCCTCACACTAACCCTAAACCTAACCCTCAGCCAAACCCTAACCCTAACCCTAACCCTAACCATTGCCCTAACCCTAACCCTAACCCTCACCATCACCCTAACCCTTAACCTCACCGTAACCATAACAATACCCATCACCCTACCCCTCACCCTCACCCTCACCTTAACCCTCACAATAACCCTAACCCTCACCCTAAACCTAACACTACCCCTCACCCTAACCTTCAACCTAACCCTCACCCTAACCCTAAAGATAACCCTAACCCTCACCCTCACCCTCACCCTAACCCTCAACCTAAACGTTTACCTCACCCTAACCCTAATCCTACCACTAACCCTCACAGTTAGCCTAACCCTCACCCTAAACCTAACCCTACCCCTCACTCTCACCTTCAACTTAACCCTCACCTTAACCCCAACTCCAGCCCTTACCCTCACCCTAGCCCTCACCCTAACCCTAATCCTAACCCTAACCCTCACCCTAACCCTCACTCTCACCCTACCCCTAACCCTAACCTTCACCATCTTCCTAAGCCTAACCCTAAACCTAACCCATACCCTCACACTAACTCTCACCCTCACCCTAGCCCTCACCCTATCCCTAAATATAACCCTCCCCCATTCCCCTCAGGCTAACCGTAATCCTAACCCTAACCCTCACCCTCACACTAACTCCTACCCTCACCCTAGCCCTCACCCTAACCTTAAACCTAACCCTAACCCTCACCCTCACCCTCACCCTCAGCCTAACCCTAAACCTAGAATTGATCCTAAGCCTAAGCCTCATCCTCGTACTAACCCTAAACTTATACCTCACCCTAACCCTAACCCTCACCCTCACCGTAACCCTAAATTTAACCTTAACCCTAACCCTCACTGTAACCTAACCCTAACACTAACCCTAATCCTCACACTAACCCTCACCCTAACCCTTACCCACACCCAAACCTTCACCCTCTCCCCAACTCTCACCCTCACCCTAACCCTTAACCTCACCCTAATCTTAACAATAACCCTAACCCTAACCCTCACACAAACCCCAATCCTCAGAGTAACCCTAACCCTAAACCTAACCCTCACCATAACCCACACACTAACCCTCAACCTAACCTTAAACCTCAACCTCTCCCTAACGCTAAACCTAACCCTAAACCTAACCCTCAGCCTAACCCTAAAACTACCCCTCACTCTAACCCTCACCCTCACCCTCAACCTAACCCTAAACCTCACAATAACCCTAACCCTCACCCTGACCCCAACGCTACCCCTCACCCTCACCCTCAACCTAACCCTCACCCTAGCCCTCACCCTAATCCTTACCCTAACCTTCACCCTCAACCTCAACCTCAGCCTAACCATAACCCTAACACTAATCCTAACCCTACCCCTCACATTCACCCTACCCCTCACCCTAAGCCTCACCCTAAAACTAACCCTCACCCTCATCCTCACACTCAGCCTAACCCTCACCCTAATCCTAATCCTAACCCTAAACCTCAACCTCACCCTCATCCTAACCCTTAACCTCACCCTCACCCAAAACATCACCCTAACACTAACCCTCACCCTAACCCTAAACCTAACCCTCACCCTAACACTAACCCTAACGCGCACCCTCAACCTGACACTCACCCTCACCCTAGCACTCACCCTAAATCTAAGCCTAACCTTCACCCTAACCCTAACCCTCATCTCACCATCACCCTAATCCTCAGCCTAACCCTAACCCTAACACTAAACTTAACCCTCACCCTCATCCTAACACAATCCCTACCCATGTCCTTAAACCTCAACCTCACCCTAACCCTAACCTTCACCCTCAACCTAACCATCACCTCACCCTAACCCTCATCATCACCCTAACCCTCACCCACACCCTAAACCTGTCCCTCACACTCACACTCACCCTCAGCCTAACCCTAAACCTCTTCCCCACCCTCACCCTAAACCTAAACCTAACCCTACTCCTCACCCTGTCACCCTAAACCTAACCCTAACACTAACCCACACCCTTACGCTAAACCTAACCCTAACACTCAACCTCACCCTAACCCTCACACTAAACCTCACCCACAGCCTAACCCTCACCCGAATCCAAACCCTCAACCTCAACCTAACCCTCACCCTCACCCTAAACATCACCCAAACACTAACCCTCACCCTAACCCTCACCCTAACACTAACGCTCACCCTCACCCTCACCCTCAGCCTACACCTAACCCTACCCCTTATCCTAACCGTAACCCTCAACGTCACCCTCACCCTAAACTTAAAACTAAACCTAACCCAAACCTTCAACCTCACCCTCACCCTCACCCTAACCCTAACCCTAACCAAAACTCTAACCCTAACCCTCACCCTAACCCTAACCCTCACCATCCCACTAACCCTCACCCTAACCCTAAGCCTCACCCTAAAACTAACCCTCACCCACAACCGAACCCTTAACGTCACTCTAACCCTCACGCATACCCTAACCCTCACCATCGCCTGAGCCCTCACCCTCACCCTAACACTCACCCTCACGCTAAACATCAACCTAACCCTTACTCGCACCCTAAATCTAACCTTAACACTCATCCTTACCCTAACACTCATCCTAACCTTAACCCTAAACCTAAATGTAAGCCTCACCCTAACCCTCACCCTAACCTTCACCCTAACCCAAACCCTAAACCTAAACCTCACCCTCATCCTAACCCTTACCCTTACCCTAACCCTAACCCTAACTCTCACGTCAACCCTAACCCTCACCCTAACCCTAAACCTACCCCTCACAATAAACCTCACCCTAACCCTAACCCTAACCCTAACCCTCACACTAAACCTCTCACACTAAACCTAACCTTTTCCCTTACCCTCACACTAAACCAAACACTCACCCTCACCCACACCCTCACCCTAAACCTCACCCTACCCTACCACTCAACCTAACACTCACCCTAACGCTAACCGTAACCCTCTCCCACACCCTAACCCTAACCCTCACCAGAACCCTCAACCTCACCCTAAAGCTCACCCTCACCCTAATTCTCACCCTCACCCGAGCCCTCAACCTAACCCTAATGCTAACGCTAACCCTCACCCTAACCGTAACTCTAACCCTACACCTCACACTAACACTAAAAATAACCCTACCCTCTCTCTAACCCTCAGCCTAACCCTAACCCTAACCCTAACCATTGCCCTAACTGTATCCCTAACCCTCAACCTCACCCTAACCCTAACCCTCACCCTAACCCTAACAATACTCCTCACCCTAACCCTAACCCTCACAATAACCTTAACCCTCACCCTAACCCTAACCCTACCCCTAACCCTAAGCTTCAACCTAACCTTCACGCTAAACCTAAATCTAACCCTAACCCTCACCCTCACCCTAACCCTCAACCTAAACTTTTACCTTACCATAACCCTAACCCTAACACTCACAGTAACCCTAAACCTTACCCTACCCCTAAACCTAACTCGAACCCTTACCCTCACCATAACCCTCACTCTAACGCTTAAAATCACTGTAACCCTAATCCTCGCCCTAACCCTAACCCTCACCCTCACCCTCGCCCTACCCCTACCCCTAACCCTCACTTTCACCCTCAGCCTAACCATAAACCTAACCCTAATCCTAAACCTAACCCTCACACTCACCCTCACACTAACTCTCACCCTCAACCTAGCCCTAACGCTAACCCTAAATAAAACCCTCCCCTCCCTCACCCTCAGCCTAACTCTAACCCTAATCCTAACCCTAACCCTCACCCACACATTAATTCTTACCCTCACCCTAGCCCTCACCCTAACCCTAAACCTAACATTAACCCTCACCCTCACCCTCACCGTCAGCCTAAACCTAAACCTAACATTGATCCTAAGCCTAACCCTCACCCTCATGCTAACCATAACCCTATCCCTCACCCTAACCCTAACCCTCACCCTCACCCTAACACTAAACTTAACCCTAACCCTAACCATCACCCTTACCCTAACCCTAACACTAACCCTAATCGGCACCCAACCCTCACCCTAAACCTTACCCACAAACTAACCTTCACCCTCTCCCGAACTGTCACCCTCAACCTAACCCTCACCATCACGGGAAACATCACCCTAACCCTAACCCTCACCCTAACCCTTATCCTCACCATAACCCTAAAAATAACCCTAACCCTAACCTTCACACAAACCCCAAACCTCACACTAACCCTAATCCTAAACCTTACCCTCAAACTAACCCTAACCCTAACCGTAACCTTCACACCAGCCCTAACCCTCATCCGAACCGTACCCTACCCCTCAACCTAACCCTCACCCTAACGCTAAACCTAACCCTAACCCTCACACTAACACTAACGCTCACCCTAACCCTAAAACTACCCGTCACCGTCAGCCTACCACTAGCCCTAACCCTCACCCTAAACCTAACCCTAACCCTAACCCTCACCCTAACCCTAAAAATACCCCTCACCCTAAACCTCACCCTAACCGTAAACCTAACCTGAACCCTCACAATAACGCTAACCCTCACCCTAACCCTAACACTACCCCCAAACTTAACCCTCACCATAACCCTAACCCTAACCCTAATCTCACCCTCACCCTCACCTTAACCCTCAACTTAACCCTATAACTCACCTTAACCCTAGCCCTAATCCTAAACCTGATAGTAACCCTAATTCTAACACTTCCCCTAAACCTAAATCTAACCTTCACACTTACCCTAGCCCTAACCCTTACCCTCACCTTCACCCTAACCCTATCAGTAACATTCACCCTCAGCCTAACCCTAACTCTAACCCACCCCTACCACTCACCCTCACCCTACCCCTAACCCTAAACCAAACCCTAACCCTCACAATAACCCTAACCCTCACACTAACCCTAAATATACCTCTCACCCTAACCCTCACCCTAACCCTCACTCTAACCCTAAACCTAACCCTAACCGTCACAATAACCCTAATCCTCACCCTAACCCAAACCCTAACTCTCACGCTAACACTCACCCTAACCCTCACCCTAATAGTAACGCTAACCCTAAGCCCCACCCTAATCCTAACCCTCAACCTAAACCTAGCCCTCACCCTGACCCTAACCCTAACTCTAACCATCACCCTAACACTCACTCTCACCCTAAACATCACCGTAATCTTAATCCTCCCCCTAACCCTAACCCTCAACTTCATGCTCACCCTAAACCTAACCCTAACACTCACCCTCACCCTCAGCCTAACCCACCCTAACCCTAACCCTCAACCTAACCCTAATGCTCAACCTCACCCTCACATTAACCCTATCGCTAAGCCTAACCCTCACACTCACACTCTCCCTAACCCTCACCCAAGCCCTAAAACTCACCTGGAACCTAAACCTAACCCTCACCCTCATGCTAACCCTAACCCTCATCCTAACCCTAACCCTACCCCTCACCCTAACCCTGACCTTAATATAAACACTAAACCTCACACTAAACCTAACCCTAACTCTAGCCCTCATGCTAACGCTCACTCTCACCCTCAACCTTAGCCTAACCATTACTCTAAAATTAATCCTAACCCTACCTCTCACCCTCAATCTACCCCTCACCCTCACCCTAGCACTCACCCTAAGCCTCACCCTAAAACTAACCCTCACCCTCATGCTCACCCTCAACCTAACCCTCACCTTAACCCTAATCCTAAACCTAACCCTCAACCTCACCCTCATCCTAACCCTAACCCTAACCCAACCCTCACCCTCGCCCTCACCCTTACCCTCACCCTAACCCTAACCCTCACCATCGACATAACCCTCATACTAAACATCACACTAAACCTAACACTAACCCTCCCTAACCCTAACCCTAACCCTAACCCTAACCCTAACCCTAACCCTCACCCTAACCCTAAAGCTAAACTCACACTAACCCTAATCCTCACCCTAACCCTAACACTAGCCCTCACCGTAACCCTCACCCTAACACTCATCCTAATGCTAAAAATTACCCTAACCCTAACTCTCACACTAAACCTAACCCTACCCCTCACCCTACCCCTCACCCTAACCCTAACACTAAACCTCACACGAATCCTAATCCTCACTCTAACTCTAAAAATACCCCTCACCCTAACCCCCACCCTATCCCTCAACCTAACCCTAAACCTACCCCTCACCCTAAACCTCACCTTAACCCTAACATTAACCCAAAACATCACCCTTACCCAAACCCTCAACCTAAACCTATACCTCACCCTAACCCTAAACCTAACCCTGACAGTAACCCTTATCCTAACCCTACCCCTAAACCTAACTCTAACCCTCACCCTAACACTAGCCCTAATCCTCACCCTCACCCTCACCCTCACCCTAACCCTAACCCTCACCCTGAGCCTAAACCTAACCCTAACCCTAACCCTACCCCTCACTCTCACCCTAACCGTAACCCTAAACCTAACCCTAATCCTCACAATAAGCCTAAACTTCACACTAACCCTAAAAATACCCCTCACCCTAACCCTCACCCTAACCCTCACCCTAACCCTAACCTTCACAATAACCCTAATAATCACCCTACCCCTACACCTAAACCTAACCCTGACCCTAACCCTCACCATAACCCTAAAGCTAACCTGAACCCTAACCCTAACTCTAACCCTCAACCTAAACCTAGCCCTCACCCTAATCTTATCCCTAACCCTCACGCTAACACTCACTATCACCCTAAACATCATCACCGTAACCCTAATCCTCAACCTAACCCTAACCCTCACCCTCACCCTCAACCTCACCCAAACCCTAACCGTAACCCTAACCCTCACCCTCAGCCTAACCCTCAGCCTAACCCTAACCCTAAATCTAACCCTAACCCTCAACCTCACCCTCACACTAACCCTAATGCTAACCCTAAGCCTCACACTCACACTCACCCTAAACCTATCCCTCACCCAAGCCCTAACCCTCACCTGGAACCTAACCCTAACCCTCACCCTCATCCTAACCCTAACCCTAACCCTCACCCTCACCCTCACCCTAACCCTAACACTAAACCTCACACTAATCCTAACCCTCACCCTCACCCTAACCCTGGCCCTCACCCTAACCCTCACCCTAACAATCACCCTCAACATCAACCTCAGCCAAACCATAACCCTAAAACTAATCTTAACAATACTCCTCACCCTCACCCTACCCCTCACCCTCACCCTACAACTCACCCTATGCCTCACCCTAAAACTAACCCTCACCCTCATCCTCAACTTCAGCCTAACCCTCACCCTAACCCTATCCCTAACCCTAATCCTCAACCTAACCCTCATCCTATTACTAACCCTAAACCCAATCTTCACCCTCGCCCTCACCTTCACCACCACCCTAACCCTAAACCTCACCCTCGACCTAAATCTAAACCTCACCCCAAACATCACCTAACCCTAACCCTAACCCTAAACCTAACCCTCACCCTAACCCTAACCCTAAACCTCACACTAACCCTAACCTTCACCCTAAACCTCACCCTCATCCGAAACATCACCCTAACACTAACCCTCACCCTAACCCTAAATCTAACTCTCACCCTAACACTAACCCGCATGCGCACCCTCAACCTGACACTCACCCTCACCCTAGCACTTACCCTAACTCTAAGCCTAACCCTCACCCTAACCCTAACCCTAACCCTACCCTAACCTCATCTCACCAACACCCTAATCCTCAGCCTAACCCTAACCCTAACATTAACCTTAACACTCAGCCTAACCCTAACACAAGCCCTACCCCTGTCCCTAAACCTCACCGTCACCCTAATACTTAACCTCACCCTAACCTTAACCCTAACCATCACCCTCACCCTGACCCTCACCTCACCCTAAATTTCACCATCACACTAACCCTGACCTACACCCTAAACCTCTCCCTCTCCCTCACCGTCAATCTCACCCTCAGCCTAACCCTAACCCTAACCCTAATCCTAACCCGAACCATCATCCCCACACTCACCCTAACCCTAAACCTAACCTATGCCTCACACTAACCTTCACCCTAACCCTAACCCTAACCCTAACCCTCAACCTTACCCTAAACCTAACCCTAACACTCAAACTCACCCTAACACTCACCCTCACCCACACCCTAACCCTCACCCTCACTCTCACCCTCAACCTCACCCTAACACTCACCTTCACCCTAAACATCACCCAAACACTAACCTTCAACCTAATCCTCACCCTAACACTAACCCTAACCCTCACAATAACCCTATCCCTCACCCTAACCCTAACCCTACCCCTCATCCTAATCCTCACGCTCACCCTCACCCTAACCCTCAACCTAACCCTAACCCTCACCCTAACCCTAACCCTAACCATGGCACTATGCATAACCTTAACCTTACCCCTAAACCTAACTCTAACCTTATCCTAGCCCTAACCTTCACCCGAACCCGAACCCTCACCCTAACCCTAACCCTAAACTTAACCCTAACCCTAACCCTAAAATTACCCCTCACACTAACCCTCACCCTAACCCTAAACCTAACACTAACCCTCACAATAATCCTAACCCTCACCCTCATCCTAACCCAAACGCTCATCCTAACCCTAACCCTACCCCTCAACCTAAACCTCACCCTAACCCTAACACTAAACCTCACACTAAACCTAACCCTAACCCTAACCCTAACCCTAAACCTAACACTAACCCTCACAATATCCCTAACCCTCACCCTCACCCTAACCCTACCCCTCACCCTACCACTCACCCTACCACTCACCCTAACCCTAACCCTAACCCTAACAGTAACCCTAAACCTAACCCTACCCCTAAACCGAACTCTAAACCGCACCCTTACCCTAGACATAATCATCAACCTCAACCTCACGCTAACCCTAACCCTCACCCTCACCCTCAGCCTAACCCTCAACCTAACCCTCACACTAACCCTCAACCTAACCCTAACGCTAACCCTCAACCTAATGCTAACCCTCAACCTAACCCTAGCCCTCAGCCTAACCCTAACCCTAACCCTAACACTCACCCTAACCCTCACTCTCACCCGAAACATCACCATAACCCTAATCCTCACCCTCACCCTAACCTGAAACCTTAACCTCACCCTAACCTTAACCCTAACCATCATCTTCACCCTGACCCTCACCTCACCTTAAATTTCACATCCACACCCTAAACCTCTCCCTCTCCTTCACCCTCATCCTCACCCTCAGCCTAACCCTAACCATCACCCTAAACCTAACCCTAACCCTAACCCTCACAATAAACTTATCCCTCATCCTAATGCTAAAACTACCCATCATTATAACCCTCACCCTAACCCTAAACCTAACCCTACACCTAACCCTAACCCACACACTAACACTCACTCTAACCCTCAGCCTAACCCTAACGCTAGCCCTGAACCTAACCCTAACCCTCAACCTAACCCTAGCCCTCACCCTAACCCTAACCCTAACCCTAACCCTCACCCTAACCCTTACTCTCACCTGAAACATCACCATAACCCTAAGCCTCACCCTAACCCTAACCCTCACACTCACCCTAACCCTAAGCCTAACTCTCACCCTCAGCCTAACCCTAACACTAACCCTAACCCTAAACCTAACCCTAACCCTCAACCTCACCCTCACACTAACCCTAACGCTAACCCTAAACCTCACACTCACACTCTCCCTAACCCTAAACCTCACCTTCACATAAGCCCTAACCCTCACCTGGAACCTAACCCTAACACTCACCCTCACCCTAACCCTAACCCTCATCCTAATCCTAACCCTACCCATAACCATAATCATCACCGTAACCCTAACACTAAACCTCACACTAAAACTAACCCTTACCCTAACCCTAACCCTACCCCTCACCCTAACCCTCACCTTCACCCTAAACCTCAGCCTAACCATTACCCTAACAATAATCCTAACACTACCCCTCACCCTCAAGCTTCCCCTCACCCTCACCCTAGCACTCACCCTAAGCCTCACCCTAAAACTAACCCTCATCCTCATCCTCACCCTCAGCCTAACCCTCACCCTAACCCTAATCCTAAACCTAACCCTCAACCTCACCCTCATCCTAACCCTAACCCTAAGCCCAACCCTCACCCTTACCCTCACCCTCACCTCAACCTAACCCTAACCCTCACCCTCGACCTAACCCTAACCCTCACCCTAAACATCACCGTAAACCTAACCCTAACCCTCACCATAACCCTAAACCTAAACCTCACACTAACCCTAACCCTGACCCTAAACCTAACCCTAACCCTAGCCTTCACCCTAACCCTGAACATAAACCTCACCCTCACCCGAAATATCACCCTTACACTAACCCGCACCCTAACCCTAAACCTAACCCACACCCTAACACTAACCCTCACGCGCACCCTCAAACTAACGCTCACCCTCACCTTGGCACTCACCCTAACTCTAAGCCTAACCCTCACCCTAACCCTAACCCTCACCCTAACTTTAACCCTCATCTCTCCAACACCCCAATCCTCAGCCTAACCCTAACCCTAACACTAACCGTAACCCTCACCCTAACCCTAACACAAGCCCTCCACCTGTCCCTAACCCTCACCCTCACCCTAAACCTAACCCTCACCCTCACCCTAACCCTCACCTCACCGTAACCCTCACCCTCACCCTAACCCTCACCCACACCCTAAACCTCTCCCTCACCCTCATCCTCACCCTCAGTGTAACCCTATCCCTAACCCTAATCCTAACCCTAACCCTCATTCCCACCCTCACCCTAACCCTAAACCTAACACTATGCCTCATCCGAACCCTCACCGTAACCCTATCCCTAAGCCTTATACTCAACCTCACCCTAACCCTTACCCTAACACTAACCCTCACACACACACTAACCCTCAGCCTTACTCGAACCCTCAACCTCACCCTAACCCTCACCCTCACCCAAAACATCACAGAAACACTAACCCTCACCCTAAAACTCACCCTAACACTAACCCTCAACCTTACCCTCACCCTCAGCCTAACCCTAACCCTAACCGTAATCCTAACCTTAACCCTCAAACTCACCCTCACCCTAAACTTAAACCTAAACCTAACCCTAACTTTCAACCTCACCCTCACCCTCACCCTAACCGTAACCCTCACCCTAAATCTTTCCCTTAACCTAACCCTAACAATAACCCTAACCCTAACCCTCACACAAACCCAAAACCTCACACTAACCTTAACCCTAAACCTAAACCTCACCCTAACCCTAACCCTAACCTTCACACCAACCCAAACCCTCATCCTAACCCTACCCTACCCCTCAACCTAACCCTCACCCTAACGCTAAATCTAACCCTAACCCTCAAACTAACCCTAACGCTCACCCTAACCTTAAACCTACCCCTTACCCTCACCCTACCACTAGCCCTAACCCTAACCCTAACTCTAACCCTCACCCTAACGTAAAATCTATCCCTATACCTCAAAATAACCCTAACCCTCACTCTAACCCTACCCCTACCGCTAACCCTAACCTTCACCCTCACCCTAACCCTCAACCTAAGCCTATACTTCATGCTAACCCAAACCCTAACCCTTAGAGTAACCCTAACCCTACCCCTAAACCTAACTCTAACCCTCACCCTTAAACTAGCCCTAACCCTTACACTCACCCTCACCCTAACCCTAACACTAACCTTCACCCTCAGACTAACCCTAACCCTAACCCTAACCCTACCCCTACCCCTCACCCTCACCCTACCCCTAACCCTAAACCTAACCCTAACCACCACAACAACCCTAACCCTCACCCTAACGCTAAAAACACCCCTCAACTTAACCCTCATCCTAACCCTAAACCAAACCGTAAACCTCACAATAACCCTATTCCTCACCCTAAACCTAACCCTAACCCTCACCTTAACCCTAACCCTAACCCTCACCCTAACCCTAACCCTGAACCTAACCCTAGCCCTCACCTTAACCCTAACCCTAACCCTACCCCTCCCTAGCCTTCACACTCACCGAAACATCAGCCTATTCCTCACCCTAACCCTAACCCTACCCCTCACCCTAAACCTCACCCTAACCCTAACCCTCAACCTAACCCTAATCCTCACTCTAACCCTAACCCTCACCCTCAGCCTAACACTAACCCTAACCCTAACCCTAAAACTAACCCTAATCCGCAACCTCACCCTCACACTAACCCTAGAGCTAACCCTAATCCTCACACTCACACTCACCCTAACCCTAAAACTAACCCTGACCCAAGCCCTAACTCTCACTTGGAAGCTAACCCTAACACTCACCATCATGCTAACCCTAACCGTCATCCTAAACCTAACCCTACCCCTCACCCTAACCCTGACCCTAACCCTAACACTAAACCGCACACAAAACCTAACCCTCACACTAACCCTAACCCTACCCCTCACCCTAACCCTCACACTAACCCTCACCCTCACCCTCAAACTCAGCCTAACCATTACGCTAACACTAATCCTAACCCTACCCCTCATCCTCACCCTACCCCTCACCCTCACCCTAGCACTCACCCTAAGCCTCACCCTAAAATTAACCCTCACCCTGATCCTCACCATCAGCCAAATCCTCACCCTATCTTAATCCTAACCCTAACCCTCAACCTCAACCTCGACCTAAGCCTAACCCTCACCCTAAACATCACCATAACTCTAACCCTAACCATAACCCTCACCCTAACCCTAACCCTAAACCTCACACTAACCCTAACCCTCACTCCAACCCTAACCCACACCCTAACCCTAAACCTAACCCTAGCCCTCACCCTATCCCTGACCCTAACCCTCACCCTCACTCGAAACATCACCCTAACACTAACCCTCACACTAACCCTAAACCTTACCCTCACCCTAACACTAACCCTCACGCGCACCCTCAACCTAACACTCACCCTCACCCTGGCACTCACCCTAAATCTAAGCCTAACCCTCACCCTAACCCTAACCCTCACCCTAACTTTAACCCTCAACTCACCATCACCCCATTCCTTAGCCTAACCCTAACCCTAACACTAACCGTAACCCTCACCTAACCCTAACACAAGCCCTACCACTGTTCCTAACCCTCACCCTCACCCTAACCCTAACCCTCACCCTCAAACTAACCCTCACCTCACCGTAACCCTCACCCTCACCCTAACCCTCACCCATGCCCTAACCCTCTCCCTCACCCTCATCCTCACCCTCAGTCTAACCCTAATCCTAACCCTAACCCTCATCCCCACCCTCACCTTAACCCTAAACCTAACCCTACGCCTCACCCTAACCCTCATCCTAACCCTATCCCTAAGCCTAATACTCAACCTCACCCTAACCCTTACCCTAACCCTAACCCTCACACGCACCCTAAACATCACCCAAACACTAACCCTCACCCTAAACCTCACCCTAACACTAACCCTCATCCGCACCCTCACCCTCAGCCAAACCCTCCCCCTAACCCTAATCCTAACCTTAACCCTCAAACTCACCCTCACCGTAAAATTAAAACTAACCCTAACACTAAACTTCAACCTCATCCTCAACCTCACCCTAACCGAAACCCTAATCCAAACTCTAACCCTAACCCTCACCCTAAACCTAACCCTCACCATCACACTAACCCTCACCCTAACCCTAACCCTCACCCTAACCCTAACCCTCACCCTCACCCTAACCCTAACCCTAACCCTCACCCTCACCTCACCCTAACCCTAAACCTAACACTAACCGTAAACCTCATCCTAACCCTCACCCTTACCCAAACCCTAATTCTCACCCTCACCCTCACCCTAACCCTCACCCTAACTCTTACCCTCACCCTAAACCTAATCCTAAACCTAACCCTCACACTAACCCTGTCCCTCCTCCTCCCCCTAACCCTAAACCTCAACCTCACCCTAACCCTAACACTAACCCTACCACTCTCCCTAACCTTCTCCATAACCCTAACCCTAACACTAACCCTCACTATAACCTAACCCCTAACCCTCACCCGCACCACTACCCTGACTGTCACCCTAACCCTTACTGTCATACTAACCCTCACCCACACCCTAACCCTCACCCTCTCCTGAACCCTCACCCTCACCCTAACACTCATCCTCACGCTAAACATCACCATAACCCTCCCTCTCACCCTAAGCCTAACCCTAACACTCATCCTCACCCTAACCCTTATCCTAAACTTAGCCCTAACCCTAAACCTAACCCTCACCCTAACCCTAACCCTAAATCTCACCCTCACCCTAACCCTTACCCTTACCCTAACCCTAACCCTAAAACTCACACCAACGCTTACCCTCACCTTAAACCTAACCCTACCCCTCACACTAAACCTCACCCTAACCCTAACCCTAAACCTAACAATCACATTAAACCTAACACTCCCCCTAAACCTAACCTTACCCCTCACCCTCACCCTAACCCTAACCCTAACCTTAATGCTCACCCTAAACCTAACCGTTACCAAATCCCTCACCCTCACCCTAACCCTCACCCTACCCTACCCCTCAAACTAACCCTCACCCTAACGCTAACCATAACCCTCACCCACACTCGAACCCTAACACTCACCCGAACCCTCAACCTCACCCTCACCCTAAAGCTCACCCAAACCCTAACTCTCACCCTCAGCCTAGCCCTCAACCTAACCCTAATGCTAACACTAACCCTCACCATAACCCTAATCCTAACCCTATCCCTCACACTAACCCTAACCCTCAGCAAAACCCTAACCCTAACCCTAACCATTGCCCTAACCCTAACCCTAACCCTCAACGTCACCCTAACCCTAACCCTCAACCTAACCATAACAATACCCCTGACCCTACCCCTCACCCTCACCCTAACCCTAACCCTCACAATAACCCTAACCCTCACCCTAAACCTAACCCTACCCCTCACCCTAAACTTCACCCTAACCTCACCCTAACCCTAACACTTACCCTAACTCTCACCCTCACCCTAACCCTCAACCTAACCCTTTACCTCACCCTAACCCTAACACTAATCCTAACCCTCACAGAAACCCTAACCCTCACCCTAAACCTAACCCGAACCCTCACACTAACCTTCAAATTAAACCTCACCGTAACCCTATCTCTAAACCTTACCCTCTTCCTAGCCCTCACCCTCAGCCTAAGCCTAACCATAACCATCACCCTAACCCTCACTGTCACCCTAAACATCACTGTAACCCAAACCCTCACGTTAACCCTAACCCTCACCATGAAACTCACCCTACCAATAACCCTAACCCTCAACCTCATCCTCAGCCTAACCCTAAACCTAATCCTAATCCTAAACCTAACCCTCACCCTCACACTAACTCTTACCCTCACCCTAGCCCTCACCCTAACCCTGAACCTAACATTAACCCTCACCCTCACCCTAACACTCAGCCTAACCCTAACCCTATCATTAATACTAAGCCTAACCCTCACCCTCACGCTAACCATAACCCTATCCCTCACCCTAACAATAACCCTCACCATCACCCTAACCCTCACATTAACCCTTAACCACAACCTAACCTTCACCCTCTCCAGAACCTTCACCCTCACCCTAACCCTCAGCCTCACGTGAAACTTCACCCTAACTCTAAACTTCACCCTAACCCTTACCCTCACCCTAAGCCTAACAGTAACCCTAAAACTTTCCCGAACACATAAGCCCAAACCTCACACTAACCCTAACCCTAAACCTTACCCTCACCCTAACCCTAACCCTAAACCTAACCTTCACACCAACACTAACCCTAAACCTAAACCTTACTCTAACCCTAACGCTAAACCGAACCCCAACCCTCACACTAACCCTAACCCTCACCCTACCCCTAACCCTAACCTTCAACATAACCCTTAAAATACCCCTCACCCTAACCCTCACCCTAAACCTAAACCTAACCCTAACCCTCACAATAAACCTAACCCTCACCCTAACCCTAAACCTAACGCTAACCCTCACAATAAACCTAACCCTCACCCTAACCCTAACCGTAACCCTCACCCTAACCCTCACCCTAACCCTAACACCAACCCAAAGCATCCCCCTCACCCTAACTCTCACCTTAACCCTAAACCTAACCCTAACCCTCACAATAACCCTAATCCTCACCCTAAACCTAACCCAACCCTCGCGCTAACCCTAACAATACCCCTCAACCTACCCCTCACTCTCACCCTCACCCTAACCCTCACAATAAACCTAATCCTCACCCTAACCCTAATCCTTCCCCTCACCCTAACCCTCACCCTAACCCTCACCCTAACCCTAACGCTAACCCTAACCCTCAACCTAACCTTAACCCTCAACTTAACCCTAGCCCTCACCCTAACCCTAACCCTAACCCTCACTCTCACCATAAACTTCACCGTAACCCTAATCCTCACCCTAACCCTAACCCTCACCCTCACCCTACCCCTAACCCTAATCCTCACGCTAAGCCTAACCTTAGCCCTCACCTTAACCCTCACCCTAACCCTAAACTTAACCCTAAACCTCACAATAACCCTAATCCTCACCCTAACCCTAACCCTACCTCTCACCCTAACCCTCACCCTAACCCTAACCCTCAACCTAACCCTATCCCTCAACCTCACCCTCACACTAACCATAACGCTAACCCTAACCCTCACACTCACACTCACCCTAACCCTAAACTAACCCTCACCCAAGCCCTAACCCTCAGCTGGAACCTAACCCTAAACCTCACCCTCATCCCAACCCTAACCCTCATCCTAACCCTAACCTTACCCTCACCCTAACCCTCACCCTAGCCCTAACACTAAACCTCACACTAAACCTAACCATCACCCAAACCCTAACCCTAGGCCTCACTCTAGCCCTCACCCTTACCATAACACTAACACTAACACTAATCCTAACCCTACCCCACACTCTCACCCTACCAATCACCCTCACCTTACCACTCACCCTAAGCCTCACCCTAAAACTAAACCTCACACTCATCCTCACCCTCAGCCTAACTCTCACCGTAACCCTCACCCTAACCCTAAGCCTCAACCTCACACTCATCCTAACCCTAACACTAACCCCAACCCTCACCCTCGCCCTGACCCTCACCCTCACCCTAACCCTAACCCTCACCCTCGACCTAACACTAACCCTCATCCTAAACATCACCCTAACCCTAACCCTCACTCTAAACCTAACCCTAACACACACAATAATCCTAATCCTCACCCTAAACCTAACCCTACCCCTCACACTAACCCTCACCCTAACCCTAAGGTTAACCCTAACCCTCACCATAACCCTAACCCTCAAACTAAACCTAGAACTCACCCTAAACCTATCCTAACCCTAAACCTCATTCTCACCCTAAACATCACCGTAACCCTAATCCTTACCCTCACCCTCACCCTCACCCTCACCCTCACCCTAAACCTAACCCTAAACCTCACCCTCAGCCTCACCTCCCCCTAACCCTAAACCTAACACAAACTCTAAACCTCACCCTAACCCTCACCCTAATCCAAAACCTAAATCTCACCTCACACTCACCCGAAGCCTTACCCTAACTCTTACCCTCACCCTAAACCTAATCCTAACCCTAACCCTCACACTAACCCTAACCCGCACCCTAAACCTAACCCTCACCCTCACCCTAAAACTAACGCTAAGCCTAACCCTCTCCCTAACCCTCTCCGTAACCCTAACCCTAACACTAAATCTCACCCTAACCTTACATCTAACCCTCACCCTCACCCCTACTCTCACCCTCACCCTATCCCTTATGGTCACACTAATCCTCACCAACACCCTAACCCTCACCCTCTCCTGAACACTCACCCACACCCTAACAGGCACCCTCATGCTAAATATCACTCTAAGCATAACTCTAACCCTAACCCTAACCTTAACACTCACCCGTACCCTAACCCTCATCCCAACCTTAACCCTATCCCTAAACCTAACCCTCACCCTTACCCTCACCCTAACCCCAACCCTAAACCTAAACCTCACCCTCACCCTAACCGTTACCCTTACCCTAACCCTACAATAAGTCTAACCCTCACACCAACCCTAACCCTCACTCTAACCCTAAACCTACCCCTCACCCTAAAACTCACCGTAAACCTAACCCTAACCCTAACCCTCACACTAAACCTAACACTCACCCTAAACCTAATCTAACCCCTCACCCTCACCCTAACCCTAACCCTCACTCTAAACCTAACCCTCACCCAAAACCTCACCCTCATCCTAACGCTCACTCACACCTTAACACTCAAAATCACCTTCACCCTCACCCTCACCCTCACCCTCACCCTAACCCTCACCCTAACAGTAACCCTCACCCTAAACCTAAACCTAACACTCACCCTAACACTAAACCTCACGCGCACCCTCAACCTAACACTCACTCTCACCCTAGCACTGAGCCTAATTCTAAGCCTAACCCTCAACCTAACCCTAAAACCTTCATCTCACCATCACCACAATCCTCCGCCTAAACCTAACCCTAACACTAACCCTTACCCTCACCCTAACCCTAACACAAGCCCTAACCCTGTCCCTAATCCTCACCTTCACCCTAACCCTAACCCTTAACGCAACCCTAAACCTCACCCTCACCCTAACCCTCACCTGACCCTAACCCTCACCGTCACCCTAACCCTCACCCACACAATAAACATCTCCAGCACACTCATCCTCACCATAGCCTAACCCTAAACCTAACCCTAACCCTCAACCCCACACTCACCCTAACCCTAAAACTAACCCTACGCCTCACCCACAGCTTCACCCTAAACCTAACCCTAACCCTAACCCTCACCCTTACCCTAACCCTCACCTGAACCCTCAACCTCACCCTAACCCTCACCCTAACCCTAACCCTAATCATAACCCTCACCCTAACCCTAACACTCAACCTAAACCTAGCCCTCATACTAACCCTAACAGTAACCCTCACCCTCACCCTAACCCTCACTCTCACCCTAAACATAACCATAAACCTAATCCTCACCCTAACCCTAACCCTAACCGTAACCCTAACCCACACCCTCAGCCTAACCCTAACCCTAACCCTAAACCTAACCCTAACCCTCAACCGCACCCTAACACTAACCCTAACGCTAACCCTAACCCTCACACTCACACTCACCCTAACCCTAAACCTAACCGTCACCCAAGCCCTAACCCTCACCCTCATCCTAACCCTCACCCTCATCTCACCATCACCCTAATCCTCAGCCTAACCCTAACCCTAACACTAACCCTAACCCTCACCCTAACCGTAACACAAGCCCTACCCCTGTCCATAACCCTCACCCTCACCCTAAACCTAACCCTTATCCTCACCCTAAACTTAACCCTAACCCTCACGCTCACCCTAACCCTCACCACACCCTAACCCTCACCGTGACCCTAACCCTCACCCACACCCTAAACCTCTCCCTTAACCTCAACCTCATCCTAAGCCTAACCCTCACCCTCACCTCACCCTAACCCTAAACCTAAGAGTAACCCTAAACCTCACCCTAACCCTCACCCTAACCCAAACCCTAAATCTCACCCTCACCCTCACTCAAACCCTCATCCTAACCCTTACCCTAACCCTAAACCTAATCCTAATCCTAACACTCACATTAACCCTAACCCTCACCCTAAATCTAACCCTCACCCTCATGCTAACCCTAACACTAACCCTACCCTCTCTCTAACCGTCTCTGTAACCCGAACCCTAACATTAACCCTCACCCTAACCTTACCCTTAAACCTCACCATCACCCCTACACTCACCCTCAACCTAACCCTTACCGTAACACTAACCCTCACCCACACCCTAACCCTCAACCTACTCCTGAACCCTCACGCAAACCCTAACACTCACTCTCACGCTAAACATCACCCTAACCCTAACTCTCACCCTAACCCTAAACCTGACACTTACCCTTACCCTAACCCTCATCCTAACCGTAACCCTAACCCTAAACCTAACCCTCACTGTAACCCTCCCCCTCCCCCTAACCCTAACCCTAAACCACACCCTCACCCTAACCCTTACCCTTACCCTCACCCTAACCATAACCCTCACTCCAACCCGAACGCTCACACTAACCCTAACCCTACCCCTCACTCTAAACCTCACCCTAACCCCAACCCTACCCCTAACCCTCACACTAACCCTAACACTCACCCTAAACCTAACCTTACAAGTCACCCCCACCCTAACCCTAACCCTAAACCTAAACCTAAGCCTCACCCTAATTCTCACCCTCACCCAAACTCTCACCCACAGCTTAACACTCACTCTCACCCTCACCCTCACCCTAACCCTCACCCTACCCTACCCCTCAACCTAATCCTCACCCTAACAATAACCATAACCCTCACCCACGCCCTAATCCTAACCCTCACCCAAATCCTCACCCTCACCCTAAAGCTCACTCTCACCCTAATTCTCACCCTCAGCCTAGCCCTCAAACTAATCCTAACGCAAACCCTACCCCTCACCCTAACCCTAAGCCTAAACCTAACCCTCACACTAACCCTAACCCTAACCCTACCCTCTCCCTAACCCTCAGCCGAACCCTAAACCTAACCATTGCCCTAACCCTAACCCTAACCCTCAACCTCATCCTAACCCTTACCCTCACCCTAACCCTAACCCTCACAATAACCCTAACCCTTACCCTAACCCTAACACTACCCCTCACCCTAAGCTTCAACCTAACCCTCAACCTAACCCTTTACCTCACCATAACCCTAACCCTAACCATCACAGTAACCCTAACCCTAACCTTACACCTAAACCTAACTCTAACCCTTACGCTCACCCTAGCCCTCACCCTCACCCTAACCCTAACCCTAACCCTCACCCTAACCCTCACTCTCACCTTAACCCTAACTCTAACCATAATCCTAACCCTAACCCTCACCCTCACACTAACTCTTACCCTCACCCTAGCCCTTACCCTAACCCTAAAACTAACCCTAACCCTCAACCTCACCCTCACCCTCAGCCTAACACTAACCCTTACATTAATCCTAAACCTAACCCTCACCCTCACGCTAAACCTAAACCTATCGCTCACCCTAACCCTAACCCTCACCCTAACCCTACCATAACCCTCAACCTAACCCTCACCCTAACGATAAACCTAAACCTATCCCTCAACCTCAACCTAACACTAACCCTAACGCTAACCCTGACCCTCACACTCACACTCACCCTAACCCTAAACCTAAACCTCACCCAAGCCCTAAACCTCACCAGGAACCTAACCCTAACCCTCACCCTCATCCTAAACCTTATCCTCAACCGAACGCTAAACCTAACCGTAACCCTCACACTAACCGTAATCCTCACCTTAACCCTAACCCTCCTCCTCACCCTCACCCTACCACTAGCCCTAACCCTCACCCTAACCCTAACCCTAAGCCTATCCCTCAACCTAACCCTAAAAATAACCCTCACCTTAACCCTCACGCTATCTCAAAACCTAACCCTAACCCTCACTATAACCCTAACACTCACCCTAAACCTAACCCTACCCCTCACCCAAACCCTCACCCTAAACCTCACCATAACTCTTTACCTCACCCTAACCCTAACCCTAACCATAACCCAAACCTCACAGTAACCCTAAACCTAACCTTACACCTAAACCTAATTCTAACCATTACCCTCCCCCTAGCCCTCACCCTAACCCTCACCCTAAGCCTCACTCTCAACCTAAACATCACTGTAAACCTAATCCTCACCCTAACCCTAACCCTCACCCTCACCCTCACCCTACACCTAACCCTAACCCTCACCCTCACCCTCACCCTACACCTAACCCTAACCCTCAACCTCACCCTCAGCCTAACCCTAAACCTAAACCTAATCCTAAACCAAACCTTCATCATCAGCCTCACACACTTACCGTCACCCTAGCCCTCACCCTAACCCTAAACGTAACCCAAACTCTCACCCGCACCCTCACCCTCAGTCTAACCTTAACCCTTACATTGATCCTAATGCTAACCCGCACCCTCACGCTAAACCTAAACCTATCACTCACCCTAACACTAACCCTCACCCCAACCCTACCAGACCCCTCAACCTAACCCTAACCCTAACCCTAAACCTCAACCTCACCCTAACACTAACCCAAACGCTAACCCTAACCCTCACACTCACACTCACCCTAACCCTAAATCTAACCCTCATCGAAGCCCTAATCCTCACATGGAACCTAACCCTAACCCTCACCCTCATCCTAACCCTAACACTCACCCTATCACTAAACCTAATGCTTAACCCTCACACTAACCGGAACCCTCACCCTAACACTAAACCTACCCCTCACCCTCACCCTACCACTAGCCCTAACCCTCACCCTAACCCTAATCCTAACCATAACCCTCACCCTAACCCTAAAAATAACCATAACCCTCACCCTAACCCTCACGCTAACCCTAAACCTAACCCTAACCCTCACAATAACCCTAACCCTCACAATAACCCTAACCCTCACAATAACCCTAACCCTAACCCTCAACCTAACCCTCACTCTAACCCTAAAAGTAACCCTCACCCTAACCCTCACGCTAACCCTAACCCTAACCCTAACCCTCACAATAACCCTAACCCTCACAATAACCCTAACCCTCACCCTAACCCTAACCTTACCCCTCACCCTAACCCTCAACCTAACCCTCACACTAACCCTAACGCAAACCCTAAGCCTCACCCTCACCCTAACCCTCAACCTAAACCTATACCTCACCTTAATCCTAACCATAACCCTAACGCTGACAGTAACCCTAACCCTAACCCTAACCCTCAACCCTAAGCCTAACCCTAAACCTAACCCTAACCCTAAACCTAACCCTACCCTTCACCCTCACCCTACACCTAACCCTTAACCTAAGCCTATCTCTCACAATAACCCTAACCCTCACCCTAATCCTAAATATACCCCTCACCCTAACCCTCATCCTAACCCTAACCTAACCCTAACCCTCACAATAACCCTAATCCTCACTCTAACCCTAACCCTACGCCTCACCCTAACCCTCACCCTAACCCTAACCCTAATCCAAACCCTCACCCTAACCCTAACCCGCACCATAACCTTAATCCTAAACCTAACCCTATCCCTAACCATAACCCTCACCCTAACCCTCAACCTAATCCTTATCCTAAACCAAATCCTAACCCTAAGCCCATCCCTCACCCTCACGCTAATCCTCACCCTATCCCTAACTCTAACACTAACCCTAACCCTACCCCTCACCCTCAGCCTCACCCTAACCTTAACTCTAACCCTAAACCCAACCCTCACCCTAACCCTAACCCGAACCCTAAACCTCACCCTAACCCTAACCCTAAACCTCAACCTAACCCTCACCTTAACCCTAACACTAACATTAACCCTAACCCTAACACTCATCCTAACCCTCCCCCTAAACCTAAGTCTAACCATAAACCTAATCCTTACCCTAGCCCTAATCCTAACCCTAACCCAAAACCTCACCCTAAACCTAACCCTAACGCTCACCATAACCCTGACCCTAACCCCCACCATCACCCCAAACATCACCCTAACACTAAACCTAACCCTAACCCTAAACCTAACCCTCAACCTAAGAATAACCCTCACGCGCACAATCAACCTAACACTCACCCTCACCCTAACCCTCCCCCTATCATTAAACCTCATCTCACCATCACCCCAATCCTCAGCCTAACCCTAACCCTAACACTAACCGTAACCCTCACCCTAACCCTAAAAAAAGCCCTACCACTGTCCCTAACCCTCACCCTAACCCTAACCTGAACCCTAACCCTCACCCTCACCTCACCCTCACCCTAAAACTAACACTAACCGTAAACCTCACCTAACCCTCACCCTAACCCAAACCCTAAATCTCACCCTAACCCTTACCTTCACCCTAAACCTAATCCAAAACCTAACCCTCACACTAATCCTAAACCTCACCCTAAACCTAACCCTCACCCTCACTCTAACCCTAACACTAACCCTACCCCTCTCCCTAACCTTCTCCGTAACCCTAAACCTAACACTAACCCTCACCATAACCTTACCCCTAACCCTCACACTCACCCCTACCCTAACCGTCACCCTAACCCTTACTGTCACACTAACCCTCACCCACACCCTAACCCTCACCCACTCCTGAACCTTCACCCTCACCCTAACACTCATCCTCACGCTAAACATCACCCTAACCCTACCTCTCACCCTAAGCCTAAACGTAACACTCATCCTTACCCTAACCCTCATACTAAACTTAACCCTAACCCTAAACCTAACCATCACACTAAACCTAATGCTAACCCTAACCCTCATCCTCACCCTAACCCTCAACCTAAACCTTTATCTCACCCTAACCCTAACCCTAACACTAACCCTCAAAGTAACCCTAACCCTCACCCTAAACTTAACCCTACCCCTCACAATAACCTTCAACATAACCCTCACCCTAACCCTAACTCTAACCCTTACCCTCACCCTAGCCCTCACCCTAACCCTAACCCTAACCCTAACCCTCACTCTCACCCTAAACATCACTGGAACCCTAATCCTCACCCTAACCCTAACCCTCACCCTCACCCTCACCCTATCCCTAACCCTAACCCTCACCCTCATCCTCAGCCTAACCCTAACCCTAACCCTTATCCTAAACCTAACCCTCAACCTCACACTAACTCTTACCCTCACCCTAGCCCTCACCCTAACCTTAAACCTAACATTAACGCTCACGCTCAGCCTATCCCTAACCCTTACATTGATCCTAAGCCTATCACTCACTCTCACGCTAATCATAACCCTTTCCCTCACACTAACAATAACCCTCACCTTCACCCTAACCCTCACATTAACCCTTACGCATACCCTAACCTTCACCCTCTCCCGAACCCTCACCCTCACCCTAACCCTCACCCTCAAGCAAAACATCACCCTAACTCTAACCTTCACCCTAACCCTAACCCTAAGAGTAAACCTAACCCACACACAAACCCCAAACCTCACACTAACCCTTATCCTAAACCTTAGCCTCACCCTAAACCTCACCCTAACCCTTACACTAACCCTCACCCTAAACATCACCCAAACACTAAACCTCACCCTAACCCTCACCCTAACACTAACCGTAACACTCACAATAACCCTAACCCTCACCCTAACCCTAACCCTACCCCTCATCCTAACCCTCACCCTCACCCTCACCCTAACCCTCAACCTAACCCTATACCATACCCTAACCCTAACCCTAACCCTGACAGTAACACTAACCTTAACCTTACCCCTAAACCTAACTCTAACCCTCACAATTGCAATAGCACTAACCCTCGCCCTCACCCTCAGCCTCACCCTAACCCTAACTCTAACTTTAACCCTAAACCTAACCTTCACCCTAACCCTAAAAATACCTCTCACGATAACCCTCACCATAACCCTAAACCTAACCCTAACCCTCACAATAGCCCTAATCTTTACTGTCATCCTAACCCTAACCCTCAACCTAACCCTAACCCTACTCCTCATCCTAACCCTCACCCTAAACCTAAAACTAAACCTCACACTAAACCTAACACTCACCCTAACCCTAACCCTTGGCCTCACCCTAACCCTCACCCTAACCCTCACCCTCAACCTCCGCCTAACCCTCACCCTAACCCTGATCCTAACCCCAACCCTAACACTGACAGTATCCCTAACCCTAACCCTACCACTGAACCTAACTCTAACCCTCACCATTACCCTAGCCCTAACCCTCACCCTCACCCTCACCCTAACCCTAACCCTAACCCTCGACCTAACCCTAACCCTCACCCTAAACATCACCCTAACCCTAATGTTAACCCTCACCCTAACCCTAACCATAAACCTCAAACTAACCCTAAACCTCAGCCTAACCCTAACCCTAGCCCTCACAGTAACCCTCAATCTAAACCTCACCCTCACTCGAAACATCACCCTAACACTAACCCTCACCTTAACCCTAAAACTAACCCTCACCCTAACCCTAACCCTAAACCTCACACTAACCCTCACCCTAACCCTAACCCTAGCCCTCAAACTAACCCTCACCCTAACCTGCAATATCACCCTAACACTAACCCTCACCCTAACCCTAACCCTAAACTTCACCCTAAACCTACCCCTAAACCTCACACTAACCCTAACACTCACCCTAACCATAACCCTAGCCTTCACCCTAACCCTCACCCTAACCCTAAACATCACCCAAACACTAACCCTCATCCTAACACTAACCCTCACCCTCACCCTCACCCTCAGCCGAACCCTAACCCTAACCCTAATCCTAACCCTAACCCTCAACCTCACCCTCACTCTAAACTTAAACCTAACCCTTACCCTAACCTTCAAACTCACCCTCATCCTCACCCTAACACTAACCCTAACCCAAACTCTAACCCTAACCCTCACCCTAACCCTAAACCTCACCATCACACTAAACCTCACCCTAACCCTAATCCTAACCCTCAACCTAACCCTCACCCTAACCCAAACCCTAAATCTCACCATCACCCTCACCCTAAACATCACCCTCACCAGAACCCTCACCCTAAACCTAATCCTAACCCTAACCCTCACACTAACCCAAACCCTCACCCTAAACCTAACCCACACCCTCACTCTAACCCTATCACTAAACCTATCCCTCTCGCAAACTGTCTCTGTAAACCTAACCCTAACAATAACCCTCACCCTAACCTTACCCCTAACCCTCAATGTCACCCCTAACTTCATCCTCACCCTAACCCTTACCGTCACACTAACCCTTACCCACATACTAACCCTCACCTTCTCCTGAACCCTCACCCTCACCCTAACGTTCACCCTCATGCTAAACATCACCGTAACCCTAACTCTCACCCTAAGTCTAACCCAAACCCTAACACTAACCCTAACTCTAACCCTATCCCCAACCCTAACCCTAACCCTAACCCTAAACCTAAACCTAATCCTCACACTAACACTAACACTAACACTAACACTAACCCTCACCCTAACCCTCACACTAAACCCACACCCTAACCCTATCCCTAAGGCTCACCCTAATCATAAACCTCACCCTCACCCTAACCCTCACTCTCAACCTAACCCTCAGCGTCACCCTAAAACTCACTGTAACACTTACCCTCACTCCAACCCTAACCCTAACCCTAAACCTAACACTAACCCTAATCCTAACACTAACCCTCACCCTAACCCTTACCCTCAACATAACCCTAACCCTAACCCTATTCCTCACACTCACCCGAGCCCTAACCCTAACCCTCACCTTCACCCTAATCCTCACCCTAACACTCACCCTAACCCTTAACCTCATGCTCAACCAACCCTCACACTAACCCTAAACCTCACCCTAACCCTCACCCTAACCCTTACCCTCACCCTAACCCTAACCCTCAACCTCACCGTAACCCTAACCCAAACCCTAACCCTAACCCAAAGCCTAACCCTCACCCTTACACACACAATAACCCTAACCCTAACCCTCACCCTCACCCTCACGCTAAACCTAATACTAACCCTAACCCTCACACTTACCTTCATCCTAAAACTAGCCCTATCCCTCAACCTAACTCTAACCCTCACCCTCACACTCACCCTCAGCCTAACCGGAACCCTCACCCTAATCCTAACCCTAACCTTCAACCTCACCTTCAGCCTAACCCTAACCCTAAACCTAACCCTCACCTTAACCCTCACCCTAACCCTAATGCTAACCCTAACCCTAACCCTAATGCTAACCCTAACCCTCAACCTGACTCTCACTGTAACACTCACGCTAACCCTAACCCTCACTCTCACCGTAACCCTCACCCTAACCCTTACCTTCAGCCTCACCCTAACCCTAACCCTATCCCTGACACTAAACCTAACCCTCACCCTAACCCTAACCCTAACCCTAACCGTCACTCAAAACCTCACCCTAATCCGAACACACACTCTAACCCTCACCATAACCCTAACATTAATCTTAAACCTCATCATCACTCTAACCCTCACCCTAAACCTAAGCCTACCCTCACGCTCACGCTCACCCTCAGCCAAATCCTAACCCTAAAACTAATGCTAAACCTAACCGTCACCCTCACCCTCACCCTAACCCTAACCCGAAACCTCAAACTCACCCTCACCCTAACCCTCACCCTAACACTCATTCCAACCATCAGCCTAACCTTAATCCTAAACCAAACCCTCACACTCACCCTACCACTCACCATAACACTCACCCTTACCCTAACCTTAACCCTCACTCTCACCATAGCCCTAACCTTACCCCAATCCTAACACTCACCCTCACCCTAACACTAAACCTAACCCTAGCCCTCACCCTCACCCTAACCCTAACCCTAACCGTAACCCTCACACTAACGCTCAACCTAACACTAACCCTCACCCTAACACTCAACCTAACACTAACCCTAAACTTAACCCGCACCTCCAACCTAACCCTCACCCTCACCCTAACACTCACCCTAACCCTAACCCTAAAGCTCACCCTCACCGTCAGCCTAACCCTAACCCTAACCCTAATACTAACACTCACCCTCATCCTTAGCCTAAATCTCACCCTCACCCTAACCCTCACCCTAAGGCTTACCCTCGCCTTAACAATAACCCTACCTTTCCCCTCACCCTAACCCTAAAAATAACCCTAACCCTAACCCTAATCAGAAACATCACCCTCACCCTAACCCTAACACTAACCCTAAACTTAACTCTAACCCTAATCCTCACCTTCACCTTAACCCTAACCCTAACCCTAACCCTATCCCTAACCCTCACACTAAACCTTACCCTCACACTAAACCTAACCCTACCACTCACCCTAACCCTAACCCGAAGCCTAACATTAAACCTCACCCTACCCGTAACCCAAACCCTCATCCTCAGCCTAGGTCTCACTCTAACCCAAACACTCACCCTAACCCTGACCCTAACCCTAAAGCTCACCCTAACCCTCACCCTAACCCTAACCCTAAACCTCACCCTAACCCTCAACCTAACATTAAGCCTCACCCTCACCCTAACACTCACACTAACCCTTACCCTCACCCTAAACTTAAACCTAACCCTAACCTTCACTCTAATCCTAACCCTCACCCTAACCCTAACCCTAATCCTCAGCCTAACTCTCACCCTAACGCTAAACCTAACCAAAACCTTCACCCTAACCCTAATCCAAACCGTCACCCTAACCCTCACCCTAACCCTTACCCTCAACCTAACCCAAACCCTAAACCTAAAACTCACACTCACGCTAAACTTCACTCTAAACCTAACCCTCACACTAACCCTTACCCTCACCCTAAACCTCACCCTAACACTAACACTAACCCTAACCTTAACCCTCACCCTAACGCTCACCCTCACTCTAACCCAACCCAAACACTAACCCTCAAACTCACCATCAACATAACACTAACCCTAAACCTAAACCTCACCCTCACCCTAACCCTCACCCTATCTCTTACCCTCACCCTAACCGGAGCCCTAAACCTAACCCTAAAACTCACCCTCACCCTAACCCTCATCCTAACCCTAAACTTAACCCTAAACCTAAGCCTCACCCTAACCCTAACCTTCACCCTCACTCTCAACCTCAGTCTAAACCTAACCCTAATAGTAACCCTAACCCTCACCCTCACCATCACCCTCTCCTAACTCTATCTCTAACAATAACCCTAACCCTAACCCTAACCCTAATCCTAAACATCACTCTCACCATAACATTAACACTAACCCTAACCTTAACACTCACCATAACCCTCACCCTCACCTTTGCCCTAACCCTAAATCTAACCATCACCCTAAACCTCACCCTAACATTTACCCTAACCCTAAACCTCACACTAAACCTTACCCTCACGCTAAACCTAACCCTACCCCTCACCTTAAACCTAACCCTAAGCCTAACAATAAACCTCACACTAACCCTAACCCAAACCCTCACCGTCAGCCTAGGCCTCACTCTAAACCTATCCCTCACCCTAACCCTGACCCTAAACCTAACGCTCACCCTAACCCTCACCCTAAACCTAACCTTAACCCTCACCCTAACCCTCACCCTCACCCTGACCCTAACCCTATCCCTCAACCTAACCCTCACCGTAACCCTAACATTCACCTTCACCCTAACCCTCACACTAACTTTACCCTCACCCTAACACTAACCCGAAACCTAACCCTTACACTAAACTTAAACCTCACCCTAACCCTAACCCAACCACTCAGCCTAAAACTCATCCTAAGCCTAAATCCTAACCCAAACCCTCACGCTAACTCTAAACCTAACCCTCACCCACACCCTCAACCTAAACCTAATCATAGCCCTAATCCTAACCCTCACACTCACCCTCAACCTCACCCTAACTCTAACACTAACCCTAACCCTAAACCTCACCCTCACCCTCACCCTAACCCTAACACTAACCCAAACCCTCACCCTAACCCTCACCCTAATGCTCACCTTCACCCTAAACCTCACCCTCAACATAAACCTCAACCTAACCCTTATCCTCACCTGATCCCTAACCCTAACCCTAGCCCTAATCTTCACACTAACCCTAACCCTAACTCTAACTCTAACCCTAGCCCTCACCCAACACTCACCTTAACCCTCACTCTAACCCTACACCTAACCCTATCCCTCACCCTCACTCTAAGCCTAACCCTAACCTTAAACCTAACACTAACCTTAACCTTAACCCTCACCCTAACACTCACACTAAAACAAAGGCTAACCCTAAACCTCACTCTCACCCTAACCCTCACCCTAACCATTACCCTCACCCAAACCCTCACCGTAACCCTAACCCTCACACTAAACATTACCCTCACCCTTACACTAACCCTACCACTCACTCTAACCTTCACCCTAACCTTAACCCTAATCCTCAAACTCACCCTAGACCTCACCCTACCCCTAATCCTATCACTCACCCTCATCCTAACCCTATCCCTCACCCTAAAACTCACGATAACCCTAACACTCACTCTCAGCCTAAATCTCATCCTAATCCTTACCCTCACCCAAACCCTAACCTTAACAGTAACCCTCACAGTAAACCTAACCCTTACCCTAACTCTAACCCTACACCTCACGATAACCCTCACACTTACCCTAAACCTAACCCTCACCCTAGCCCTAAACTTACCCCTAAACCTAACACTCACCCTCAATCTAATCATAACCCTCACCCTATCCCTAGCCCTCACCCTCAACTTAACACTCACCCTAACCCTAACCCTAACCCTAACCCTCACCCTCAACCTAACACTCACCCTAACCCTAACCCTAACCCTCACCCTCACCCTCACTCTAACCCTAATACTAACAAGTACCTCTCACCCTAACCCTCACCCTAACACTAACCCTAACCTTAACCCTCACCATCACCCTAACACTCCCCCTAAAAATTAGCCTCACCGAACCCTCACCCTAACACTAACCCTAACCCTCACCCTCACCCTAACCCTAACTCTAACCCTAACCCTAACCCTCACTGTAACCCTTACCCTCACCCTAACCCTAACCCTAACCCTCACCCTCAGCCTAACCCTAATCATAACACTAATCCTAAACCTTACCCTCACCCTCACCCTAAACCTAACCCTAATCCTAATTCTCTCCCTCACCCTCACAATCAGCATAACCCTAACAATAACCCTAACCCTAACCCTAGCCCTAAATCTAACCCTCACCCTATCCGTAACCCCAAACATAACCCTCACCCTAAACCAAACCGTTAACTTAAACCTCAATTACACCCTAACCCTAAACCTAACACTAACCATAACCCTCACCGTAACCCTCACCCTAAAACTCACGATAAACCTAACCCTCACTCTCACTCTAACACTTACCCTAACCCTTACACTCACCCAAACCCTAACCCTAACCCTAAACCTCACACTAAACCTAACCCTCACCCTAACTCTAACACTACCCCTCACCCTAACACTCACCCTTACCCTAACCCTAACCCTAACTCTCAGCCTAGCGCTAACCTTAACCCAATCCTAACACTCAACCTCACTAACCCTAAACCTAAACCTAGCCCTCACCCTAACACTAATCCTAACACTAAAGCTCATTCTAACCCTAACCCTAACCCTCACCATCACCCTAGGCCTCATTCTCACCCTAACCCTCACCCTAACCCTTAACCTCACCCAAACACCAACCCTAACCATAACCCAACCCCTAATCCTAAAACTCACCCTCATCCTAACCCTCACCCTCACCCTAACCCGAGCCCTCACCCTCACCTTAACCCTCACGATAACCCTAAACCTAACCCTAACCCTCACGCTCACGCTAACCCTAAACCAAACCCTCACCCTCACCCTAACCCTCACCCTAAACCTCAACCTCACCCTAACCCTAACCCTCACCCGAAAACTAAATTTAACCTTCACCTTAACCCTCACCCATACACTTACCCTCAGCCTCACCTGAACCCTCACCCTAACCCTAACTCTCACCCTCACCCTCAACATTACCCTAACCTTAACCCTAACACTAAACCTCAGCCTAACCATCACCCTAATACTTAGCCTCACACTAAACCTCACCCTAACCCTAACCCTAAACCTAAACCTAACCCAAACCCTCACCCTCACCCTCGCCCTCACCCTAACCCTCACGCTCACCCTAGCCCTCACCGTAACCCTAACCCTAACTCTCACCCTTACCCTCAGCCTAACCCTAACCCTAACCCCAATGCTAACCCTCACCCTCACCCTCACCTCACCCTTAGCCTAACCTTCACCCTCACCCTAATCCTCACCCTAAGCCTTACCCTCAATTTAACACTAACATTAACCCTCACCCTCAGCCTAATGCTACCCCTAACCCTAATCCTAACCCTAAGCCTGAACTTCACCTCCACCCTAAGCCTTACCCTCACCATCACCCTCACCCTAACCCTAACCCTAAACTTAACCCTAAACCTAACCCTAACCCTAAACCTCACACTAACCCTAACGCTCACCCTATCCCTAAACCTACGCCTCATCCTAACCCTCATCCTAACGCCAACCCTAACCCTAACTCTAACCCTCAACCTAACCATAACCCTAATCCGAAACCTCACCCTAACCCTAACCCTAAACCTAAACCTCAACCAATCCCTAACCCTAACCTTAACCCTAACCTTCACCCTAACCCTCACCCTAAAACTCACGATAACACTAATCCTCACTCTCAGCCTAACCCTCACACTAACCCTTACTTTCACCCAAACCCTTAACCCTAAGTGGAATTCTCACACTAAACCTAACCTCACCATAACTCCAACCCTACCCCTCACCCTAACCCTCACCCTTAGCCTAACCCTTAACCTCACCTTCACCCTAGCCCTAACCTTACCCCAATCCTAACACTCAACCTCACACTAACCCTAAACATAACCCTAGCCCTCACCCTAACCCTAACCCTAATCCTAACACTCACCCTCATCCTGACCCTAACCCTCACCCTAAACCTAACCTTCACCCTCACCCTAATCCTCACCCTAACCCTAACCCTAACCCAAACCTCAAACTCACGCTAACCCTAACCCTAACCCTCACCCTCACCCAAACCCTCACCCTAGCCCTTAACCTAACCCTAAACCTAACCCTCACCCTAACCCTAAACCTAACTCTAACCCAACCCAAACACTAAACTTCAAACTAACCTTCACCATAACCCTAAACCTAACCCTAACACTAACCCTCACCCTAATCCTCACCCTAACCCTTACGCTCACCCTAACCGTAGCCTTAACCCTAACCCTAACCCTCACCCTAATCCTCATCCTAACCTTAAACCTAACCCTAAACCTAACTCTCACCCTAACCATGACCCTCACCGTCACCCTCACCCTCAGCCTACACATAACCCTAATCCTAACCCTAAACCTCACCCTCACCCTTACCCTAACCCTAACCCTAACCCTAAACCTAATCCTAAACATCACCCTCACCCTAACCCTAACCCTAAACTTAAGTCTCACCCTAACCCTCACCCTCATCTTAACCCTAACCCTAAACCTAACACTAAAACTAACCCTGAAACTAAACCTTACCCTCACGCTTAACCTAGCTCTACCACTCACCCTAACCCTAACTCTAAGCCTAACACTAAATCTCACCCTAACCCTCACCCAAACCCTCAGCCTCAGTCTAGGCCTCACTCTAACCTTAACCCTCAACCTAACCCTGACAATAACACTAACACTCACCATAACCCTCACCCTCACCCTAACCCTAAACCAATCCCTCACCCTAACCCTCACCCTAACCCTAACTTTCACCTTCAACCTATCCCTCACCCTAACTTTACCCTCACCTTAACACTAACCTAAAACCTAACCCTCATACTAACCTTAACCCTCACCCTAACCCTAACCCAACCACTCAGCCTAAACCTCATCCTAAGCCTAAATCCTAACCCAAACCCTCACCCTAACTCTAAACCGAACCCTAAACCTCACCCTCAACCTAAACCTAACCATAACCCTAATACTAAACCTAACCCTCACCCTCACCCTAACCCTAACTCTAACCCTAACCCTAACCTAAACCTCACCCTCACCCTCACCCTCAACCTCACACACTCACTAACCCTAACACTAAACCAAACCCTCACCCTAAACCTCACCCTAACTCTCACCTTCACCCTAAATCTCACCCTCACACTAAACCTAAACCTAACCCTTACGCTCACCCTAAACCTAACCCTAACCCTCACCCTCACCCTTACCCTAAACCTAACCCTAACCCTAACCCTTAACCTTCACACTAAACCTAACCCTCAACCTAACCCTAACCTTACCCCTCAGCCTAAGCTCAGACTAACCCTAACCCTAACCCTAATCCTCACCCTATCCCTAACCCTAAACCTAACCTTCACCCTCACCCTAGACCTAACCATAACCCTAATTCTAACCCTCACCCTAAAACTCAAGATAACCCTAACACTCACTCTTAGCCTAAATCTCACCCTAACCCTTACCCTCACACAAACCCTAACCCTAACTGTAACCCTCATACTAAACCTAACCCTCACCCTATCTCTAACCCTACACCTCACCGTAAACCTCACACTTAACCTAACCCTAACCCTCACCCTCACTCTAGCCCTAAACTTACCCCTAATCTTAACACTCACCCTCACTCTAACCCTAATCCCTACCCTCTCCCTAGACCTCACCCTCACCCTAACCCTCACCCTAACCGAAACCCTAACCCTAACCCTTATCCTCACCCTCACTCTAAACCTAACCCTAACACTAACCCTCACCCTAACCCTCACCCTAACACTAATCCTAACCTTAACCCTAACCATCACCCTAAACCTCACTCTAACCCTTAGCCTCACCCTAACCCTCACCCTAAACCTAACCCTAATCCTCACACTCAAAATAAACCCTAACCCTAACCCTTACCCTAACCCTCACGCTAACCCTCACCCTAACCCTAATCCTCACCCGCACCTTAAATTCACCGTCACCCTAACCCTCACCCTAAACCTAACCTTCACCCACACCCTAACCATCAGTCTCACCCGAATCCTCACCCTCACGCTAACCCTCACCCTCACCCGAAACATCACCCTAAACCTAACCTTGAAACTAAACCTCACCCTAACCCTTAGCCTCAACCTAACCCTCACCCTAACCCTAACCCTCACACTAACACTAACCCTCACCCGAACCCTACACCTACCCCTCAGCCTAACACTCATCCTAACCCTAAACCACACCTAACCCTCACCCTCACACTCACTCTAGGCCTCACTCTAACCCTAAACTTCATGCTAACCCTAACCCTCACCCTAACACTACCCCTCACCCTAACCCTCATTCTAACTGTAACCCTAAACCTAAACCTAACGCTCACCCAAACCCTGACCCTCACCCTCACCCTCACCCTCAGCCTAAACATAACCCTAATCCTAACTCTAACCCTCACACTCACCCTCATCCTAACCCTAATCCTAACAATAACCCTAACCCTAACCCTAAACCTAATCCTAAACATCACCCTCACCCTAACCCTAAACGTAACCCTAACCTTAACTCTCACCCTAACCCTCACCCTCACCTGAACCCTAACCCTAAACCTAACCATCACCATAAACCTCACGCTAACACTAACCCTAACCCTAACCCTCACACTAAACCTTACCCTCACACTAAACCTAACTCTGCCACTCACCCTAACCCGAAACCTAAGCCTAACACTAAACCTCACCCTAACCCTAACCCAAACCGTCACCCTCTGCCTAGGCCTCAGTCTAACCCTAATGCTCACCCTAACCCTGACCCTAACCCTAACGCTCACCCTAACCCTCACCCTAACGCTAACCCTAAACCTCATCCTTACCCTTACCCTAACCCTAATCTTAACCTAAACCTCACCCTCACCTTTACCCTCACTGTAACGCTAACCCTAACCCTCACCCTCACCGTCTCCCTCACCTGAACCAAGTCCTAACCCTAACGCTAACCCTAACCCACACACTAAACCTAACCCACCCTAAAACTAACCCTAAACCTCACCCTCACCCTCACCCTAACCATAACCCTAATCCTCACCCTATCCCTAAAACTCACCCTAACACTTAGCCTCACCTTAAACCTCACCCTACCTCTATCCCTACCACTAACCCTAAACGTCACCCTCACCCTAACCCTTACCGTAACCCTAACCTTCACCCTCATCCTAACCCTCACCATAATCCTAAGCCTAACCCTCACATTCACCCTAACCTTTAACCTCTCCCTCACCCTCAACTTCATCCACACCCTAACCCTCAGTCTCACCGGAACCCTCACCCTCCCACTAACACTCACTTTCACCCTAAACATTACCTTAACCCTAAACCTCACCCTTACGTTTACCCTAACCTTAACCCTCACCCTAACCCTAACCCTCACCCTCAACCTGACCCTCAACCAAACCCTAACCCTAAACCTGAGCGTCACTCTCACCTCACCCTAAATCTAACCCTAACCCACACCCGAACTCTCACCCTCACCCTCACACTAAACATCACCCTCAGCCTAAACATCACCCTAAAACTAACCCTCTCCCTAACCCTAACCTTAACATTCAGCCTAACACTAACTCTCACCCTAACCCTCACCCTCACCCTTATCCTCATTCTCACCCTAACCTAATCCTTACCTTAACGCTACCCCTCAACATCACCCTCACCCAAACCCTCACACTCACCCTAGCCCTCACCCTCACCCTAACCCTAAACCTAACCCTAAACCTCACCCTCACCCTCACCCTTACCCTAAACCAAACACTAACCCTCACCGTAAACCTAACCCTCACATTAAAGGTAACCATCACCCGAACCCTATCCCTAATCCTCACACTTACCCTAACCCAAACCCTCACCCTAACCCTCACCCTAACCCACACCCTAACCCTAACCCTCACACTCACCCTAAACCTTAACGTAACCCTAACCCTCACCCTCATCCTAAGCCTAACTCTCACCCTTACCCTAACCCTAACCCTCACCATCACCCTTACCCTAACCTTAAACCTCACCCTAAACCTAACCTAAACCCTCACCCTCACCCTCAGCCAAACACTAACCCTAAACCTAAGCGTCACCCTCACCTCACCCTAAACCTAACACTAAACCTCATGTGAACTCTCACCCTCATCCTCAGCCTAAAAATCACCCTCAGCCTAAACATCACCCTAAAACTAACCCTCTCTCTAACCTTAAGCCTAAGCTTCACCCTAACCCTAACTCTCACCCTAACCCTCACCCTCACCCTGATCCTCAACCTCACCCTAACCCTAACCCTCATCCAAGCCCTCACCCTAACCCAAACCCTAACCCTAACCCTCACACTAATAACACTAACCCTAACCCTAAACCTCACCCTCACCCTAACGCTCAAACTAACCCTTAGCCTCACCCTAAACCTCACCCTAACCCTCACCCTAACACTACCCCTGACCCTCACTCGCACCCTAAACTTCACCATCATCCTAACCCTCACCCTAAACCTAACCCTCACGCACACTCTAACCCTCAGTCTCACCCCAACCCTTTACATCACCCTAACCCTCACCCTCACCCTAAACATCACCCTTACCCAAACCCAAACACTAACCCTCACCTTAAGGCTCCCCCTAATCGTTAGCCTCACCTAGCCCTCACCTTAACTCCAACCCTAACCCTAACACTCAACTTCCCCATCACCCTCACCCTAACCCTAAGCCTAACCCTCACCCTAACCCTAAGCCTCAACCTCACCCTCAACTCAACCTCAGTCTAACCCTAAATTAAACCTAATCCTAACCCTAACCCTCACCCTCACCCTCAGCCTAAACCTAACCCTAACCCTCACATTCACCATCACCCTCAGCCTACCTGTAACCCTAACCCTAATCCTAACCTTAACCCTCACCCTCACCCTCACCCTAAACCTAACCCTAACCCTAACCCTAACCCTCACCCTAACCAACACCTTTATTCTAATGCTAACCCTAACTCTCACACTAACCGTAACCCTCACCCTAACCCTTACCCTGACACTAACCCTCACCCTAAGCCTACTCCTAACCCGACCCCTAACCCTCACCCTCAGCCTAACCGAACCCAAAACCCTAACCCTCAAACTAACCGTCACCATAACCCTAAACCTAACCCTCACACTCAACCCAACCCTAACCCTCATCCTAACCCTAAACCTATCCCTAAAACTAGCCCTACACCTAACCCTCACCCTAACCCTAACCCTCTCTCTAATCCTAACCCTAACCCTCACCCTCACCCTAACCCTAACCCTAACCCTAACCCTAACCCTACCCCTCAACCTCACCCTCACCCTAACCCTAACCCTAAACCTCACAATGACCCTAACCCTCACCCTAATCTTAAACATCACTCTCACCCTAACCCTCACCCTAACACTTAACCTCACACTAAACCTAACCCTCAACCTAACCCTAAACCTAGCCCACTACCTAGCCCTCACCCTTACCCTAACCTTAATCCTCAACCTCACCCTAACCCTAATGCTAACTCTAACCCTCACCCTCACCGTAAACCTATCCCAAACCCTAACCCTAACCCTTATCCAAACCCTCATCCTAACTAACCCTAAACCTAACCTCCACACTAAACCTCATCCTAAACCTAAGCGTAACCCTAACCCTCACCCTCACCCTAACCCTCACCCTAACCCTTACCCTCACCCTAACACTAACACTACCCATCAGCCTAACCCTCATCCTAAACCTAAACCTAACCCAAAACCTCACCTTAACCCTAACCCTAACCCTAACCCTCACCCTCAGCCTAAACCTAACCCTAACTCTAATACTAACCCTCAACCTCACCCTCACCCTCACCCTCAGCCTAACGTTCACCCTCACCCAAACCCTCACCCTAACCCTTACCCTCACCCTACCTTAACCCTAACTCTCAACCTCAGGCTAACCCTAACCCTAACCCTAATCCTAACCCTTACCCTCACCCTCACCCTCACCCTAAACGTAACCCTAATCCTAATTCTATCCCTCACCCTCACACTCAGCATAACCCTAATAATAACCTTAACCCTAACCCTAACTCTAAATCTATCCCTCACCCTATCCCTAACCCTAAACATAACACTCACCCTAAACCGAACCGTTACCCTAAACCGCAATCTCACCCTAACCCTAACTAAACTTCACTGTAACCCTCACCCTAAAACTCACGATAAACTTAAACCTCACTCTCACTCTAACACTCACCCTAACCCTTACACTCACCCAAACCCTAACCCTAACCCTAAACCTCACACTAAACCTAACCCTCACCCTAACTCTAACCCTACCCCTCAACCTAACGCTCACCCTTACCCTAACCCTAACCCTCACTCTCTCCTTAGCCCTAACCTTACCCCAATCCTAAGACTCACGCTCACCCTAACCCTAAACCTAACCTTAGCTATCACCCTCATCCTAACCCTCACCCTAACCCTAACCACACATACTCAGTCTCACCTGAACTCTCACTCACCCTAACACTCACCTTTACCCTAAATATTACCCTAACTTTAACCCTAACAATAACCCTCATCCTAACACTCACCCTAATACTTAGCCTCACCCTAAACCTCACCCTACCCTAAACCTAACCCTAAACCTAACCCAAAACCTCACCCTCACTCTCGTCCTCATCCTAACCCTCACACACACCCTAGCCCTCAACCTAACCCTAACCCTAACCCTCACCCTCACCCTCAGCCTAACCTAAACCCTAACCCTAATACTAACCCTCACCCTCACCCTCACCCTTAGCCTAACCCTCACACTCACCCTAACCCTCACCCTAAGCCTTATCCTCACCTTAACCCTAACCCTTACCCTCACCCTCACCGTAACACAAACCCTAACCCTAAACCTCATCCTAACCATAACCCTAACCCTAAATCTCAACCCATTCCTAACCCTAACCAGAACCTTAACCCTAACCTTCACCCTAACATTCACCCTAAAACTCACGACAACACTAACCCTCACTCTCAGCCTAACCCTCACCCTAAACGTTACGTTAACCCAAACCCTAACCCTAACCGTAATCCTCACACTAAACCTAACCCTCACCCTAACTCTAACCCTACACCTACCCTAACCCTCACGCATACCCTAACCCAAAACCTCACACTCACCCTAGCCCTAACCTTACCCTTAATACTAACACTCACCATAACCTTAACCCTAACCCTATCCCTGGTTCTCACCCTCACCCTAACCCTCAGCTGAACCCTAATGTTAACCCTAACACTCACCCTAACACTAACCATAACCATAAGTCTCACCCTCACCCTAAACCTAACCCAAACACTTAGCCTCACCCTAACCATCACCCTAACCCTAATGCTAACCCTAACCCTAACCCTAACCTTCACCCTAACCCTTAAACTCAACCTAACCCTAATCCTAACACTCAGGCTCACCCTATACTTCACCCTAACCGTAAACCTCACCCTCACCATTGCCCTCACCCTAACCCTCACCGTAACCCTAACCATAACCCTAACCCTCACATTTACCTTAACCCAACCCAAAACCTAAACTTGAAACTAACCATCACCATAACCCTAACCTAAACCCTAACCCTCACCTTCACCCTAAACCTCAGCCCAAACCTCACCTTCAGCGTAACCCTAAACATAACCCTAACCCTAATCCTCACACTCAACCTAAACCTAACCCTCAACCTAACCCCAATCCTAACCCTAACCCTAACCCTAACCCTAACCCTCACCCTCACCCTAAACCTACACCTCACCCTAACCCTAATCCGAACCTAAACCCTAACCATAATCCTAACCCTAACTCTCACCCTCAACCTAACCCTAACCCTAACCCTAAAAATAAACCTCACCCTAACCCTAACCCTCACACTCACCCTAAACATAACCCTAACTGTCACCCTAACCCTCACCCTAACACTCACATTAACCCTAACCCTCACTCTCAGCCTAAGCCTCACCCAAACCCTTACCCTCACTGTAACACTAACCCTAACCCTAACCCTCACAGTAAATCTTACCCTCATCCTCACCCTAAACCTACCCCTCACCCTAACCCTAACCCTAAACCTAACACTAAACCTCATCCTAAGCCTAACCCTAAACCTCACTCTAAACCTAACCCTCAACCTCAACCTAAAACTAACCCTCACCCTCACTCTAACCCTAACCCTAACCCTAACCCTGACCCTAACCCTCACCCTCACCCTCACCCTAAACCTCACCCTCACCCTAACCCTTACACTTACCCTCACCCTAACCCTAACCCCAACCCTAATCCTCACAGTAACCCTAACCCTAAACCTAACCCTAACCCTCATCCTAACCCTCACCCTAACCCTAAACTTAACCCCAACCTTCACTCTAACCCTAACCCTCATCCCCAACCTATCCCTAAGCCTAACACTAATCCTCTCCCTAACGCTCACCCTAACACTTATGATAACCCTAACCCTCACTCTCACCCTAACCCTCACCATAACCCTAACCCTAACCCTAATCCTCACCCCCACCCTAACCTTATCCTAACCCTTAGCCTCACCCTAAACCTAACCATAATCCTCACACTCAATCTAACTCTACCCCTCAGCCTAACCATACTAACCATAAACCTAACCCTAAACGTAACCCTAAACTTAACCCTCACCGTAACCCTAACCCAAAACCTAATCCTCAACCTACCCTCATCCTCACCCTCACCCTCACCGTCACCCTCACCCTCATTCTCAACCTAAACCACACCCTCACCCTCAGCCTAACCCTAACCCGAATCCTAATCCTAACCCTCATACTCACCCTAACGCTAATCCTAACCCTAAACCTATCCCTAACCCTAACCCTCACCCTCACCCTAACCCTAAAACTCACAATAACCCTAAACCTCACCGTAACCTTAAACATCACTCTCACCCTAACCCTAACCCTAACCCTCACCCAAACCCTAACCCTAACACTCACTCTAACACTCATGTTAACCCAAACCCTCACTCTAACCCTTACCCTCACCCTAAACCTAACCCTAATGCTAAACCTCACACTAACCCTAACCTTCACCCTAACCCTAATCCTCACCGTAACCCCAACCCTAACCCTCACACTCACCCTAAACCTAACCCTAACCCTAACCCTCACCCTCAACCTAAACCTAACCCTAACCCTCACCCTAACTCTAAGCCAAACCCTTACCCTCACACTAGCCCTCACCCGAGCCCTAATACCCTCATCCTAACCCTAACCCTCACCCTAACCCTAACCATAACCCTTACCCTAACCCTAAAACTAACCCTCACTGTAACCCTCAACCTAACCCTAATCCTAACCCTCCCCCTCCCCCTAATCCTAACCCTCACCTTCACCCTAACCCTCACCATAACCCTAATGTAAACCTAATCCTCACCCAAACCCTCTCCGTTAACAATCACGCTAACCTTAACCATCAATCTCACCCTAACTCTCTCCCTAACCTTAACCCTCAACCTAATACTAACACTAACCCTAACCCTACCCCTCACACTAAACCTAAACCTCAGCCTAACCCTAACCTTACCACTCACCCTAACCCTAACCCTAAAACTCACCCTAACCCTAACCCTAAATCTAACCCTACAACTCACCCTAACCCTAACACTCACCCACACACTCACTCTAACCCTCACCCTAATGCTTACCCTCACCCTACCCCTAACATTAACCCTCACCATTACCTTAAACGTCATCCTAAAACCAAGCTTCACCCTCACACTCAACCTCACCCTCCCCCTAACCCTAACCCTCACCCTCACTCTCAACCTCACACTCACCCAACCCTAAAAAAACCCTAACCCTAACCCTAATCCTACCTCTAACCCTCACCATAACCCTAAGCCTAACACTCACCCTCACCCTCACCCTCAGCCTAAACCTAACCCTCACCCTAACCCTCACCCTAACCCTCACCCTAACACTCAAAATAACCCTAACCCTCACTCTCACCCCAACCCTCACACTAACCATTACCCTACCCTAACACTAACCGTAACCCTCACAATAACCCTAACCCTCACCCTCTCCCTAACCCTCACCCTAACCCAACACTAATCCTAACCCTCACCCTAGCCCTAACCCTAATGCTCACGCTAACCCTCACCCTAACCCTAACCCTAACCCTCACACTCACACTCAGCCTCACCCTCACCCAAATCCTAACAATAACACTAATGCTAACCCTCACCCTCACCCTCACCCTAACCCTAACCCTAACCATAACTCTCACTGTTACCCTCACCCTCACCCAAACCATCACCCTCACTCTGTACCTAAACCTTACCTAACCCACAACCCAACCCTAACCCTCATGTTAACCCTAAACCTAACCCTCACCCTCACCCTCATCCTAACCCTAAACCTAACCCTCACCCTCACCCTAAACCTAAACCTAACGCTCATGCTAACACTAAACCTAATTCTCAACTAAACCTCACCCCAACCCTTACACTCACCGTAAACCTAACCCTATCCCTAACCCTAACCCTCACACTAAACCTAACCCTAAACCTACACCTCACCCTAACCCTCACCCTAACCCTAACCTTAATTCTCAACCTCACCCTAACCCTAATGCTAACTCTAACCCTCACCCTCACCATAACCCTAACCAAAACCCTGACCCTAACCCTGACCCTAACCCTCACCCTAACCCAAACCCTAAACCTCACCCTCATCCTCGCCCTCACCCTACCGCTAATCCTAGCACTCATCCTCATTCTCAAAATAAACCTAACCCTAACCCTAACCCTCACCCTAACCCTAACCCTCACCCTCACACTCAACCTCAGACTAACCATAACACTAACCCTCACCCTAAACCTAATCCTCACCCTCACCCTCACCCTAACCCTAACCCTCACCCTAACCCACACCGTAAAACTCACGCTAACCCTAGCAGTCACTCTCACCAAAACCCTCACCCAAACCCTAACCTTCACACTCAACCTAACCCTCATGATAACCCTAACCCTAACCCTCACCCTCACCCTCACCCTAGCCCTAATCCTAACCCTAACCCTAACCTTCACCCTCACCTTCATCCTAACCCTAACCCTAACCCTCAAACTCACCCTCACCCTAACACTCATTCCAACCCTCAGGCTAATCCTAATCCTAACCCAAACCCACAAACTCACCCTCACACTCACCCTAACCCTCAACCTAACCCTAACCCTAACCCTAACGCTCAGCCTAAACCTAACCCTAACCCAAACACTCACACTCACCCTCACCCTCACCCTAACCCTCAACCTAACCCTAACCCTAACCCTAACCCTCAACTTGTCCCTCACCCTAACCGTAAACCTAACCATCACCCTAACCCTCACACTAAATCTTACCCTCACACTAACCTTAACCCTAACCCTAACCCTCACATTAACAATAACACTCAACCTAAACCTAACCCGAATCCTCAGAGGAACCCTCAACCTAACACTAAACATAACACAAACCCTCACCCTAACCCTAACCATAACCCTTACCCTAACCATCAACCTAACACTTAACATCAACCTAACCCTAAACCTAAACCTAAACCTCACCCTAACTCTAAATTTCACTCTAACCCTATGCCTCACCCTAACCCTTATCCTCACCCTAAACCTCACCCTAACACTAACCCTAAACCTAACCCTAACCCTCACCCTAACCCTGACCCTCATCCTAATCCAACCTAAACCCTAACCCTCAAACTAACCGTCACCATAAACCCAACCATAAACCTAAACCTCAACCTCACCCTAACCCTCACCCTAGCCCTTACCCTCACCCTAACCATAGCCCTAACCCTAACCCTCACACTCACCCTAACCCCACTCCTCAGCCTAACACTCATGCTAACCCTAACCCTAACCCTAAACCTAACCCTCACCCTCACCCTAACCCTCACCCTCACCCTCACCCTCAGCATAAACCTAACCCTTAACCCTAATACTAACCCTCAACCTCACACTCACCCTCACCCTCAGCCTAACCCTCACCCTCACCCTAGCCCTTAACCTCACCCTAACCGTAACCCTAACCCTCACCCTCAGCCTAACCTTAATGCTAACCCTTACCTCACCCTCAACCTCACCCTCACCCTAAAACTAACCCTAATCCGAATTCTCTCCCTCACCCTCACAGTCAGCATAACCCCAACAGTAACCCTAATCCTAACCCTAAACCTAAATATAACCCTCACCCTATCCCTAACCCTAAACATAACCCTCACCCTAAACCGAACCGTTACCTAAACCTCAACCTCACCCTAACCCTAATTCCTAACACTAACCCTAACCCTCACTGTAACCCTCATCCTAAAACTCACGATAGACCTAACCCTCACTCTCACTCTAACACTCACCCTAACCCTTATATTCACCCAAACCCTAATCCTAACCCTAAACCTCACACTAAACCTAATCCTCACCCTAACTCTAACTCTACCCCTCACGCTAACACTCAACCTTACCCTAACCCTAACTCTCACTCTCACCCTAGCCCTAACCTCACCCCAATACTTACACCGACCCTCACCCTAAACCTAAACCTAACCTTATCCCTCACCCTCACCCTAACCCTAATCCTAACCCTAACCCTCACACTAATCCTCACCCTAACACTAACACTAACCGTAAACCTCACCATAAACCTCAACCTAACACTAACCCTAACCCTAACCCTCACCCTCACCCTAACTCTCACCCTAACCCTAACCCTCACCCTCACCCTAACCCTCACCCTAACCCAAACCCTAACCCTAACCCTCACCCTCACCTTCACCCTAACCCTAACCCTCACCCTCACCCTAACCCTCACCCTAAACCTAACCCTAACCCTCACCCGAAACCTAACTTTCACCTTCATTCTAACCCTCACCCTAAACATAACCCTCACCCCTAACCTTATCCTCAGTCTCACCCGAACCCTACCCTAACACTCACCCTCACCCTAAATATTACCCTAAACTTAACCCTAACACTAACCTTAAGCCTAACCCACACCCTAATCCTTAGCCTCACCCTAAACCTCACCTTAACCCTAACCCTAAACCTAAACCTAATCCAAACACTCACCCTCACCCTCACCCTCACACTTAGCCTACCTCTCACCCTCACTCCAAGCCTTACCCTCACCTTAACACTAACCCTAACCCTCACCCTCACCCTAACCCTAAAAATAACCCAAACCCGAACCCTAACCTTAATCCTAAACATTACCCTCACCCTCACCCTAACACTAAACCTAACCTTAATTCTCACACTAACCCTCACCGTCACCTTAACCCTAACCCTAAACCTAAACCTAACCATCACCCAAACCCTCACCCTAACCCTATACCTAACTCTAACACTCACCTAACACTAACATTAACCCCAAACCTCATCATCACACTAACCCTCACCCTAAACCTTAGCCTAACCCTCACCTTCAGCCAAATCCTAACCCTAAAATTAATCCTAACCCTGTCACCCTCACCCTCACCCTAACCCTAACCCTAACCCTCAAACTCACCCTCACCCTAACACTCATTCCAACCCTCAGGCTAATCCTAATCCTAACCTAAACCCTCACACTCATATTCACACTCAACCTAACCCTCACCCTAACCCTAACCCTAACACTAACCCTCAGCCTAACCATAATCCTAAATCAAACCCTCACACTCACCCTCACCCTCACCCTAACCCTCACCCTAACCCTCAACCTAACCCTCACCCTAACCCTAAACCTCAACCTAACCCTCACGCTAACCCTAACCCTCACCCTCACCCTAACCCTCACACTAAACCTTACCCTCACCCTAACCTTAATCCTAACCCTAACCCTCACACTAACCCTAACCTTCACCCTAAACCTAACCTTAATCCACAGACTAACCCTCAACCTAACACTAAACATAACACAAACCCTCTCCCTAACCCTAACCCTAACCATTACCTAACCCTCACACTAACACTTAACCTCAACCTAACCCTAAACCTAACCCTAAACCTCACCATCACTCTAAACTTCACTCTAAACCTATCCCTCACCCTAACCCTTACCCTCACCCTAACACTAACACTAACCCTAACCCTAACCCTCACCCTAACCCTCACCCTAACCCTCACCCTCATCCAAACCCAACCTAAACCTTAACCCTCAAACTGTCACCATAAACCTAACCCTAACCCTAACACTCACCCTCACCCTAACCCTTACCCTCACCCTTACCCTCACCCTAACCATAGCCCTAACCCTAGCCCTAACCCTAACCCTCACCCTAACCTACCCCTCACCCTAACCCTCATTCTAACCCTAACACTAACCCTAAACCTAACCCTAACCCTCACCCTAAACCTCAACCTCACCCTCACCATCAGCCTAAACCTAACCCTTAACCCTAATACTAACCCTCAACCTCACCCTTACCTTCACCCTCAGCCTAACCCTCACCCTCACCCTAACCCTCACCCTAGCCCTTACCCTCACCCTAACCGTAACCCTAACCCTCACCCTCAGCCTAACCCTAACCCTAACCCTAATGCTAACCCTTACCTCACCCTCACCCTCACCCTAAAACTAACCCTAATCCTAATTCTCTCCCTCACCCCACACTCAGCATAACCCTAACAATAACCCTAATCCTAACCCTAACCCTAAATCTAACCCTCACCCTATCCCTAACCCTAAACAACCCTCACCCTAAACCAAACCGTTACCCTAACCGTAATTCCTAACACTAACCCTAACCCTCACTGTAACCCTCATCCTAAAACTCACGATAGACCTAACCCTCACTCTCACTCTAACACTCACCCTAACCCTTACACTCACCCAAACCATTATCCTAACCCTAAACCTCACACTAAACCTAACCCTCACACTAACTCTAACGTTACCCCTCACGCTAACACTCACCCTTACTCTAACCCAAACCCTCACTCTCACCTTAGTCCTAACCTCACCCCAATCCTAACACTCACCCTCACCCTAAACCTAAACCTAACCCTATCCCTCACCCTCACCCTAACCCTAACCCTAACCCTAATCTTCACACTAATCCTCACCCTAACACTAACCCTAACCATAACCCTCACCCTAACCCTCAACCTAACACTAACCCTAACCCTAACTCTCACCCTCACCCTAACACTCACCCTAACCCTTAGCCTCATCCTAACCCTCACCCTAACCCAAACCCTAACCCTAACCCTCACCCTCACCCTCACCCTAACCCTAACCCTCACCCTCACACTAACCCTCTCCCTAAACCTAACCCTCACCGAAACCTAACCTTCACCTTCATCCTAACCCTCATACTAAACATAACCCTCACCCCTAACCTTATCCTCAATCTCATCCGAACCAAAAACCTCACCCTAACGCTCACCCTTAAATATTACCCTAACCTTAACCATAACACTAACCCTCAGCCTAACCCTCACCCTAATCATTAGCCTCATCCTAAACCTCACCTTATCCTAACCCTAAACCTAAACCTAACCCATACCCTCACCCTCACCCTCACCCTCACCCTAACCCTCACACTCACCCTAGCCCTCACCCTAAGCCCAACCCTAACGCTCACCCTCACCGTCAGCCTAACCCTAACCCTAATACTAACCCTCACCCTCACCCTCACCCTTAGCCTAACTCTCATACTCACCCTAACCCTCACCGTAAGCCTTAGCCTCACCTTAGCCCTAAACCAAACCCTCACCCTCACCCTAACCCTAAAAATAACCCTAACCCGAACCCTAACTCTAATCCTAAACATTATCCTCACCCTAACCCTAACATTAACCCTAACCTTAACTCTCACCCTAACCCTCACCCTCACCTTAACCCTAACCCTAAACCTAACCATCACCCTAAGCCTCACCCTAACACTAACCCTAAACCTTACCCTCAAGATAAACCTAACCCTAACACTCACCCTAACCCTAACCCTAAGCCTAACACTAAACCTCACCTTAACCGTAACCCAAACCCTCACCCTCAGCCTAGGCCTCATTCTAACCCTAATCCTCACCGTAACACTGACCCTAACCCTAAAGCTCACCCTAACCCTCACCCTAACCCTAAGCCTAAACCTCACCCTAACCCTCACCCTAACTCTCAACCTAACCGTAAGCCTCACCCTCACCCTAACTCCACAGTAACCCTTACCCTCACCCTAACCTTAAACCTAACCCTAACCCTACCACTCACCCTAACCCTCACCCTTACCCTAACCCTCAGCTTAACACTCATCCTAACACTAAACCTAACCAAAACCTTCACGCTAACCCTAATCCAGACGGTCACTCTAAACCTCACCCTAACCCTTAACCTCCACCTAACCCTAACTCTAAACCTAAATCTCACCCTCACTCTAAACTTCACTCTAAACCTAAACCTCACTCTAACCTTTACCCTCACCCTAAACCTCACCCTAACACTAACCTTAACCCTAACCCTAACCCTCACCCTAACGCTCACCCTCACCCCAATCCAACCCAAACCCTAACCCACAAACTACCCGTCACCATAACACTAACCCTAAACCTAAACCTCACCCTCACCCTAACCCTCACACAATCCCTTACCCTCACCCTAACCGTAGCCCTAACCCTAACCCTAAAACTCACCCTCAACCTAACCCTACCCCTCACCCTAACCCTCATCCTAACCCTAACCTTAACCCTAAACCTAAACCTCACCTGAACCCTAACCCTCACCCTCACTCTCACCTTCAGCCAAAACCTAACCCTAATCCTAATCCTAACCCTCACCCTCACCATCACCCTCACCCTAACCCTTACCCTAACAATAACCCTAAACCTAACCCTAACCCTAATCCTAAACATCAACCTCACCCTAACCCTAACACTAACCCTAACCTTAACTCTCACCCTAACCCTCACCCTCACCTTAACCCTAACCCTAAATCTAACCATCACCCTAAACCTCACCCTAACAGTCACCCTAACCCTAACCTTCACACTAAACCTTACCCTCATGCTAAACCTAACCCTACACCTCACCCTAACACTAACCCTAAGCCTAACACTAAATCTCACCCTAACCCTTACCCAAACCCTCACCGTCAGCCTAGGCCTCACTCTAAACCTAACCCTCACCCTAAACCTGACCCTAACCCTAACGCTGACACTAACCCTCACCCTAACCCTAACTCTAACCCTAACCCTCAAACTAAAACTCACCCTAACCCTCACCCTCACACTGACCCTAACACTACACCTCACCCTAACCCTCACCCTAACCCTAAACTTCACTTTCACCCTAACCCTCACACTAACTTTACCCTCACCTTAACCCTAACCCAACAACTCAGCCTAAACCTCATCCTAAGCCTAAAACCTAACCCAAACCCTCACGCTAACTCTAAACCTAACCCTCACCCTCACCCTGAACCTAAACCTAACCATAACCCTAATCCTAACCCTAACCCTCACCCTCACCCTCACCCTAACTCAAACACTAACCCTAACCCTAAACCTCACCCTCAACCTCACCCTCACCCTAACCCTAACACTAACCCAAACAATCACCCTAACCCTCACCCTAACCCTCACCTTCACCCTAAACCTCACCCTCACCATAAACCTCAACCTAAACCTTACCCTCACCATATCCCTAACCCTAAACCTGACCCTAATTCTCACACTAACCCTAACACTAACTCTAACCCTAAGCCTAGCCCTCACCCTAACCCTCATCCTAACCCTCACCTAACCTTACCCCTAACCCTATCCCTCACCCTCACTCTATCCCTAACCGTAACACTAACCCTCAACCTCCCCTAACCCTAACCCTATCCCTAACCCTCACCCTAACACTCACACTAAATCTAAGGCTAACCCTAATCCTCACTCTCACCCTAACCCTCACCCTAACCATTACCCTCACACAAACCCTAACCCTAACCCTAACCCTCACACTAAACCTAACCCTCACCTTTACCCTAACCCTACCACTCACCCTAACCCTCACCCTAACCCTAACCCTAATCCTCACACTCACCCTAGACCTCACCCTACCCCTAATCCTAAAACTCACCCTCATCCTAACCCTAACCCTCACCCTAACTCTCACCCTAAAATTCATGATAACCCTAACACTCACTCTCAGCCTAAATTTCACCCAAACCCTTATCCTCACCCTAACTCTAACCCTACACCTCACCGTCACCCTCACACTTATCCTAACCCAAACCCTCACCCTAGCCCTAATCTTACCACTAAACCTAACACTCACCCTCACCCTAATCCTAACCCTAACTCTATCCCTAGCCCTCACCCTCAACCTAACCCTCACCCTAACACTAACCCTAACCCTAATCCTCACCCTCACCCACACTCTAACCCTAACCCTAACACTAAACCTCACCCTAACCCTCACCCTAACACTAACCCTAACCTTAACCCTCACCAGCACCCTAACCTTCCCCCTAACCATTAGCCTCACCCTAACCCTCACCCTAACATTAACCCTAACAATCACACTCACCCTAATCCTAACACTAACCCTAACCCTAACGCTCACCCTAACCCTCACCATAACCCTCACCCTAACCCTCACCCGCACCCTAAATTCACCGTCACCCTAACCCTCACTTAAACCTAACCCTCACCCACAGCCTAACCTTCAGTATCACCCGAATCCTCACCCTCACGCTAACCCTCACCCTCACCATAAATATCACCGTAAACCTAACACGCACCCTAATCCTCACCCTAATCCTTAGCCTCACCCTACCCTTAACCCTAAACCTCAACATCACACTCACCCTAACCCTACACCTCACCCTAACCCTCATCCTAACCCTAACCCTAAACTTAACCCTTACCCTAAATCTCACACTCACCCTCAACCTCAGCCTAAACCTAATGCTAATACTACCACTAACCCTCACCCTCACCCTCACTCAAACCGTAACACTAACCCTAACCATCATCCTCACCCTCACCCTAACCCTAAACCTAAAATAAACCTAACCCTAACACTAACTCTAATCCTACACATCAACGTCACCCTAACCCTAACACGAATCCGATCCTTAACCCTCACCCTGACCCACACCCTCAACCTAACCCTAACCCTAACCCTAACCGTCACCCTAACTCTCACCATAACACTCACATTAAACCTCACCCTCACTCTCACCATAACCCTCACCCAAACACTTACCCTCACCCTAATACTTACCCTAACCTTAACCCTCACACTAAACCTTAACCTCACCCTAACCCTAACCCTACCCCTCACACTAACCCGAAAACTAAACCTCATCCTAACCCTAACCCTAACCCTCACCCTCACCCTAGGCCTCACTCTAACCCGAAGCCTCATGCTAACCCTACCTTAACACTAACCCTCACCCTAAACCTCACGATAACCCTAAACCTAACCCTAAACCTAACACTAACCCTCACCCTAACACTAACATTAAGCCTAAACCTCACCCTCACACAAACCATCACCCTAACTGTAACGCTAACCCTCACCCTCAACCTTGCCCCCACCCTGACACAAGTCCTATCCCTAAACCTAATCTGAACCCTCACCATCACCCTCACCCACACCCTAACCCTAACCCTAACACTAACCCTATTCCTCATCCTCAGCCTCACACTCACCCTAACCTTAACCCAACCCTAACTCACACCCTAACCCTAACCCTCACCCTAACCCTAACCCTAACCCTCACCCTCATCCTCAACATAACCCTAACCCTAATCCTCACCCTATCCCTAAACCTAACCCTAAGCCTCACGCAAACACTAGCCCTCACTCTAACCCTAACCCTCAACTCACCCTCACAATAACCCTAATGCTAACCCTAATAATCACCCTCACCCTAATGTAGGGAGCCGAGGCGAGACTCCGCCCACTCCCTTGCAGTTTTGAGGATTACCACTCCAGACGGTGCTTGGCGGGACGCCTGGGCTGTGCGCGTGCGCGAGCCCGGTAGTGTCCCCAGCCAATCCCATGACACCTGGTGACGGTAAAAGGCAGGCGACCAACAATAGAAAAGACCCGTGTTCGAATTCCCTATATAAGCGGCTGTATTTCGGGTGCACGCTCTCTCGCGCCCAAGCTCTCCTACAACTAAAAGGCTCTCCAATAAAGCGTGATCTGAGAAGACTCCTGGAGTGGTGGTCGTTTTTCCTCGCTGGTCGAGTAGGCGGTCGCTACAACTGGTGCTGAAACCCGGGAACGAACCTGGGACGGGACCCGCGCGAGAGGCCGAATTGGAGCCAGAACTCAACACGCGGAGAGGAGACGTTGGTAAATATCCCCCGGTATGCTGTTCACTGTAGATTTAGATATTTATTGGTTGCTTGCATTGCTTCTTCCCTTGTGGCTTGTCTTTTTGATGGTGCGCACTTGCCTCGAGGAGGGAGGGTTTGATTTAGTCCAGGAAGGACGCAAAGTACTAACGCAGCATCAGGATAGTCTATCAGAGTCAGTATACAGTAATGGGGAGGAAAAGAGGCCTAAAAGAAAAAGGGAAAAAAGACAGAAGGATCCTAAAGAATTGAAGCGAGAGGGGCTGCAGCCCTCACAAAAGGAGAAGGGTTTTAGGGAGGGGGTCTCAAGGAGACCTCCGTGCCCTTCTTTAAAAGCAAACCGGTTCTCAGCCCTACATGTGGAAGGGCGGGACCAAGAATATAGTAATCTTGTGAGTGACTCAGAGGAAGAAATGTTAGAGGAGGAGGGAGAGCAGCTCGATCCAGCTGATAGTGAAGAGTTAGAAGAGGCTGCGGCGGAGCACGTGGCAGACAGATATGGAGGGTGGCGCCCCCTAGGGGTGGGAGTACCGCAACAGCCAGGGAGAGGAAACGGAGCTGGCCCTCACCCGTCGGCCCCCCCGCCGTGCCCGCCGGCAGGGAAGAGTCACTTTATTAAAGAAAATACCTGGTCGCAGCTGGCAGCTGCTTTCCCAGTTTTTGAAAATCCGATTACTGCTGAAAGAAATTTTGAGCCGGTTTCCTACTCCCAGCTTAAGGATTTAGTTGAGGCAGTCCGGACTTATGGAGTGACGGCTAATTATACCACTGCCTTGCTCCGAAGACTGACCTTCAATGCCATGACGCCCACGGACTGGTTTGAGGTAGCCCGTACCTGCCTTAATCATGGGCAGTACCTCGATCTCCGGTCTATTGTTCAAGACAAGGCTCAAGCCCAATACAGACAAAATGTCCTTGACGGGCACCCGGACTGGACCGTAGACATGCTTCTTGGGCAGGGAATCTACTCGGTAGACCAGACAGGATATCCCTTTGAAGTATACCGCCAGGTAAACGAGGTTTTTTACATGTCCTGGCGAGCCCTCCCAAACAAGGGAGAGGTGGCTGGCAATCTAACAAAAATCATGCAGGCCCCTAATGAGCCATTTTCTGATTTTGTTGCCCGTATGCTAGAGACAGCCGAGCGGGTGTTAGGAAATCTGGAAACAGCCATGCCATTTGTACAACAAATCATTTTTGAACAAAGCACCAAGGAATGTCAGAGGGCAATTACCCCAGTAAGAACCCAAAGCCTAGAAGCTTGGTTAAAAGCCTGCAGAGAAGTAGGTGGCCCCCTGACCAATGCGGGGCTGGCAGCTGCTGTCTTGTCGGCTGCCGGGGCCGCAAAAGATAGTAAAGGAAAAGGGTGTTTCCGGTGTGGTCAGTTGGGACATTTTAGACAGCAATGCCCACAAAATGGTGGTCCTGCACAAAACATACCCAGGCCGCCAAGGACTCCAGGAGTGTGTCCTCGTTGTAAAAAGGGAAAGCATTGGGTCAACGAATGCAGGTCAGTTAGAGACATCAATGGACATTTTATCCCCCAAATTACTCCAAACACTAATTCGGAACAGGAGCCAAAAAACGGAGAGAAGGGCCCTCGTCCCCAGGGCCCGAAAGTTTATGGGGCATTTCAGACTCTGGCTCCCGGACAGCACCTGCTACAACCCCCCAGCCAAGAAGAGCAACCTCAGGCTCCGCAGGGTTGGACCTCTGTGCCACCTCCGGACGGGTATTAACACAGCAGATGGGAGTCCAGATTGTGGAGACAGACATGACAGGACCCCTAGATGAAGGCACTGTAGGAATAGTTTTAGGACGCTCCTCCTCCACAATGAGAGGATTAATAATTTTCCCGGGAGTAATTGACCCTGACTATACGGGGACTATCAAGGTCCTCTGCCATGTCCCCCATGGAGTGGTGTCCATTTCTCCCGGGGATAGGATTGCACAGCTCCTGCTTTTGCCTTCTCTTCATGGCAACTTCCCTGCTAAGGAGATAGAGAGAGGAGATAAAGGGCTAGGCTCCACTGGAGTCGACCTTACATGCCTATCCATAACTTTAGACCAAAGACCCATGTTAACTCTCCAAGTAGAAGGGAAAAGATTTGAGGGACTGGTGGATACAGGGGCAGATCGAAGCATCATCCAAAGAGGGGAGTGGCCAAAGCAATGGCCAACTCAGAAATCCTCCCAGACCTTGCAAGGGCTGGGCTATGCTGATGCCCCACAGTTAAGTGCAAAAGAATTGACTTGGAGAACAGACGAAGGCCAGGTTGGAAAAATGCAGCCATTTGTGGTAGACGTCCCTGTCAATCTTTGGGGAAGAGATGTGCAGCAACAGCTAAAGTTAACTTTAACTAATGATTATTCTGAGGCCAGTCAGAATATGATGAAACAGCAAGGATTTGTGCCAGCCTTGGGGCTTGGTCGGCGTCTCCAAGGACGCAAGGAGCCGATAGAGCCACTTCCTAAACAGGACAGGAAGGGTTTGGGTTTTTCTTAGGGGCCTCTGAAAACAAAGCTTCCACTGAAGGTGTGGTACCCATACCTTGGTTAACGCAAAAGGCGGTGTGGGTTCCTCAGTGGCCCCTCTCTCGAGAAAAATTGGAAGCGGCTCAAACTCTTGTCCAGGAACAGCTGCAGCTGGGGCATGTTGAGCCTTCAGTGTCATCTTGGAATACCCCAATTTTTGTTATCAAAAAGGCCTCCGGAAAATGGAGATTATTACATGACCTTAGAGCAGTAAATGCCCAGATGCAAATTATGGGACCCATCCAAAGGGGACTTCCACTGCTGTCTGCGTTACCTAGGGAGTGGCCTATTCTGGCCTTAGACATTAAGGATTGCTTTTTTTCCATACCTCTTTATGAAAAGGATAGGGAGCGCTTTGCCTTTACTTTGCCCTTGGTTAATCATGAAACCCCGGATGCTCGCTATCAGTGGAAAGTTCTCCCCCAAGGGATGGCTAATAGCCCAACAATTTGTCAATTGTTCGTGGGGGCTGCATTAACCCCTGTTAGGGAAAAATTTCCAAAAGTACGGATTGTCCATTATATGGATGATATCTTGTTGGCTGCTCCCTCGGTAGAGACTCTTCATAAAGTGTTTGGGCAGGTAACGGAGACCTTAGCTAATAAAGGATTAATTATTGCCCCTGAGAAGGTTCAGCAGACTAGTGTTGTTCAATTTCTGGGAACCATTGTTTCCCCTACTGAGATTAAACCACAAAAACTTTCCATTCAAACTGGTCATCTTAAAACACTTAATGATTTTCAGCAATTGGCAGGAGATATTAATTGGATAAGGGGGTTTCTTAATCTCCCTCGGTCAGAGTTGTTACCTTTATTTGCTATTTTGGAGGGCGACCCTGAAGTCACCTCCTCTAGATCCCTGACACCTTTAGCAATAAATTCCCTACAAAAGGTTGAGGCAGCTTTGTCTAGGGCTCAACTTTCACGGGTTGATTTAAAATTACCTATTGATTTATGTATATTAAAAACAAAAAATTATCCCACGGGGGTTCTTTGGCAAAATGGCCCCTTATTGTGGCTCCACGGCAATTCTGTGGGAGCAAAAACTGTTCAATATTTTCCTGAATTAGTGGCTAAACAGGCAATTTTGGGTATAAAGTATTGTTTAATGCATTTTGCAAAAATTCCAGATAAATTAATTATTCCATACACCCGTGAGCAAGTTGAAATTTTAGCAGCCACAATGGATATGTGGGCAATTCTTGTTTGCTCATTTCCAAATGTAATTGATAATCATTATCCTAAGCATCCTCTGCTTGCCATAGTTAACAAAAATTTAGTGTATTTTCCTGTTGTCACTTCAAAGGAGCCCTTGGCTGATGCTCTGACCATCTTTACGGATGGATCAAAATCTGGACAAGGTGCCTTTTTTGTTCAAGGACACAAACAGCCGGTAGTTTTTAATTTTCGGCCGAATGTCCCACAGGCTGTTGAGTGTTTAATTGTGCTTGAAGTTTTTAAAAGATTTGACCAACCTTTTAATTTATTTTCTGATTCATTATATGTTGTAAATGCCGTTGCTTCTCTTGAAGTTGCTGCTTCAATTAAGCAGGCCAGTACAATTTCTAATGTTTTGTTACAGATTCAATCCCTTATCTTAAACAGAAAACATCCTTTTTATATTGGACATATTCGTGCCCACTCTATGTTGCCGGGGCCGATGGCAAAGTGTAATGATTTGGTGGACCAGGCAACTCGGGCTATGGCTCTGGTCGCTGCTGATCCTGTAGAATTGGCAAAAGACTTTCATAGATTGTATCATGTACCTGCTAATACCCTTAGGAAAAGATATAATTTGTCCAGGCATGTGGCAAGAGATATTGTTAAAGCCTGTAAATCTTGTGTTACCTTTCTTCATCCTCCCCATGTGGGGGTAAACCCCAGGGGGTTGAGACCAAATGCCCTATGGCAAATGGATGTTACTCATCTGACGGAATTTGGTAAGTTGAAATATTTACATGTGTCTGTGGACACCTTTTCCGGTGTCATTCATGCCACACCTCTGGCAGGAGAAAAGGTGTCTCACGTCAGAATACACTGCTTAGAAGCTTGGGCAGCTTGGGGAAAGCCCCTTAGACTCAAGACGGATAATGGCCCTGCTTATACTTCCCATGGTTTTCGCGCCTTTTGCGCACAAATGCAGGTTGCCCACACCACCGGATTGCCCTACAATCCTCAAGGACAAGGTATAGTGGAAAGAGCTAATAGAAGCATAAAAGAAATGCTTCAAAAACAAAAAGGGGGAGTTGCTGAGTCCGCGTCCCCCAGGGAAAGACTTTCTCTTGCGCTCTTTACCCTTAATTTTTTAATTCTAAATGACAACGATCAGTCTGCCGCAGATCGGCATATGACAAGAGACTCCATGGATACTAAAGACATGGTTATGTGGAAGGATGTTATTAATAATAAATGGTATGGACCGGATCCGGTAATAACGAGATCCAGGGGAGCTGTTTGTGTTTTTCCACAGAGTCAAGAAGTACCTCACTGGGTGCCAACGAGACTGACCAGGCCAGTGGAGACTGCAGAAGAACCCCATCTTGAAGATGCCATCCACTCGTCTCCTGATACAGCTGATCTTCCTGCTGTTAGCAACAGTGCTAATAGCAATCCCTGTGATAGCTAAACCGATGATGCTGTGGGCTGTCACAATTTACTGACTGGATTGCCTCTGCGGTGTCCTTTGTCAAAGAGCGGGTGGGAGTCGGAATGTTTTTAGCCTGCTGCTTGGGAGGATGCGTGGTCTGCCTATGGTTGGTCTGTCGCCTTCGAGCCCAAACCAGAAGGGACAAGGTTGTTATCTTGCAAGCATTAGCCACTTTGGAGAGTGGATCCTCACCCCAGATTTGGCTGTCGGCCCTAAGAGGCAGTTAAGCCTTACCATTCTGCATAGCCTTAGCACCCCGAGGGATCAGGGGATCCCATTGCACCGGGACAGGTATGCAATTTGCAATTTGGGACAGGGTGCAAGGCAAGTGCACTGCACTTGAGGAGATGGTTCTCATCTCCTCAAGAAGAGCATGCTGGGTTGCAAGTGGGTTGATGCCCAAGATCCCACCTCTGCAAAAAAGGCATCGGACGGGCCTGGTCATCACTGGGGAAGGCGCCCCTCAGGCGAAGGCCAGTGCAAGGTCCTCTCATTAATGTCTTAGACAGAGGCCCAACCTCTACTCTTACCTGTTGCCATAAAACAAAGAAGGGGGAACTGTAGGGAGCCGAGGCGAGACTCCGCCCACTCCCTTGCAGTTTTGAGGATTACCACTCCAGACGGTGCTTGGCGGGACGCCTGGGCTGTGCGCGTGCGCGAGCAAGGTAGTGTCCCCAGCCAATCCCATGACACCTGGTGACGGTAAAAGGCAGGCGACCAACAATAGAAAAGACCCGTGTTCGAATTCCCTATATAAGCGGCTGTATTACGGGTGCACGCTCTCTCGCGCCCAAGCTCTCCTACAACTAAAAGGCTCTCCAATAAAGCGTGATCTGAGAAGACTCCTGGAGTGGTGGTCGTTTTTCCTCGCTGGTCGAGTAGGCGGTCACTACACCCTAACCCTACCCCTAACCCTAACCCTCACCCTCACCTTAACCCTAACCCTACTCTAACCCTAACCCTCACCATAACCCTAAATTTCACCTTCACCCTAACCCTCACCCTAACTTTACCCTCACCCTAACACTAACCCAAAACCTAACCCTCATACTAACCTTAACCCTCACTCTAAACCTAACCCAACCACTCAGCCTAACCCTCATCCAAAGCCTAAATCTGAACCCAAACCCTCACCCTAACTCTAAACCTAACCCTCACCCTCACCCTAACCTTAATACTAACCCAAACCCTCACCGTAACCCTCACCCTAACCCTGACCTTCAGCATAAACCTCACCCACACCAAAAACCTAAACCTAAACCTTACCCTCACCCTAACCCTAAACCTAACCCTAACCCTAATCCTAACACTAACCCTAACCCTAACTAACCCTAACACTAGCCCTCACCCTAACCTTCACCCTAACCCTGACCCTAACCCTACCCTTAACCCTAACCCTCACCCTCACCTCACGCTAACATTCACCCTAACACTGACCCTCAGCCTAACCGTAACCCTTACCCCAATCCTAACCCTCACCCTAACCCTAACCCTATCCCTAACCCTAACCCTCACCCTAACCTTAACCTTCACCTTCACCCTAACCCTCACCCTAACTTTACCCTCACCCTAACAGTAACCCAAAACCTAACCCTCATACTAACCTTAACCCTCACCCTAAACCTAAACCAACCACAAATCTAAACCTCATCCTAAGCCTAAATCCTAAACTAAACCCTCACGCAAACTCTAAACCTAACCCTCACCCTAACCCTAACCCTAATACTAAACCAAACCCTCACCCTAAACCTCACCCTAACAATCACCTTCAGCCTAAACCTCACCCAAACCATAAAACTAAACCTAACCCTTACCCTCACCCTAACCCTAAACCTAACCCTAACCCTAATCCTCACACTAACCCTAACCTTAACTCTAACCCTAACACTAGCCCTCACCCTAACCCTCACCCTAAACCTACCCCTACCCCTCACCCTCACCTTCACCCTCACCCTAACATTCACCCTCACACTCACCCTCAGCGTAACCGTAACCTAACCCTAATCCTAACCCTCACCCTAACCCTCACCCTAAGCCTAATGCTAACCCTAACCCTCACCCTAACCCTCACTGTAACACTCACGCTAACCCTAACCCTCACTCTCAGTGTAACACTCACCCTAACCCATACCCTCACCCTAACCCTAACCCTAACCCTATCCCTGACACTTAACGTACCCCTCACCCTAACCCTAACCCTAAACCTCACCCTCACCATAGACCTCTCCTTAACCCTAACCCTCACCCTAACCCTAACAATCATCCAAACCCTCATCCTAACCCTATTCTTAACCCTAACCTTCACCGTAACCCTAACATTAAACCTAAACCTAATCATCACCCTAACCCTCACCCTAAACCTAAGCCTAACACTCACCCTCACCCTCAGCAAAATCCTAACTCGAAAACTAATCCTAACCCTAAGGGTCACCCTCACCCTCACCCTAACCCTAACCCTAACCCTCAACCTTACCCTCAACGTAACCCTCATCCTAACACTCATTCCAACCTTCAGCCTAACCCTAAACCTAACCCAAAACCCTCACACTCATACTCACCCTCACCCTAAACCTCACCCTAACCCTCAATCTAACCATAACCCTAACCCTAACCATAACCCTCACCCTAACCCTAACCCTACACCTCAGCCTAATGCTCAGACTAACCCTAACCCTAACCCTAATCCTCACCCTATCCCTAACCCTAACCCTAACTATCACCCTCACCCTAGCCCTAACCCTAACCCTAACCATAATCCTCACCCTCTCCCTAACCCTAATGCTAAGTCTAACCCTCACCCTCACTGTAACCTTTACCCTAATCCTAAACCTAACCCTAACCCTAACCCTCACCCTAACACTAGCCCTCACCCTAACCCTCACCCTATCCCTAATCCTAACCCCCACCCTCACCCTAACCCTAACCCTATGGTAACCCTAACCCTCACCCTAACCCTCACCCTAAAACTCAGGATAACCCTAACACTCACTCTCAGCCTAAATCTCACGCTAACCATTACCCTCACCTAAACCCGAACCCTAACCATAAGCCTCACACTAAACCTAACCCTCACCCTAACTCTAACCCTACACCTCACACTAACCCTAATCTTACCCCAATCCTAACACTCACCCTCCCTCTAACCCTAACCCTAACCCTCACCCTCATTCTAAACCTTAACCTAACACTAACCCTCACCCTAACACTAACCCTGACCTTAACCGTCAACATCACCCTAACCCTCACCCTAACCCTTAGCCTCACCCTAACCCTCACCCTAAGCCTAAACCTAACCCTCACCCTCACCTGAACCCTAACCCTCACACTAACCCTCACCCTAACCATCACCCTAAGCCTAAACCTAAGCCTCATGATAACCCTAACCCTCACTCTCAACCCAACCCTCACCCTAATCCTTACCCTCACCCTAACTCTAACCCTAACCCTAACCCTCACACTAACCCTAACCCTGATCCTAACCCTAACCCTAATCCTCAGACTAACCCTCAACATCACACTAAACCTAACCAAAACCCTCACCCTCATCCTAACCCTAACGCCTCATGCTAAACATCATCCTAACCCTAAACTTAACCCGAAACCTAAACCTCACCCTAACCCTAACACTCACCCTCACTCTCATGCTCAGCCTAAAACTAACCCTAAACCTAACCCTAACCCTCACCATCACCATCACCATCACCCTAACCCTAACCGTAACAATAACCCTAACCCTAATCCTAAACATCACCCTCACCCTAACCCTAACACTAACCCTAACCTTAACTCTCACCCTAACCCTCACCCTCACATTAACACTAACCCTAAACCTAACCCTCACCCTAAACCTCACCCTAACTGTCACCCTAACCCTAACCCTCACACTAAACCTTACTCTCACGCTAAACTTAATCCTACTCCTCACCCGAACCCTAACGCTAAGCCTAACACTAAACCTCACCCTAACCCTAACCCAAACCCTCACCGTCAGCCTAGGCCTCACTCTAAACCTAACCCTAACCCTAACCCTAACCCTAACCCTAACCCTCACCCTAACCCTCACCCTCACACTGACCCTAAGCCTATCTCTCACCCTAACCCTAAACTTCACTTTCACCCTAACCCTCACACTAACTTTACCCTCACCCTAACACTAACCCAAAACCTAAGCCTCACACTAACCTTAACCCTCACCCTAACCCTAACCCAACCACTCAGCCAAAATGTCATCCTAAGCCTAAATCCTAACTCAAACTGTCAAGCTAACTCTAAACCTAACCCTCACCCTCACCCTCAACCTAAACCTAATCATAACCCTAATCCTAACCCTAACCCTCACCCTCACCCTCACCTAACTCTAACACTTACCCTAACCCTAAACCTCACCCTCACCCTCACCCTAACCCTAACACTAACCCAAATCCTCACCCTAAACCTCACCCTAACCCTCAGCTTCACCCTAAACATCACCCTCACCATAAACCTCAACCTAACCCTTACCCTCACCCTACCACTAACCCTATGCCTAACCCTAATATTCACACTAACCATAACCCTAATTCTAACCCTAACCCTCACCCTAACCCTCACCCTCACCCTAACCCTACCCCTAACCCTTTCCCTCACCCTCACTCTATCCTTAACCCTAACACTAACCCTCACCCTAACCCTAACCCTAACCCTCAACCACCCCTTAACCTAACCCTAACCCTAACCCTCACCCTAACCCTAACACTCACACTAAACTTAAGGCTAACCCTAAACCTCACTCTCACCCTAACCCTCTCCCTAACCATTACCCTCACCCAAAAACTAACCCTAACCCTAACTCTCACACTAAACCTAACCCTCACCCTAAATCTAACCCTACACCTCACCGTAACCCTCACACTTACATTAACCCTAACCCTCAGCCTAGCCCTAATCTTACCGCTAAACCTAACACTCACCCTCACCCTAATCCTAACCCTAACCCTATCCCTAGCCCTCACTCTCAACCTAACCCTCACCCTAACCCTAACCCTAACCCTCACCCTAACCCTCACTCTAACCCTAACCCTAACACTACCCCTCACCCTAACCCTCACCCTAACACTAACCCTAACCTTAACCCTCACCAGCACCCTAACCCTCCCCCTAACAATTAGCCTCACCCTAACCCTCACGCTAACACTAATCCTAACAATCACCCTCACCCTAATCGTACCACTAACCCTAACAATAACGATCACCCTAACCCTCACCATAATCATCACCATAACCCTCACACGCACCCTAAATTCACCATCACCCTAACCCTCACCCACAGCCTAACCCTAAGCATCACCCGAATCCTCACCCTCACACTAACCCTCACCCTCACCCTAAACATCACCGTAACCCTAACCCGCACCCTAACCCTCACCCTAACCCTTAGCCTCACCCTAACCCTCACCCTACTCCTAACCCTAAACCTCACCATCACCCTCACCCTAACCATACCCCTAACCCTAACCCTCATCCTAACCCTAACCCTAATCCTAAACTTAAACCTTACCCTCACCCTAACGCTAAGCCTAACCCTAATGCTAACCCTAACCCTCATTTTCACCTAACACTCAACCTAGCCCTCACCCTCACCCTAACCTTAATCCTGAACCTCACCCTAATCCTAATGCTAACTCTAACCCTCACGCTCATGGTAACCCTAACACAAACCCTAACTCTAACCCTTACCCTAACCCTCAACCTAAAACTAACCCTAAACCTAACACTCACACTAAACCTCACCCTAAACCTAACCTAACCCTAACTCCCACCCTCACCCTAACCCTCAACCTAAGCCTTACCCTCACCCTAACCCTAACCCTAACCCTCACACTAACCCAAACCCTCACCCTAACCCTACCCCTACCCCTCAGCCTAACTCTCATCCTAAGCCTAAACCTAACCTAAACACTCACCCAACCCTAAACTAACCCTCACCCTCACCCTAACCTTCACCCTAACCCTTACCCTCACCCTCATCCTAACTCTAACCCTCACCCTCAGCCTAACGCTAAACCTAACCCTAATCCTAACACTTACCCTCACCCTCACCCTCATCCTAAACCTAACCCTAATCCTAATTCTATCCCTCACCCTCACACTCAGCATAACCCTAGCAATAACCCTAACCCTAACCCTAAATCTAACCCTCACCCTATCCCTAACCCTAAACATAACCCTCACCAAAAACCGAACCGTTACCCTAAACCTCAAACCTAACCCTAACCCTAACACTAACCATAACCCTCACCGTAACCCTCACCCTAAAACTCACGATAAACCTAACCCTCACTCTCACTCTAACACTCACCCTAACCCTTACACTCACCCAAACCCTAACCCTAACCCTAAACCTCACACTAAACCTAACCCTCACCCTAACTCTAACCATACCCCTCACCCTAACACTCACCCTTACCCTAACCCTAACCCTCACTCTCACCCTAGCCCTACCTTTACCCCAATCCTAACACTCAACCTCACACTAAACCTTAACCTAACCCTAGCACTCACCCTTACCCTAACACTAATCCTAACACTAAACCTCATTCTAACCATCACCCTCACCCTAACCCTCACCCTCAACCTAAACCTCACCCTAAACCTTAGGCTCACCCTCACCCTAACCCTAACCCTAACCCTAATCCTCACAGTAACCCTAATCCTAAACCTAACCCTAACCCTCATCATAACCCTCAGCCTAACCCTAACCATAACCATATCCCTCACAATAACCCTAACCCTCATCCCCAACCTATCCCTAAGCCTAACACTAACCCTCACCCTAATCCTCACCCTTAACACTTAAAATAACCCTAACCCTCACTCTCATCCTAACCCTCACCCTAACCCTTACCCTCACCGTAACCCTAACCCTAACCCTAACCCTCACACTAACCGTAACCCTCACCTAATCTTAACACTAACTCTCACCCTAGACCTAACCCTCACCCTAACCCTAACCCTCACCCTAACACTCACACTATCCCTATGGCTAACCCTAAACCTCACTCTCACCCAAACCCTCACCCTAAACTTTACCCTCACCCAAACCACAACCCTAACCCTAACCCTACCCCTAACCCTAACACTCATCCTCATCCTGACCCTAACCCTCACACTTACGCTAACCCTCAACCTCACCCTAACCCTCAGGAGAACCCTAAACCTAACCCTAACCCTCACACTCACGCTAACCCTAACCCTAAACCTCACCCTCACCCTAACCCTCACGCTAGCCCTCACCCTAACCCTAATCCTAATCCTCACCATCACCCTCAGTCTAACCCTAACCCTAACCCTAATGCTAAACCTCACCCTCACCCTCACCATCACCCTTAGCCTAACCCTCACCCTCAGGCTAACCCTCTCCCTAAGCCTTACTCTCACCTTAACCCTAACCCTAACCCTGACCTAAGCCTAAGGCTACCCCTAACCCTAATCCTAACACTAAGCCTCAACCTCACCCTCACCCTAAGCCTTATCCTCACCCTCACCCTAACCCTAACCCTAAACTTTATCCTAACCCTAAACCTAACCTTAACCCTAAACCTCACACTAACCCTAACGCTCACCCTATCCCTAACCCTACCTCTCATCCTAACCCTCATCCTAACCCTAACCGTAACCCTAACCCTAATTCTAACCCTCACCCTAACTCTAACCCTAACCCTAACCCTAAACCTCACCCTAAGCATAACACTAACCCTAAACCTCAACCAATCCCTAACCCTAACCTGAAACCTAACCCTAACCTTCACCCTAACCCTCACCCTAAAACTCACAATAACACTAACCCTCACGCTCAGCCTAACCCTCACCCTAAACCTTAAGTTCACACAAACCTTAACCCTAACCGTAATCCTCACACTAAACCTAAACCTCACCATAACTCTAACCCTACCCCTCAGCCTAACCCTCACCCTTAACCTAACCCTTAACCTCAACCTCTCCCTAGCACTAACCTTACCCCTAATCCTACCACTCACCCTAACCTTAACCCTAAACCTATCCCTGGGCCTCAACCTCACAATAACCCTCAGATTAACCCTAATTATAACCTTAACACTCACCCTAACACTAACCCTAACCCTAATCCTCACCCTCACCCTAACCCTAACCCAAACACTTAGCCACCCTAACCATCGCCCTAACCCTAATGCTAACCCTAACCCTCACCCGAACCCTCACCCTAACCCTTATACTCAACCTAAACCTAATCCTAAACCTGGCCTTCATACTAAACATCACCCTAACCATAAACCTTGCCCTCACCCTAAACCTCACCCTAACCCTAACAATAACCCTAACCCTCACCCTCACCATAACCAAACCCAAAACCTAACCTTCAAAGTAACCATCACCATAACCCTAACCCTAAACCTAACCCTCTCCATCACCCTAACAATCACCCTAAACTTTACCCTCACCTAACCGTAATCCTAACCCTAACCCTAACCCTTATACTCAACCATAACCCTACCCCTCACCCTAACCATAAACCAAACTTAACCCTAAACCTAACCCTCACCCTCAGCCTCAGCCTAACCGTAAGCCTAACCCTAACCCTCGCCCTCACACTAACCCTACCCCTCAACCTAACCCAAATCCCAACCCTAACCCTAACCCTCACACTATACCTAACCCTCAGAGGAACTACCACTCACCCTAACCCTCTCCCTAACCCAAACCCTAACCCTCACCATCACCCTAGCCCTCACCCTACCCCTAATCCTAAAACTCACACTCATCCTAACCCTAAACCTCACACTAAACCTAACACTCACGCTAACCTTAACCCTCACGATAACCCTAAACCTAACCCTGACCCTAACCCTAACCCTGACCCTCACCCTGACCCTAACCCTAATCCTAACCCTAACCCTAACCCTCACCCTCACCCTCACTCTATACCTTACCCTAACCCTCACTCTCGCACTCACCCTCAGCCTAACCGGAACCCTAACCCTAATCCTAACCCTAACCCTCACCCTCACCCTCACTCTCAACCTAACCCTAAACCTAAACCTAACCCTCATCCTAACCCTCAACCTAGCCCTAATGCTAACCCTAACCATCTCACTAACCCTCTCCGTAACACTCATGCGAAACCTAGCCCTCAGTCTCACCGTAACCTTCACCCTAACCCTTATCCTCACCCTAACCCTAACCCTAACCCTATCCCTGACAATAAACCTAACCCTCACCCTAACCCTACCCCTCACCCTAACCCTAAGCCTAAACCTCACTCTAATCCTAACCCTAAACCACACCCCACCGTAGACCTCACCCTAACCCTAACCCTAACCCTAAACCTCAGCCTAACCCTAATCATAACCCAAACCCTCACACTCACTGTCACCCTCACCTTAACCCTCACCCTAACCCTCAACCTAACCCTAACCCTAACCCTAACCCTAACCCTCAACCTATCCCCCACCCTAACCGTAACCCTCACCCTCACCCTCCACCTATCCCTCAGACTAACCACACCCCACACCCTCTACCTAACTCTCACACTAACCCTTAACCTCACCCTAACCTTAATCCTAACCCTAACCTTCACACTAACCCTAACCCTGACCCTAACCCTAAACCTAATCCTCAGAATAACCCTCAACCTACCACTAAACCTAACCCAAACCCTCACCCTAACCCTAACCCTAACCCTCACCCTAACCCTCACCCTAACACTTAACCTCAACCTAACCCGAACCTAAACCCTAAACCTCACCCTCATTCTAAACTTCACTCTAACCCTAACCCTCACCCTGACCCTTACCCTCACCCTAAAACTCACCTTAACACTAACCCTAACCGTAACCCTATCCCTCACCATAACCTTCACCCTCATCTTAACCCAACCCAAAACCTAACCCTCAATCTAACCGTCACCATAAACCTAACCCTAACCCCTACCCTCACCCTCAAACTAACCCTCACCCTAACCATAGCCCTAACCCTAACCCTAACCCTCACCCTCACCCTAACCCCACCCCTCACCCTAACCCTCATCCTAACCCTAACCCTAACCCTAAACCTAAACCTCACCCTAACACTAAACCTCAGACTAAACCTAACCCTAATCTTAACCCTAACCCTCACCCTCACCCTAACCCTAACCCTAACCCAAACAATAACCCTAACCCTAACCCTAACCCTAATCCTAAAAATCACCCTCACCCTAAACCTAACCCTAACCCTAACCTTAACTCTCACCCTAACCTTCACGCTCACCTTAACCCTAACCCTGAACCTAACCATCAACCTAAACCTCACCCTAACCCTAACCCTCACACTAAACCTTACCCTCATGCTAAACCTAACCATACCCCTCACCCTAACCCTAACCCTATGCCTAACACTAAACCTAACCCTCACCCTAAACCTAACCCAAACCCTAACCCTCAGCCTAAACCTCACTCTCACCCTAACCCACACCCTAACCCTAACCCTAAACCTCACCCTAAACCTCACCCTAACCCTAAACTTAACCCTAAACTTCACCCTCACACTAACCCTCACCCTAACGCTAAAACTAACCCTCACCCTCAACATCGCCATCACCCTGACCCAAGTCCTAAACCTAACGCTAACCCTAACCCACAGACTAAACCTAATCCTCATCCTAAACCTAACCCTAACCCTCACCCTCACCCTCACCGTAACCCTAATCCTAATCCTCACCTTATCCCTAAACCTAACCCTAAACCTCACCCAAACACTAGCCCTCACTCTAACCCTAACCTTCAACCTCACCCTCACGTAACCCTAATGCTAACTCTAATCCTCACCCTCACCCTAACCCTAAACCTAACCCTAACCGTCACTCTAACCCTCACCCTCACGCTAACAATAAACCTATCCCTCAACCTAACCCTCAACCTAACCCAACCTTCACCTTCACCCTAACCCTCATCCTAACTATACCCTCACCCTAACACTAACCCAAAACCTAACCCTCACACTAACCTTAACCCTCACCCTAACCCTAACCCAACCACTCAGCCTAAACCTCATCCTAAGCCTAAATCCTAACAAAAACCCTCACCCTAACCCTAAACCGAACCCTCACCCTCAACCTCAACCTAAACCTAAAAATAAACCTAATCCTAACCCTCACCCTCACCCTAACCCTAACACTCACCAAACCCCTTACCCTAACCCTCACCTTAAAGCTCAGCTTCACCCTAAACCTCACCCTCACCATAAACCTCAACCCAACCCTTATCCTCAACCTAACCCTAAACCTAACCCTCACCCTCACTCTAACCCTAACACTAACCCTCACCCTAACCCTGACCTTAACCCTCACCCTCACTCTAAACCTAACCTTAACCCTCACCCTCACCCTAAACCTCACCCTAACACTCACACTAATCCTAAACCTCACTCTCACCCTAACCCACACCCTAACCATTACCCTCCCCCAAACTCTAACCCTAACCCTTACCCTCACACTAAACCTAACCAACACCCTTAACCTAAACCTAACACTTACCCAAACCCTCCCCCAAACCCTAACCCTAATCCTCACCCTCCTCCTAGCCCTTGCCCTACCCCTAATCCTCACCCCAAACCTAACCTAACCCTAACCCTCACCCTAACCCTAACCCTAACAATCACCCTAACTCTCACCCTCAGCCTAACCCTAAACCTAACCCTAATCCTATCCCTAACACTCACCCTAACCCTAACCCTCACGCTAATCCTCACCCTAACCCTAACCTAACCCTCACCTTCACCTTCACCCTCAGTCTAACCGTAACCCTAACTCTAATGCAAACCCTAACCCTCACCCTCAACATAACCCTCACCCTAACCCTTACCTCACCCTAACCCGAACCCTACCACTCACCCTAACCCAAACCCTAACCCTATCCATAAACCTCACCGTCACCGGAGCCCTCACCCTACCCCTAATCCTAACACTCACCCTCATACTAACCCTAACCTTCACCCTAACACAAACCCTAACAATCACCCTAACCCTCACCCTAACCCTCACCCTCACCTTAAACCTCACCCTAACCCTTATGCTCACTCCCACCCTAAACCTAAGCCTAAACCTAATTCTCACAGTAACCCTAACTCTAAACCTAACCCTAAACGTCATCCTAAACTCCCACCCTAAACCTAACCCTAACCTTAACCCTAACCCTAACCCTAACCCTCATCCCCAACCTATCCCTAATCCTAACACTAACCCCCACACTAACCCTAAACCTCACCCTAATCCTAACACTAACCCTCACCCTCACCCTAAACCTAACCCTCACCTTAACCCTAACCTTCGCCCTAACACTCACACTAACCCTAAGGCTAACCCTAAACCTCACCCTCGCCCTAACCCTCACCCTAACCCTTACCCTCACCCAAACCCCAACCCTAACCCTAACCCTCACACTAAACCTAACCCTCACCGGAACCCTAATCCTACCACTCACCCTAACCCTCACCTTAACTCAAACCCTAACCCTCACCCTCAACCTAGCCCTCACCCTACCCCTAATCCTAACACTCATCCTAATCCTAACCCTAACCCGAACCCTAACCGGAACCCTAACCCTCACCCGAAAACTAAATTTAACCTTCACCCTAACCCTCACCCGAAACCTAACACTCACCCATACCCTTACCCTCAGTCTCACCAGAACCCTCACCCTCACCCTAACACTCACCCTCACCCAAAACAATACCCTATCCTTAACCCTAACACTAACCCTCAGCCTAACCATCACCCTAATCCTTAGCCTCACCCTAAACCTCACCCTAACACTAAGCCTAACCCCAAACCTAACCCAAACCCTCACCCTCAACCTAGCCCTCACCCTAACCCTAACCCTAACCCTTACTCTCACCCTCAGGCTAACCCTAACCCTAACCCTAATACTAAACCTCAACCTCACCCTCACCCTCACCCTTAGCCTAACCCTCACCCTCATCCTAACCCTCACTCTAAGCCTCAACCTCACCCTCACCCTCAACGTAACCCTAACCCTAAACCTAACCCTAACCCTAACCCTAAACCTCACACTAACCCTAATGCTCACCCTATCCCTAACCCTACCACTCATCCTAACCCTCATCTTTACCCTAACCCTAACCCTAACGCTAACTCTAACCCTCACCCTCACCCTAACCCTAACCCTAAACCTCACCCTAACACTAACCCTAACCCTAAACCTCAACTAATCCCTAACCCTAACCCTAACCCTAACCCTAACTTTCACCCTAACCCTTACCCTAAAACTCACAATAATACTAACCCTCACTCTCACCCTAACCCTCACCCTAACCCTTACATTCACCCAAATGCTAACCCTAACCGTAATCCTCACACTAACCTAACCCTCCCCCTACCCCTCACCCTTACCTAACCCTTAATCTCAAGCTCACCCTAGCCCTAACCTTACCCCTAATCCTACCACTCACCCTAACCTTAACCCTAACCCTATCCCTTTTCCTCACCCTCACCTAACCCTCAGCTTAACCATAATTCTAACCCTAACACTCACCCTACCACTAACCCTAACCCTAATCCTCACCCTCACCCTAACCCTAAACCAAACACTAAGCCTCACCCTAACCATTGCCCTAAACCTAATGCTAACCCTAACCCTCACCCTAACCCTTAAACTCAACCTAACCCTAATCCTAACCCTCAACCTCAGCCTAAACTTCACCCTAACCGTAAACCTCACTCTCACACTTGCCCTCACCCTAACCCTAACTCTTACACTCAACCTAAACCTACCCCTCACCGTAACCCTAATCCTATCCCTAACCCTAACACTAAACCTAACCCTAACCCTAACCCTCACCCTCACCCTCACCCTCAGCCTAACCAGAACCCTAACCCTAACCCTCACCTTCACCCTAACACTACCCCTCAACCTAACCCAAATACCAACCCTAACCCTAACCCTGACAATAAACCAAACCCTCACCGGAACCCTAATCCTACCACTCACTCTAACACACACCGTAACCCAAACTCTAAACCTGACCCTCAACCTAGCCCTCACCCTACCCCTAATCCTAACACTCACCCTCATCCTCAACCTAAACCTAACCCTAACCCTCACCCTAACCCTAACCCTCACCCTCACGCTCAACCTCAGCCTAACCGTTACCCTAACCCTAATCCTAACCCTAACCCTCACCCTCACCCTAACCCAACCCTATACCTAATCCGCCCCCTAACCCTCACCCTAACCCTAATGCTAACCCTAACCCTTACCCTAACCCTCACCATAACACTCAAGGTAACCCTAACAGTCACTCTCACCGTAACCCTCGCCCTAACCCTAACCCTCATCCTCACCCTAACCCTCACGATAACCCTAACCCTAACCCTCACCCTCACCCTCACCCTCACCCTCACCCTCACCCTCACCCTCACCCTCAACCTAACCCTCACATTAACCTGACCCGTCCAGCAGGCCAGGTACTTTGGTGGGGGATCCGAGAGGGCACCTCCTAAAAGAACCAAGGGGGGGTGGAGAGAGGATCGAGACCAAGCGCATAAGGAAAGACAGAGTCAGTCTGAGTCGCGTCAAGGTCTCATTTATTGGCAAAGAAACAGGTTTTTATAAGGAAAGAAGGTGAAGCACTGTATGGAAGGGAGGGGTGGACGGAAATTTTTTTATGGTGAAGTCAGGGCAGGGTCTTTTGGTCCACTGGTTTCGGTAATTGACTGGCCTAGCCTGTTTTAGGAAGTAATCTAGATGTACACCTTGGAATTTCCAAGAACGACTATTTATCATGGCTTAATCAGGTGTTTGAAAAAGGCCAGAGCATTCTCAGGCAGGTTTCAGGTCTCCAACAATTCCCCCTCCTTTTATTAAAATGGTCAGAGTTGACTTTTGGCCCGGCTGAGAGAGCCCCTGTCCAATTTTGTGGAAGTACAGTGTAGGCCATATTATTGCCACAAACAAAAACCTGGCTCTGTTGTGAGTATAGGGAGGCAGAAACATTAATAACATTGTTGCACAGGAAAAAGGAGGATATCCCAACATCAATGTCATACTACCTGGGGAAGTTTATAATACTCTTTGCAATAAAACAATTAGCGGGGATGATCAAACTGAGGTAGTCACTCTGGGAGGTAAGGGTTAGGGAATCTACAGTGTTACAGGCTTGTGATTAACACTTGGCCTAGTCTGCTGGGTTCATCAAATGGCCCTTATCTTGAGCCCCCTAAATCGGGAGTTTTTACACAGGAATGCAGAGGAACATACTCCTTGTTTCTTATCTTGGGTCCCATTTGGCCATTTGGGGAATTTACTTGTTAGCCCTTTAATTACGACTACAGAGCTTGTCCCAGGGCCAACATCTAGACTCCGAAACTTTTTATATATCTCCAGGGAGGGGAAGGGTCAGTGCTTGCGCAAGCAAGTTTACAGAAGCAAAACCAGCAGTTAGCAATTGTAAAATGTAACTCTAATTTTTAATCTTTTATTCCCCCATTTTTCTTTGGGCTAATTTTAATCTTAAAATTTAGGGGGTTCTTATCTCGGTTGTAGGGATGTCTCTATATTATCTTGTGGGGTGTCAGTTGTTCGCAATGCTTGGTATTTGGATCTCAGAACTAATAGAAGGACAGCGCTGATCTTTTTCTTTTACAAAAGACACCAGTCTGTTGAGTATACAAGGTCCAATTGTAACAAAAATAACAGTACCAGAGCCCCTTACATTTTTTTTTCAAGGCTTTCTTTACTACCCTCTTTTTTTTTTTTACGATTTTTTGAGCATCTTCGTGGCTGTAGTTTAAAACTGCCCAATTTTCCTTTGGCTTGTGGAACCTTTATCTTAGAACAGCCTTAAGGCACCATTGTGATGCAGAAGCTTGCTAGATTTTAAGGCTAAGAGTATTACCTCCACTTAAATCAACTCAGGTTATTACCATACCAGAGCCAAACTAGGCTGTGACCATAGAGTGGATTTCCAGTCACTATGCACTAAAGTGCCTAAGGCAAGCAAGCCAGTGATATTCTTGTCCCCAGTATCCACTGTGGGAATAGAGGGTTTCTGGATATCACCCAAAAGAATGTCCCACAAGATCTTAGATTTAGCAGCAGTCAACCAGGAAGCAGACTCAGGTGATGGAATCTGGCAGGAGTTCCTCCAGGTGGCTGTCAGGCCATCGTTGAACTTTACCCATTAGGGTATGCAGCAGCAGCAGCAGCAGCAGCAGCAGCAGCAGCAGCAGCAGCAGCAGCAGGGTCTCTCAGTGGCTCCAAGGGACTGTCACACCTCATGCTGGGCTGTAAATTCCTACACAGACTGGTTAAGGATACATTGCATAGGCTTGGCAGGCTTTGATCCTGCTGGTTTTTAAGATCTTTAAACAATAGCCCAGGACAATTTACCAAAATCACAACCTTTTTACTAACCAGATATTTTTGTAAATAGACACAGAAGGCTCAGAAGGCTTAGTCTTGCAACCATCTCTGACAGATGCAGTCTCCACACCTTGCCCACCAACAACTGTTAACACTATTCTTTATGTCTTTTTTTTTAATCTATCTTGCCTCATTTTTCCAAAACTGACTCTGGACCCTTGATCTTAAATTGGGGGTAGAAGGGCGAAGGTCCATTTTCTGTAACTTCTTCAAGCTGACTTCAGGGGTGTTGACCTTACCTAGCCAGGGACCTATAACTTTAGCCTATTTTACAAAGAGGCTATCAGGGTTAGATGTCATTAAGAACAATATTTTAACTTTTGACAACTGCACAGACCTTTTCTCTGGCTACAGCAGTGTAGCTTGTTTAGCACTCTAGTTTGCAAAAGCATCTTCCTAGATGGCTTAGGAATGTGATCTCTAATGATCCCAAATAATGCCTAAGTTACCTTTGCAGGCAGTCAGACAGATATCAATGAAACACACTCTCAGGTTTACAAACTTTTTCCTGAGCAGATGAACTTTATGTAACTAGTGTCAGCTCAATTAGAGATGCCAATTAGAGCTTTTGGCACATAAAGGGGTTGAGATTTAAACTATCTCCCACATTTTATAACATTAGCTTTTTATTACTATCACAGAGGACTGGCAAGTTCTTGTCCCTTACAAGGTAGTCATGAACATTAGGCATGCTTACAAACTCTTTCCATGACCTCCCGGCTCTGACCAGTTTTGAAGGGCCATGCACAAATGACTCTAGGATCTGACATTTCTGCCATCCAAGCAGTGGCTGTACTGCCTCTGGATGCTCCTCCATTGCTTTTGTCCTAGGAGTGTCTTCTCCACATTGGGATAAATGCCTCATTGGCATTTCCCTTTAGCTGGTCACTGGACTTGAATTCGGGGCCTGAGCACTGTCCCTCAGCCCTACAGCTCAAGGCTAGCACTCTGCCACTTTGAGTCCCAGACTCAGGGCTTGAATGCTGTCCCCTAACTCTTCAGTCCAGGGCTAGTACTCTACCACTGTGAGTCTCGAGCTTGGGGCTTGAGTACTGTCCCCTGACTCTTTAGTCCAGGGCTAGTACTCTGCTGGCTGAATAGAGGTGACAGTCTCACAGGAACCTTTTTGTACCCGGGCTGGCTTTGAACCAGATTGCAGATCAATGAGTCTTACAAAAGGCCATTTTACTCCAATTAAAAGCAACAAGGTGGTCAACATAGAAGTAGCTTTTAAGCATGCTCTTACCTGAAACTTATTAAGAGTCAAAGTTACATCTGACAACTTGTAAGAATCCTCTGTGCTTTTCATTGGGCTTGCTGGAAACTTAAAAAAACCTATAAGAGCAAACTAGAATAGCAATTATTTTGGTAATTCTAATTTTTTCTTTGTGCACATTGAGGCCAATGTTAAGAACAATTTTATATTTAAACTTTATATCCAAAAATCCATTCCTATTTTTTTTAAAACCTCTTATTAATTACCTTTAGTATTTTATATTTTAGTTTTTATTTGCATTTTGAAAAGATCCCTTGAAATCTTGAGGCCAAGTGTCACTCATTGCCTCTTGGTTGCTTGTTTTAAAACAGACACACATTAAGATTTTTAAACTCAAATGACAATTTTTCCTTAATGCAAGAATTACAGTCACTTTTACTATATCACGAAGCTAGACTTAACACCTTTATAACTTTTAAAAGCATCCTAATTGTGGAACATAATTGAAAGTAAGCCACATTATATAAATAACTTTTTAGCCCTCTTTTAACGCCTTCCTAATTTTAATGTTAACACATCCAAGGGGAGGTTTTAGCAATACTAATCAGATCATCACATCACTCATTTTAACCATCATGTTTTCAGTGTCTATCTGCAGAGAAAAGAGAGAACAAAGATGGGCCACTCAGCCCCTTCTATGGAATGGCCACACACCCAATCTGACTCTTTAGGGTTAGATGAACTGCGTTTGTGTCAGCTTGCCCTCTTTTACCATGCGTGGACTCCTCCCAGGGCCTGTCCCACCATGCATGACCAGCTGAACTGCACTTCTGCTTGTTCACCCCTCACTCCTAAAGGCAGGTCTTCTGTTGGTTTCTAAGTTTTTCCTTTTTTATCTCTTGGTTCTCGAATGAAATACACAGTTTTAGATAGACAGAAAAAGTAACATCTTTGACGGTGTTAAACTAACCTTTACATTTAAATTTCTAATACTTATCCCCAAATTTTAGCCAAGGGAACTAGATCCCAAACAGCCAATGCATTTTTGTTAAGCCAGGCAACTTGATTACAGTATAAACTGTCTTATGCATTTTAAAAATATTAGTTTTTACATACCAGATTTTTTAATTTGCAAGTTAAAGAATCCTTACAAAGCCATTTAAAACAATGTGAAGATTCTTTAAAATTTTTGGTAATGTCCAAACCTCATAACCTTCTGAATTTTTAAATTTAAACTCACCCAATTGTTACAGCATGCTGACAATTCTCATCTTTGAATACGTTCACAGACACACACAAAACACTCACACAGATCTTAAAGCGCGCAAAAATCAAAATCAGTCGTACGTACACCTTTTAAAGTTTTTAAACAAAAATTTAAGACAGTATTTCTTTTAAACTAGGTACCTTTGTTGGGCTTCATTTTCCCAGAGCTTGCTTATCTAGCAAGGCAGTTCACTAATTAGTCTTTTGAATCTCTGTGTTGTTCTCATTCAGCAAGCTGAATCCAGAGTCTGCTGAGTGAGCCTGCCACACTCACCCAGAACTTCCCTACCCCAGAAAACATAAAACACACACACTAAAGTTAACAAGACAAACAAGTGGCCACAAAGACAAAATCAGGTCTCAGTGAATGGGGCAACATCTCACCACCATTCACTTACCAGGGGACTCAACACCCCTACTCACCTTCGGAGGATTTTTTTTTTTATTCCTGCAAGCGTTGACCCAGGGGCCTTCCAAGGCGGAAAAGAATTCCCAGTCATCTTGGGGCAAGGGAAAAAAATCCCTAGTGGCCGTCCCTCAGACTGACAGGTTCTCCCCCACGCTCAAGGCCCAAGGCTGAGATCTAACTGGGGCCACTCACAGGTGGTCAGTGGCAATTTCATAATTGACAAACAAGCAAGTTCCTAAAACCTGACAATCTGGGCTCGAGCTGTAATGTTTTTCCAGTGATCTAAAGTCAGACTTAAGGGGGTTGTTAGTTGCCGCCCCTTCCCTTTAAGGACAACAAGACAGACAACAGAGACAATTAACACTAAACAGAAACAGAGGAAACCAGACAGGCGCTGCGCGGCAGTCGAAGGACTGCAAACAGAAAAAGCAACTTCAGATGGTAATGGCCATCTGAACATGTTTTTTGTTTATGATAGCCTGAGGCTCTGCCTTATCTATAAATTCAGCCTTCCAGGTTAAGAACTGGCTTCTAGTCAGGACTGACTGAACCACTTTAACCCACTCGTGAGGCAGCAGGCTGCCTCCTTGGCTCAGTCCTTCAAGTATAGAAAGGGTGAAGGGTGCATTAATACCATAATTTTTTACTGCTGAATGTAAGTCTTTTAGATGTTTAATTTTTAATTTTTTATATATGGCCTGGCCCACATTCCCTCCCCCTCGTTCCTCCTCTAATTCCTCCCCCTCTCCCTCAGAGGCTGAGGTCCCTTGTTCAGCATCTTCATCCTCTGAGTTATCACCCTGGGTGGTGTCTGCCTGATTCCCCTGAGTACCAGAACGGGTCATTACTGGAAAAGAGAGTGACACCAAAGTTGGTGTCTTATTACTTTTACTTATCCTTGGCCTGGCCTGTGCTCTGGGTAAGGAACCCACACGAGGCAAAACAAAGCCAGCTTCTCCTGTAAGGTCAGTCTGTAATTCCTGTATTTGTTGGGTGAGATCTCTTAATTCCCTTTTTATGGAAAGGACATCTTTTAAAGAGGAGACCTGTCTTAACAGGGAGTCTTTAGTTTTTAAGAGTCCTTCTACCCCTGGAATCTGGGTAAGAGGAACTGAATCGTTTGGGGGTGCGCTTGGAGCGCTGGGGGGACATGGCCCATATGGGGGCGGAGAGGGCCAATGTAGTTGTCTGGGATGTCCCCGGTCTGCTATAAAAACTTGGGACTGATATTGAGGGCGGGGCCCGTATTTTTCCTCCTCATATTTGGCAGCCTCCGTCTCGAGGCTGGCCTGCTGTGAGGGGTCAAGCCAATCATCATCAGGGACATTTTGATGAATTACAGGATAGAGTGCCTTATTTTTTAATGATTTATTTGGAGGAGGTGGCCTCAATAAAGGGGGGGCCAACTTAGTGGGGATAGGCTCATCAATAAGGGATGGGGAGGGCGAAGCCACAGTATCAGCCGCCTTGTCCGGTCTTGACGTCCCCTTTTGTGACTGAGTCTCATTTGTTAGGGGGCCGGGTGGCAGGAAAGGGCGTCCTCTGCAACAGCTAAAAGATGAGAAAATCGTCCATCTCCCTCCACATCCTTCAAGATGTCCCTAATGACCCCATAAAAACTAAAAAAGGCTTCAGGAACCTTCTCTCCGTCCCTGAGGAGTTTGTTAATGTCCTTTCCCACTTTATTCCATGTAAGAGGGTGAATTCCTGGCCCATGTAATACTAACCAGGGACATTTTTCCTCCACAAAACAAAAAAAAATATGCAAGTCCTTTTTCTTAACTCTAATTCCTCTCTCCCTAAGACTACTTTTCATTTCCTTAATGAAAAGACCTTCTTTAGACAGACTGTCTCCCATGGTTAGTTGACAGCAATCTTTACGTCAAGACCTTTCCGGGGTGCATGAGCGATGCGATTCGGACGTCTTTACCACATGTGTCAGGAGCTCCTTGCTTGTAGGCTGTCTGGTAGGTCACCGCGTCTCGGGCCCCACGTTGGGCGTCACTTGACCCGTCCAGCAGGCCAGGTAATTTGGTGGGGGATCCGAGAGGGCACCTCCTAAAAGAACCAAGAGGGGCGAGAGAGGATCGAGACCAAGCGCATAAGGAAAGACAGAGTCAGTCTGAGTCGCGTCAAGGTCTCATTTATTGGCAAAGAAACTTAGGTTTTTATAAGTAAAGAAGGGGAAGCACTGTATGGAAGGGAGGGGTGGACAGAAATTTTTTTACGGTGAAGTCAGGGCAGGGTCTTTTGGTCCACTGGTTTCGGTAATTGACTGGCCCAGCCTGTTTTAGGAAGTAATCTAGATGTACACCTTGGAATTTCCAAGAACGGCTATTTATCCTGGCTTAATCAGGTGTTTGAAGAAGGCCAGAGCATTCTCAGGCAGGTTTCAGGTCTCCAACACTAACCCTTACCCGCACCCTAACCTTAATCCTAACCCTAACCCTCACACTAACCCTAACCCTCAACCTAAACCTAACCCTAAACCTCAGCCCAACACAGACCCTAAAACTAAACCTAACCCAAACCCTCAACCTAACCCTAACCTTAACCCTCACCCTAAACCTCAACCTAACCCTTAACCTCAACCTAACCCTAACCCTAACCCTAAGCCTCACCCTCACTCTAAACTTCACTCTAAACTTAACCCTCACCCTAACCCTTACCCTCACCCTAAACCTCACCCTAACACTAACCCTAAGCCTAACCCTAACCCTACCCCTCACCCTCACCCTAACACAACCCAAAGACTAACCTTCAAACTAACCTTCACCATAAACCTAACCCTAACCCTAACACTCACCCGCACCCTAACTCTCACCCTAAACCTTATGCTCAAACTAACCATAGCCCTAACCTTAACCCTAAACCTCACCGTCACCCTAACCCTACCCCTCACCCTAACCTTCATCCTAACCCTAAACCTAACCATAAACCTAACCCTCACCCTAACCATGACCCTCAAACTCACCCTCACCCTCAGGTAAGCATAAACCTAATCCAAACCCTTAACCTCACACTCACCCTCACTCTAACCCTAACCCTAACAATAACCCTAACAGTAACCCTAAACCTAATCCTAAACATCACCCTCACCCTAACACTAACCCTAACCCTAACCTTAAGTCTCACCCTAACCCTCAACCTGATCTTAACCCTAACCATAATCCTAAACCTTACCCTAACACTAACACTAACCCTAACACTCAAACCAAACCTTACCCTCACGCTAAACGTAACTCTACCACTCACCGTAACCCTAACCCTAAGCCTAACACTTAACCTCACCTTAACCCTCACCCAAACCCTCAGCCTCAGCCTAGGCCTCACTCTAACCTTAACCCTCAACCTAACCCTGACCCTAACCCTAACACTCACCATAACCCTCACCCTCACCCTAACCCTAACCGAATCCCTCACCCTAACCCTCACCCTAACACTAACATTCACCTTCACAATAACCCTCACCCTAACTTTACCCTCAACATAACCCTGACCCTAACCCTAACACTCACCATAACCCTCACCCTCACCCTAACCCTAACCGAATCCTTCACCCTAACCCTAACATTAACCTTCACCATAACCCTCACCCTAACTTTACCCTCACCCTAACACTAACCCAAAACCTAACCCTCATACTAACCTTAACCCTCACCCTGACCCTAACCCACCCACTCAGCCTAAACCTCATCCTAAGCCTAAATCCTAACCCAAACCCTCACCCTAACTCTAATACTAACCCTCACCTTCACCCTCAACCTAAACCTAACCATAACCCTAATCCTAACCCTAACCCTCACCCTCACCCTCACCCTAACTCTAAAGCTAACCCTAACCCTAAACCTCACCCTCGCCCTCAACCTCACCCTCACCCTCACCCTAACCCTAACACTAACCCAAATCCTCACCCTAACTCTCACCCTAATGCTCACCTTCACCCTAAAACTCCCCCTCACTCTAAACCTCGATCTAAACCTTACCCTCACCCTAACCCTAACCCTAACCCTAATCCTCACACTAACCCTAAGTCTAACTCTAACTCTAACACTAGCCCTCGCCCTAAACTTCACCCTAAACCTCACCCTAACTCTACCCCTAACCCTAACCCTCACCCTCACTCTATCCCTAACACTAACCCTAACCCTCACCCTCACCCTAACCCTCACCCTAACCCTAACCCTCTCCCTAACACTCGCACTAAACCTAAGGCTAACCCTAAACCTCACTCTCACCCTAACCCTCACCCTGACCATTACCCTCATCCAAACCCTAACCCTAAACCTCACACTAAACCTAAGCCTCACCCTAAACCTAAACGTACCACTCACCCTTACCCTCACCCTAACCCTAATCCTAATCTTCACCCTCACCCTAGCCCTAACCCTACCCCTAATCCTAACACTCAACTTCATCCTAACCCTAACTCTCACCCTAACCCTCATCCTAACCCTAACCTAGACCTAACCCTCACCCTACCCATAATTCTAAACTTCATCCTCACCCTCAGCCTAACCGTAACTCTAACCCTAATGCAAACCCTAACCCTCACCCTCACCCTAACCCTCACCCTAACCCTTACCTCACCCTAACTCTAACCCTACCACTCACCCTAACCCAAACCCTAACCCTATCCAATAACCTCACCCTCACCCTAGCCCTCACCCTACTCCTAATCCTAACACTCACCCTCATACTAACCCTAACACTCACCCTAACCCTAACCCTCAAACTAACACTAACCCTCACCCTTACACTAACCCTAACCCTCACCTTAACCCTCACCCTAACACTAACATTAACCCTAAACCTCACCCTCACCCTAACCGTCACACTAACCCTAACCCTAACCCTCACCCTCACCCTCACCCTCAGCCAAATCCTAGCCCTAACACTAATCCTAACCATAACTATCACCCTCACCCTCACTCTAAACCTAACCCTCACACTAAACGTAACCCTCAACCTAACCCTAAACCTACCCCTCAACCTAAGCTCAGACTTACCGTAAAACTAACCCTAATCCTCACCGTATCCCTAACCCTAACCCTAAACTTCACCCTCACCCTAGCCCTAACCCTATCCCTAACCCTAATCCTAACCCTCACCCTAAAACTCACGATAACCCTAATACTCACTCTTAGCCTAAATCTCACCCTAACCCTTACTCTCACACAAACCCTAACCTTAACCGTAATCCTCATACTAAACCTAAACCTCACCCTATCTCTAACCCTACACCTCACCGTAAACCTCACACTTAACCTAACCCTAACCCTCAGCCTCACCCTAGCCCTAATCTTACCCCTAATCCTAACACTCACCCTCAACCTAACCATAATCCTAACCCTCTCCCTAACCCTCACCCTCACCCTCACCCTCACCCTAACCCAAACCCTAAACCTAACCCTCATCCTCACCCTCACTCTAAACGTAACCCTAACACTAACCCTCACCCTAACACTAACCTTAAACTTCACCCTTACCATCACCCTAAACCTCACCCTAACCCTTAGCCTCACCCTAAACCACACCCTAACCCTAACCCTAACCCTCACCCTCACAATAAAACCTAACCCTCACCCTTACCCTAACCCTCACCCTAACCCTTACCCTAACCCTAACCCTAATCCTCACCCGCACCCTAAATTCACCGTCACTCTATCCCTCACCCTAAACCTAACCTTCATCCACACTGTAACCCTGTCTTACCCGAATCCTCACCCTCACGCTAACCCTCACCATCACCCTAAATATCACCCTAACCCTAACCCTGAAAATAACCCTCACCCTAAACATCACCTGAACCCTTAGCCTCACCCTAACCCTCACACTACCCCTAACCCCTAACCATAAACCTCACCCTCACCCTCACACTAACCCTCACCCTAACTCTCATCCTATCCCTAACCCTAACCCTAAACCTAACCCTTACCCTAACTCTCACCCTCACCCTCACCCTCAGCCTAAATCTAATCCTTATCCTACCACTAACCCTCACCCTCACCCTAACACTAACACTAACCCTAACCCTCATCCTCACCCTCACCCTCACCCTAACCCTAACCCTATAAATAATCCTAACCCTAACACTAACCCTAATCCTAAACATCACCCTTACCCTAACCCTAACCTGAACCCGAACCTTAACCCTCACCCTAACACTCACCCTCACCCTCACCCTAACCCTAACCTTAACCGTCAACCTAAACCTCTCCCTAACACTCACAGTAACCCTAACCCTCACTCTCACCATAACCCTCAACCAAACACTTACCCTCACCCTAACACTTACCCTAACCTTAACCCTCACACTAAACATTACCCTCACCCTAATCCTAACCCTACTCCTCACACTAACCCTAACACTAAACCTCACCCTAACCCTAACCCTAACCCTCACCCTCACCCTAGGCCCCACTCTCACCCTCACCCTATTGCTAACCCTAACCCTCACCCTAACCTTAAACCAAACCCTAAACCTCACCCTCACACAAACCATCACCCTAACCCTGACCCTAACCGTCACCCTCAACCTTGCCCTCACCCTGACCCAAGTCCTAACCCTAACACTAACCCTAACCCTCACACTCACACTCACCCAAAACCCTAACCCAACCCTAACCCACATCCTAACCCTAACCCGGACCCTAACCCTAACCCTAACCCTCACCCTCACCCTAACCCTAACCCCAATCCTCACCCATCCCTAACCCTAACCCTAATTTTCACCCTCACACTAGACCTCATCCTAACCCTAACCCTAAACCTCACCCTCAATGTAACCCTACTGCTAACCCTAACCCTCACTCTCACACTCATCCTAACCCTAACCCTAAACCTAACACTAAACCTAACCCTCACTCTCACCGGAACCCTCTCCCTAAACCTACCGTCAGCCTAACCCTAACGCTAACCCTATCCATGACACTAAACCTAACCCTCAACCTAACCCTACCCCTCACCCTAAACCTAACCCTAAACCTCACACTTACCCTAACCCTAAACCTCACCCTCATCCTAGACCTCACTCTAACCCTAACCCTAACGCTAACCATCACCCAAATCCTCACCCTAACCCTATCCCTAACCCTTACATTCACCCTAACCCTAACCATAACCCTAACATTAACCCTAAACCTCATCATCACTCTAACCCTCACCCTAAAGCTAAGCCTAACCCTCACCCTCACACTCACCCTCAGCCAAATACTAACCCTAAAACTAATCCTAACCCTAATCGTCACCCTCACCCTCACCCTAACCCAAAACCTAACCCTAACCCTCAACGTTACCCTCACCCTAACCCTCACCCTAACACTCATTCCAACCCCCAGCCTAACGATAAACCTAACCCAAAGCCTCACACTCACCCTCACCCTCACCCTAACCCTCAACCTAATCCTAACCCTAACCCTAAACCTAACCCTCACCCACACCCTAACTGTAACTATCACCCTCACCCTAACCCTCACACTAACTTTTACCTTCACCCTAACCTTAATCCTTACCCTAACCCTCACACTAACCCTAACCCTCACACTAACCCTAACAGTAACCCTCAGCCTAACCCTCATCCTAACCCTAAACCTCACTCTAACACTAACCTAACCCTAACTATAACCCTCACCCACATCCTAACCCAACCCAAACACTAACCTTCAAACTAACCGTCACCATAACCCTAACCCTAACCCTAACACTCACCCTAACCCTAACACCCTAACCCTTACCCTCACCCTAACCGTAGCCCTAACCCTAACCCTAACCCTCACTCTCACCCTAACCCTACCCCTCAAACTACCACTCATCCTAACAGTAAACCTAACCCTCACCCTAACCCTGACCCTGACCCTCACCCTCACCCTCAGTCTAAACATAACCCTAATCCTAACCCTAACCCTCACACTCACCCTCACCCTAACCCGAACCCTAACAATAACCCTAACCCTAACCCTAATCCTAAACATCACCCTCACCCTCACCCTAACCCTAACCCTAACCTTAACTCCCACACTAACACTCATCCTCATCTTTACCCTAAGCCTAAACCTAACCATCACCCTAAATCTCACCCTAACACTAACCCTAACCCTAACCCTCAAACAAAACCATTACCCTCAGTCTAAACCTAACAATACCAGTCACCCTAACCCTAACCCCAAGCCTCACACTAAACCTCACCGTAACCCTAACCCAAAACCTCAGCCTCAGCCTAGGCCTCATTCTAACCCTAACCCTCACCCTAACCCTCACCCTAACCGTAACGCTCACCCTAAACCTCACCCTAACCCTCACCCTAACCCTAACCCTAAACCTCACCCTAACCCTCACATTAACCCTAAAAGTCACCCTCACCCTAACCCACACCCTAACGCTAACCCTAACCCTCACCCTCACCATCGCCCTCACCCGGACCCAAGTCCTAAATCTAAGGTTAACCCTAACCCACACCCTAAACCTAAAACACCCTAAACCTAACCCTAACCCTCACCCTCACTCTCACCCTAAATATAACCCTAATCCTCATCCTATCCCTAAACCTCACCCTAACCCTCACCCAAACACTAGCCCTCACTCTAACCCTAACCCTCAACCTCACCCTCACCGTAACCCTAATGCTAAGCCTATCCCGCACCCTCACACTAACACTCACGCTAAACCTTACCGTATCTCTACCCCTAAACCCAAACTTCACCCTTACTCTATCCCTAACCCTAACCCTAACCCTCACCCTAACCCTAACCCTCATCCTCACCCTAAACCTAACCCTAACCCTAACCCTAACCCTAACCTGCAACCTCACCCTAGTCTTCACCTTAACCCTAACCCTAAACCTCACCCTCACCCTAACCCTAATGCTAACCCTAACAATTAATCTCACACTAAACCTAAAGCTAACCCTCACTCTAACCCTCAACCTAACCCTCACTCTAACCCTCACCCTAACCCTTACCTTCACCCTAACCCTAACCCGAACCCTAACACTCACACTAACCCTAACCCTCACTCGAACCCTAAAACTACCCCTCAGCCTAACACTCATCCTAACCCTAAACCTAACCTAAACCCTCACCCTCACTCTCAGCCAAAAGCTAACACTAACCCTAACCTTAAACCTAATCCTCACCCTGTCCCTAACCCTGACCCTAACCCGCAAACTCACCCTAGTCTTCACACTAACCCTAAACCTGAACCTCACCCTCACCCTAAACCTAATGCTAACCCTAACCATTAACCTCACATTAAACCTAAACTTAACCCTCACCCTAACCCTCAACCTAACCCTCACCCGAAACCTCACCCTAACCCTTACCTTCACCCTAACCCTAACCCGAACCCTAACACTCACACTAACCCTAACCCTCACTCGAACCCTAAACCTACCCCTCAGCCTAACACTCATCCTAACCCTAAACCTAACCTAAACGCTCACCCTCACCCGAAGCCAAAAACTAACACTAACCCTAACTTTAAACCTAATCCTCACCCTGTCCCTAACCCTGACCCTAAACTGCAACCTCACCTTAGTTCTCACCCTAACACTAATCCTAATCCTTAACCCTCACCCTCACCCTCACCCTAACCCTTACACTCACCCTAACCATAACCCGAACCCTAACCCTCACACTAAAACTATCCCTCACCCGAAACCTAACCATACCACTCAGCCTAACACTCATCCTAACCCTAAACCTAAACTCAACAATCACTCTCACCACACCCTAAACCTAACCCTCACCTTAGCCCTCACCCTAACCATAACCCTAACCCTAACCCTCACACTAACAATAAACCTAAACCTAACCCTAACCCTAACACTAACCCGCACCCTAACCATAACCCTACCCCTAACCCTCACACTCACCCTAACCCTAACACTAAACCTCAACCTCACCGTAACCCTAAGCCTAAACCTAACACTAACCCTAACCCTCACCCCAAAACTCACGATAAACCTAACCCTCACTCTCACCCTAACCCTACCCCTCACCCTAACCCTCACCTTACCCTAACCCTAACCCTCACCCTCAACCTAGCCCTAACACTACCCCTAATGCTAACAATCACCCTCACCCTCACCCTAAACCTAACCTTAACCCTAGCCCTCACCCTCACCCGAACCCTCACTCTAACCCTAAGCTTAACCCTCACCCTCACCCTAACCCTAACCCTTACACTCACCCTAACCCTCACCCTAATCCTAACCCTAACCCTCACACTCAGCATCACCCTAACCCTCAAACTAAACCTTAGTCTCACCATAAACTTGACCCATCCCTCACCCTAACCCTACCCCTAACCCTCATCCACACTGTAAACTTAAACATCACCCTAACCCTCACCCTAAACCTAACCTTCACCCACACCCTAACCGTCAGTCTCACCCTTACCCTTAACCTCACCCGAACACTCACCCTCACCATAAACATCACCCTAACACAAACGCTAAAACTAAACCTCACCCTAACCCTCACCCTCACCCTTAGCCTCACCATAACCCTCACCCTAACCCTAACACTAACACTAAACGTCAACCTCACCCTAACCCAAAGCCTAACCCTCACCCTAACCCTAACGCTCACCCTCACCCTCACCCTAAACCTAAACCTAACCCTCACCCTCACCCTAACCCTAACCCTTACAATAACCCTAACCCTAACCCTAATCCTAAACATCACCCTCACCCTAACCCTAAGCCTAACCCTAACCTTAATCCTCACCCTGATGCTCACCCTCACCCTAACCCTAACCCTACACCTCACCCTAATTCTAACACTAACCCTAACGCTAAACCTCACCCTAAGCCTATCCGTAACCCTCACCCTCACTCTAGGCCGCACTCTAACACTAACCATCACCCTAACCCTAACCCTCAACCTAACCCTCACCCTCAACCTAACCCTCACCCTAACCTTCACCCTAAACCTCATTCTAGCCCTAACATTAACCCTAAACCTCGCACTCACCCTAACCTCTCCGTAAGGCTATCCCTAACCCTCATTCTCACCCTCGCCCTCACCATGACCCAAGGCCTAACCCTAAACCTAATCCTAAAATGAACCCTCACCCTCACCCTAACCCTAAACCTATCCCTGACCCTCACCCTCACGCTAAACCTTACCCTAACCCTAAAGCACACCCTAACCCTAACCCTAAACCTCACCCTCACAGTAACGCTAATGCTATCCCTAACCCTCACCCTAACCCTAACCTTAACCCTAACCCTAATCCTCACCCTCACACTCACCCTATACCTAAGCTTAACCCTAAACCTCACCCTAACCCTCACCCTAAAACTCACGATAAACCTAACCCTCACTCTCACCCTAACGCACACACTAACCCTTACCCTCACCCTAACCCTAACCCTAACACTTTTCCTAACCCTAAACCTCACGCTAACCCTCAACCTCAACCAAAACCTAAACCTAACCCTAATCCTAACCCTCATCCTATCCCTCATACTAATCATAAGGCTAACTCTAAACCTCACACTCATTCTAAACCTCCCCCTAACCCTCACCCTCACCCTATCCCTAAACCTAAACCTAACCCTCACACTAACCCTAACCCTAACCCTAACCCTCACCCAAATCCTCACCCTAACCCTCACCCTCACCCTCACCCTAACTCTAACACTAACACTAACACTAACCCTCAACGTCACCCTTATCCTAACCCTATCCCTAACCCTAACCTTTACCTTAAACCTTACCCTCACCCTAATACTAACCCTGAACCTAACCCTCACACTAAACCTAACCCTAATCCTAACCCTAACCCTAAATCTAACCCTCACCTAACCCTAACCCTAACCATAACCTCACCCTAACACTAACCCTAACCCTAACCCTCACACTCACCCTATACCAAAGCTTAACCCTAACCCTCACCCTAAAACTCATGATAACCCTAACCCTCACCCTCACCCTAACCCTCACCGTAACCCTTACCCTCACCTTAACCCAAACAATAACCCTCACACTAACCCTAACCCTCACCCTAACACTAACTCTCAAGCTAATCCTCACCCTCCCCCCAAAACAAATCCTAACTCTAACCCTAAACCCTCACCCTAACCCTCACACTAACCCTAAGGCTAACCCTAAATCTCACACTCACCCTAAACCTCACCCTCACCCTAAACCTCAACCTAACCCTAACCCTCACCCTAACCCTCACCCAAACACTGACGATAACCCTAACACTCACCCTCACCCTAACCCTCAACCTAACCAATATCCTCACCCTAACCCTAACCCTCACCCTAACCGTCACCCTAACCCTAACCCAAACCCTCACCCTCACACTCACCCTCACCCTCAGCCAAATCCTAAAACTAACGATATTCCTAACCCTCTTCCTCACCCTCACCCTAACCCTAATCCTAACCCTAACTCTCACCCTTAACCTCACCCTCACCCTCACCCTCAACCTAACCCTAACCTAACCCACACCCTAAACCTAACCGTCACGCTAATCCTAAACCTAAACCTCATCCTCACCCTAACCCTAACCCTAAACCTAAGCCTAACAATCACCCTAACCCTAACCCTAACCCTAATGCTTATCCTACCCCTCACTCTCACCCTAACCCTCACCCTAACCCTCACCCTAACACTAACCCTAACCCTCACGCTAAACCAAAGCGTCAACCTAACCCTAAACCTACCCCTCAACCTAGCCCTCACCCGAACCCTAATCTTAATCCTCACCCTCACCCTATCCCTAATGCTAACTCTAACCCTAACCGAAACCCTAACCCAAACCCTAACACTAACCGTTACCCTAACCCTCAACTTAAACCTAACCCTAAACCTAACCCTCACCCTAAACCTCACTCTAAACCTAACACTAACCCTAAACCTCACCCTCACCCTAACCCTCACCCTAAACCTCACCCTCACTCTAACCCTAACCCTAACCCTCACACTAACTCTAACCCTCACCCTACCCCTAACACTGCCCCTCATCCTAACGCTCATCCTAACCCTAATCCTAACCCAATCCCTCACCCTCACCCTCACCCTAACGCTCACCCTCGCCCTCACCCTAACCCTAACCCTAACCCTAATACTAACCCTCAACCTCACCCTTAACCTCACCCTCAGCCTAACCCTCACCCTAACCCTTACCCTCAGCCTAACCCTAACCCTAACCCTCACCCTCGGCGTAACACTAACCCTAAACCTAATCCTAAACCTTACTCTCACTCTCAACTTCACCCTAAAGCTAACCCTAATCCAATTCTCTCCCTCACCCTCACATTCAGCATAACCCTAAAAATAACCCTAACCCTATCCCTAACCCTAAATCTAACCCTTATATTATCCCTACCCCTAAACCTAACTCTCACCCTAACGCTAACCCTACCCCACATCCTAACACTCACCCTTAACCTAACCCTAACCCTCACCTCACCCTAGCCCTAACCTTATCCCAATCCTGACACTCACCCTCACCCTAACCCTAAACCTTACCCTAGCCCTCACCCTCACCCTCACCATAACCCTCACCCTCACCCTAACCCTCAACCTCACCTTAACCCTTAGCGTCACACTAACCCTAAACCTAACCGTAACCCTCACCCTCACCCTAACCCTAACCCTAACACTCACCCTAACACTAACCCTACCCATCATCCCCAACTTATCCCTAAGCCTAACCCTAACCCTAACCCTCACCCTCACAGTAACCCTAACCCTAACCCTAACCCTCACACTAACCCTAACACTAACACTCACCCTCACCCTCAATCTAACCATAACCCTGACCCTAACCCTAATCCTCACCCTAACACTCACACTAAACCTAAGGCTAACCCTAAACCTCATTCTCCCCCTAAGCCTTACTCTCACCCAAACCCTAACCCTTACCCTAACCCTCACACTAAACCTAACCCTCACGGGAACCCTAATCCTACCACTCACCCTGAACCTCAGCCTAAGCCTAACCCTAACCCTACCCTCAACCTAGCCCTCACCCTACCACTAATCGTAACACTCACCCTCATCCTAACCCTCACCGTAACACTCACGCTAAACCTACCCCTCAGCCTAACACTCACCCTAATCCTAACCAAAACCCTAAACTTCAAATTATCCTCGCCCTCACCCTCACACTCACAGTCACCCTTACCCCCACCTTCACCCTCACCCTCAATCTAACACTCACCCTCTCCCTCAGCCTAACGCTAACCCTAATACTAAACCAAACACTCATCCTCACCCTCACCCTAATCCTAACCCTAACCCTAACCCTAACCCTATCCTTCATCCTCACCCTCACACTCACCATAACCCTAACCCAACCCTAACCCAAATCCTAACCCTAACCCTCACCCTAACCCGAACAATAACCTGCAACCTCACCCTAACCTTACCCCAATCCACACCCATAACTAACCTTAACCCTAAACCTCACCCTCACCCTAGATCTCATCCTAACCCTAAACCTAAACCTCACCCTCACCGAAACCCTACTGCTAACCCTAATCCTCAGCCTCACCCTAACCCTGACCCTAACCCTCAACCTAATCCTCAACCTAAACCTAACACTCACCCTAACAATAAACATAACCTAACCCTCACACTAATCCTAACCCTCACCCTAAACCTAAACCTACCCCTCAGCGTAACCCTCATCCTAAGCCTAAACCTAACACATCCCTCACCCTAACCCTAACCCTAACCCTAACACTCACCTTAACCCTAAAATTAACCCTCACAATCACCCTCAAACTAACTCTAAAACTAAACCTAACCCTAACCCTTTCCCTCACCCTCACCCTAACCCTAACCTTAACCCTATCCCTAACACTCACCCTAACCCTAACCCTCACCCTAAACCTAAACCTAACCCTCACCCTCACTCTAACCCTAACCCTAACCCTAACCATCTCCCTAATCCTCACCGAAACCCTCACCCTCACCCTAATCCTCACCCTCACCCTAAACCCCACCCTAACCCTTACCCTCACACTACCCCTAACCTTAAACCTAACCCTAACCATCACCGTAAAGCTAACCCTAACTCTAAAACTCATCCTAATCCTAACCGTAACCCTAACCCTAACCCTAAAACTAACCCTCACACTAACCCTAACCCTAAACCTAAGCCTCACACTCACCCTATACCTAAGCCTATCCCTCACCCTAACCCTCACCCTAAAACTCATGATAACCCTACACCTGACTCTCACCCTAACCCTCACCCAAACCCTTACCCTCACCCTAACCCTTACCCTAACCCTCACACTAATCCTAACCCTCACCCTAACCCTAACCCTCATGCTAACCCTAACCTTAACTCTCACACTCAACCTAAACCTAACCCTAACCCTAACTCTAACCCTAACCCGCAACCTCACCCTAGTCTTTACCCTAATCCTAACCCTAACCCTCACCCAAACCCTAACCCTAATGCTAACCCTAACCCTTAACCTCACACTAAACCTAAACCAAACCCTAACCCTAACCCCCACCCTAACCCTTACCTTCACCCTAACCCTAAACCGAACCCTAACCCCCACACTAACCCTAACCCTCACACGAACCCTAACCCTACCCATCAGCCTAACACTCATCCTAACCCTAAACCTAACCTAAACCCTCACCCCCACCCTCACTCTCACCCTCAGCCAAAACTTTACACTAACCCTAACCTTAAACCTAATCCTCACCTTATCCCTAACCCTAACCTTAAACCGCAACCTCACCCTAGTCCTCACCCTAACCCTAATCCTAACCCAATCCCTCACCCTCACCCTCACCCTCACCCTTACCCTCACCCTAATCCTAACCCGAATCCTAACCCTCACACTAACCCTAACCCTCACCTGAACCCTACCCCTACCCCTCAGCCTAAAACTCATCCTAAACCTAAACCTAAACTAAACCCTCACCCTCACACTCACCCTAAACCTAACCCTCACCCTAGCCCTCACCCTAACCCTAACCCTAACACTAACACTAACCCTCACAATAACAATAACCCTAACCCTAACCCTAAAGCTGACCCGCACACTAACCCTAACCCTAACCCTAACCCTCACCCTCAACCTAACCCTAACCCAAAACCTCAACCTCACCCTAACCATAAACCTAAACCTAACATTAATCCTAACCCTCACCCTAAAACTCACCCAAAAACCACGATAACCCTAACCCTCACTCTCACCCTAAACCTACCCCTCACCCTCACCCTCACCCTTACCCTAACCGTAACCCTCACCCTCACTCTAGACCTAACCCTACCCATAATTCTAACAATCACCCTCACCCTCACCCTAACCCTAACCCTAAACTTAGCCCTCACCTTACCCTAACCCTCACTCTAACCCTAACCCTAACACTCACCCTAAACCTAACCATAACCCTCACCCTAACCCTAACCCTATCCCTCACCCTCACCCTCACCCTAACCCTCAAACTAACCCTTAGTCTCACCATAACCCTCTCCCTAACCCTCACCATAACCTTACCCCTACACCTCACCCCCACTCTAACCTTCACCATCACCCGAACCCTAACCCAAAACCTAACCTTCACCCACTCCCTAACCCTCAGTCTCTCCTGAAACCTTACCCTCACCCTAACCCTCACCCTCAACCTAAACATCACCCTAACACAAACCCTAACACTAACCCTCACCCTAACCCTCAACCTAACCCTTAGCCTCACCCTAACCCTCACCCTAACCCTAACCCTAACCCTAAACCTCATCCTCACCCTCAACCTCACCCTAACCCTCAACCTAACCCGAATCCGAACCCTCACCCAAAACCTAACCCTAACACTCACCCTAAACCTAACCCTAACCCTAATGCTAGCCCTAACGCACACCCTCACACTAAGCCTCAGCCTAACCCTGACTCTCACCCTAAACCTAACCCTAATCCTAACCGGAAACCTCACACTAAACCTAAAGCTCACCCTAACTCTAACCCTACACCTCACCGTAACCCTCACACTTACCCTAACCCTAACCCTCACCCTCACCCTAGCCCTAATCTTACCCCCAATCCAAACGCTCACCCTCAACCTAACCCTATCCCTAACCCTATCCCTAGCCCTCACCCTCAACAAAACCCTCACCCTAAACCTAACCCTAAACCTTACCCTCACCGTAACCCTCACTCTAACCCTAACCGTGACACTAACCCTCACCCTAACACTAACTCTAACCTTAACCCTAACCATAACCCTAACCCTCACCCTAACCCTTAGCCTCACCCTAACCCTCACCATAACCCTAACCCTAACCCTCACTCTCACCCTAACACTAACCCTAACCCTAACCCTCACCCTAACTCTCACCCTAACCCCCACCATAACCCTAACCCTAACCCTCACCCTAACTCTCACCCTAACCCCCACCATAACCCTAACCCTCACCCTAAACCTAACCTTCACCCACACCATAACCCTCAGTCTCACCCGAATATTCACCCTCATGCTAACCCTCACCCTCACCGTAAACATCACCCTAACCCTAACCCTGAAACTAACCCTCACCCTAACCCTCACCCTAACCTTAACCCTAAACCTCACCCTCACCCTAGATCTCATCCTAACCCTAAACCTAAACCTCACCCTCACCGAAACCCTACTGCTAACCCTGATCCTCACCCTCACCCTAACCCTGACCCTAACCCTCAACCTAATCCTCAACCTAACCCTAACACTCACCCTAACAATAAACATAACCTAACCCTCACACTAACCCTAACCCTCACCCTAAACCTAAACCTACCCCTCAGCGTAACCCTCATCCTAAGCCTAAACCTAACACATCCCTCACCCTAACCCTAACCCTAACCCTAACACTCATCTTAACCCTAAAATTAACCCTCACAATCACCCTCAAACTAACTCTAAAATTAAACCTAACCCAAACCCTCTCCCTCACACTCACCTTAACCATAACCCTAACCCTATCCCTAACACTCACCCTAACCCTAACCCTCACCCTAAACCTAAACCTAACCCTCACCCTCACTCTAACCCTAACCCTAACCCTAACCATCTCCCTAATCCTCACCGAAACCCTCACCCTCACCCTAATCCTCACCCTCACCCTAAACCCCAGCCTAACCCTCACCCTCACACTACCCCTAACCTTAAACCTAACCCTAACCCTCACCGTAAAGCTAACCCTAATTCTAAACCTCACCCTAATCCTAACCGTAACCCTAACCCTAACCCTAAAACTAACCCTCACCCTAACCCTAACCCTAAGCCTCACACTCACCCTATACCTAAGCCTATCCCTAACCCTCACCCTAACCCTCACCCTAAAACTCATGATAACCCTACCCCTGACTCTCACCCTAACCCTCACCCAAACCCTTACCCTCACCCTAACCCTTACCCTAACCCTCACACTAATCCTAACCCTCACCCTAACCCTAACCCTCATGCTAACCCTAAACCTAACCCTCACACTCAACCTAAACCTAACCCTAACCCTAACTCTAACCCTAACCCGCAACCTCACCCTAGTCTTTACCCTAACCCTAACCCTAACCTTCACCCAAACCCTAACCCTAATGCTAACCCTAACCCTTAACCTCACACTAAACCTAAACCTAACCCTAACCCTAACCCTCACCCTAACCCTTACCTTCACCCTAACCCTAAACCGAACCCTAACCCCCACACTAACCCTAACCCTCACACGAACCCTAACCCTACCCGTCAGCCTAACACTCATCCTAACCCTAAACCTAACCTAAACCCTCACCCCCACCCTCACTCTCACCGTCAGCCAAAACCTTACACTAACCCTAACCTTAAACCTAATCCTCACCTTATCCCTTACCCTAAACTTAAACTGCAACCTCACCCTAGTCCTCACCCTAACCCTAATCCTAACCCAATCCCTCACCCTCACCCTCACCCTCACCCTTACCCTCACCCTAATCCTAACCCGAATCCTAACCCTCACACTAACCCTAACCCTCACCCGAACCCTACCCCTACCCCTCAGCCTAAAACTCATCCTAAACCTAAACCTAAACTAAACCCTCACCCTCACACTCACCCTAAACCTAACCCTCACCCTAGCCCTCACCCTAACCCTAACCCTCACACTAACCCTAACCCTAACCCTAATCCTCACCCTCATCCTAACCCTAACCCAAAACCTCAACCTCACCCTAACCATAAACCTAAACCTGACACTAATCCTAACCCTCACCGTAAAACTCGCCCTAAAACTCACGATAACCCTAACCCTCAATTTCACCCTAAACCTACCCCTCACCCTCACCCTCACCCTTACCCTAACCGTAACCCTCACCCTCACTCTAGACCTAACCCTACCCCTAATGCTAACAATCAACCTCAACCTCACCCTAACCCTAACCCTAACCCTTACACTCACCCAAACACTAGCCCTCACTCTAACCCTAACCCTCAACCTCATCCTCACCGTAACCCTAATGCTAACCCTAACACTCACCCTCACCCTCACTCTCACCCTCAGCCTAAACCTAATCCTAATCCTACCCCTACCCATCACCCTCACCCTCACCCTAACACTAACACTAACCCTAACCCTCATCCTCACCCTCACCCTCACCCTAACCCTAACACTAAAAATAAACCTAACCCTAACCCTAACTCTAATCCTAAACATCACCCTCACCCTAATCCTAACCAGAACCTGAACCTTAACATTCACCCTAACCCTCATCTTCACCCTAAACCTAACCTTAACCGTAACCATCACCCTAACCCTCGCCCTAACACTCAGGTTGACCCAAACCCTCACTCTCACCGTAACCCTCACCCAAACCCTTACCCTCACCCTAACACTTACCCTAACCTTAACCCTCACACTAAACCTTACACTCACCCTAACCCTAACCCTACCCCTCACACTAACCCTAACACTAAACCTCATCCTCACCCTAACCCTAACCCTCACCCTCACCCTAGGCCTTACTCTAACCCTAACCCTCATGCTAACCCTAACCCTAACCCTAACCCTCACCCTAAATCTCACCCTAACCTTAAACCTAACCCTAAACATCACCCAAAACCTCACCCTAACCCTAACATTAACCCTAAACCTCACCCTCACAGAAACCATCACCCTAACCCTAACCCTAACCCTCACCCTCACCCTTGCCCTAACCCTGATCCAAGTCCTAACCCTAACCCTAATCCTAACCCTCACCCTCACCCTAACACTAATCCTAACCCTATCCCTCATCCTCACCCTCACACTCAACCTAAACCTAAACCAACCCTAAACCAACCCTAACCCTAACCCTAACCCTAACCCTCACCCTCACCCTAACCCTAATCCAAATCCTCACTCATTCCTAACCCTAACCCTAACCCTCACCCTCACACTAGACCTCATCCTAACCCTAACCCTAAACCTCACCCTGACCGTAGCCCTACTGCTAACCCTAATCCTCACTCTAACCCTAACCCTCACATTCACCCTAAACCTCACCCTAACCCTAACCCACACGCTAACACTAAACATAACCTAACACTCACACTAACCCTAACCTTCACCCTAACCCTAAACCTACGTCTCAGCCTAACCCTCATCCTAAGCCAAAACCTAACCCATCTGTCACTCTAACCCTAACACTCACCTTAACCCTAAAGCTAACACTGAACCTCACCCTCAACCTAACCCTAACCCTAACCATAATCCTAACCCTAACCCTCACCCTCACCCTCACCCTAATTCTAAAATTAACCCTAACCCTAAACCTCTCCCTCATCCTCTCCCTCACCCTAACCCTATCCATATCCCTAACCCTCACCCTAACCCAAACCCTCACCCTAATCCTAAACCTAACCCTCACCCTCACTCTCACTCTAACCCTAACCCTAACCCTAACTCTCTCCCTAACACTCACCCTAATTCTCACCCTCACCCTAATCCTCACCCTCACCCTAAAACTCAGCCTAACCCTCACCCTCACCCTAACCCTAACACTAACCCTAACCCTAATGGGCACCCTAACCCTAACCCTAACTCTAACCCTCAAACTAACAATCACCCTAACCCTAACCCTAACCCTCACCCTAAGCCTACACCTGACCCTAACCCTCATACTCACCCTATACCTAAGCCTAACCCTAACCATCACCCTAACCCTCACCCTAACACTCATGATAACCCTAACCCTCACCCTAACCCTAACCCTCACCATCACACTAAACCTAACCCTACCCCTACCCTAACACTAACCCTAACCTGCAACCTCACAATAGTCTTCACCCTAACCCTAACCCTAACCCTCACCCTAAGCCTAATGCTAACCCTAACCCTTAACCTCACACTAAACTTAAACCTAACCCTAACCCTAACCCTCACCCTAACCCTCAACCTAAACCTTATCTTCACCCTAATCCTAACCATCACCCTAACCCTAAACCTAACCCTCACCCGAACCCTAACCCTACCCCTCAGCCTAACACTCATCCTAACCCTAAACCTAACCTAAACCCTCACCCTCACCCTCAGCCTCAGCCTCAGCCTAACCCTAACCCTAACCCTAATGCTAACCCTCAACCTCACCCTCACCCTCACGATCAGCCTAACCCTCACCCTCACCCTAACACTCACCCTAACTCTTACAATCACCCTAATGCTAACTCTAACCCTCACCCTCAGCCTAACCCTAACCCTAACCCTAATCCTAGCCCTTACCCTCACCCTCACCCTCACACTAAAACTAAACCTAATCCTAATTCTCTCCCTCACCCTCACACTCAGCATAACGCTAAACATAACCCTAACCCTAACCCTAACCCTATCGCTCACCCTATCCCTAACCCTAAACCTAACCCTCACCCTAAACCTCAACCTCACACTAACCTTAACCCTAACACTAACCCTAACACTCACCCTAACCCTCACCCTGAAACTCAAGATAAACCTAAACGTCACTCTCACTCTAACACTAATGCTAACCCTTACACTCACCCAAACCCTAACCCTAACCCTAAACCTCACACTAAACCTAACCCTCACCCTAATTCTAACCCTACTTGTCACCCTAACACTCACCCTTAACCTAACCCTCACCCTCACTCTCACCCTAGCCCTAACCTTACCCCAATCCTAACACTCACACTCACCTTGACCTTAAACCCAACCCTAGGCCTCACCCTCACCCTAACATGCACCCTCACCCTACCAATAAACCTAACCCTCACCCTAATCCTCACCCCAACCCTAACACTAACCGTAACCCTGACCCTCACCCTAAACCTCACCCTAACCCTTAGCCTCACCCTAACCCTCACCCTAACCCAAACACTAACCCTAAACCTCACCCTCACCCTAACCCTAACCCTAACCCTAACCATCACCCTAACCCTAACCTGAACCCTCACCGGAAACATAACCTTCACCTTCACCCTAAACCTAACCCTCACACATACCCTTTCCCTCAGTCTCACTCGAACCCTCACCCTCACCCTAACACTCACCCTCACCCTAAACATTACCCTAACATTAACCCTAACACTAACCCTCAGCTTAACCATCATCCTAATACTTAGCCTCACCCTAAACCTCACCCTAACCCTCATCCTAACCCTATCCCTCAAACAAAACCTAACCCTCAACTTCAACCTTACCCTCACCCTCAAACTAACCCTAACCCTAAACCTAATACTAACACTAACCCTCACACTCACCCTCACCCTAACTCTAACCCTAACCCTAAACCTAACCCTCACCCTCACCTACACCCTACCCCTAACAACTAACCCTAACTCTCACCCTAACCCTAACCCTCACCCTAACCCTAACCCATCCCTCACCCTCACCCTAACCGTAACCCCAACCCTAACACATACCCTAAACCTCACCCTAACCCTAATCCTTACCCTAAATCTCATCCTCAACCTAAACCTCACCCTAACCCTTACCTTACCCTAACCCTAACCCTAACCCTAATCCTCCCACTAACCCTAACTCTAACCCTAACCCTCATGCTAAACCTAACCCTCACCCTCACCTTAACACTCACCGTCACCCTAATCCTGACCCTAAGCCTAACCCTAACCCACACACTAACACTCACCCTCACCCTAACTCTCAATCTCACCCTCACCCTCACCTACAGCCTAACCCTAACCCTAACCCTAACCCTCACACTCACCCTAAACCTACCACTCACCCTAACCCTAATCTTAACCCTAACACTAATCCTATCCCTGACCCTCACACTCACCCTCGCCCTAACCCTAACCCTAACTGTAACACTTACACTCACTCTCAGCCTAACGGTACCCCTCACCCTAACCCTAAGAGTAAACCTCATCCTAACCCTAACTCTAATCCTCACCATCACCCTAGGCCTCACTCTAACCCTAATCCTCAACATAAACCTAATCCTAACCTTCACCCTCACTCTAACCTTAACCCTAACCCTAACACTCACCCTGACCCTCACCCTCACCCTAAACCTCACCCTAACCCTTACGATCACCATCACCCTTAACCAAACCCTAACTCTAATACTCACAGAAAACCTAACCCTTAACCCAACCCTAACCATCATCCTAAACCTCACCCTAACCCTCATCTACAACCTATCCCTAAGCCTAACACTAACCCTCACCCTAGCACTCACACTAACCCTAAACCTCACTCTCACCCTAACCCTCACCCTAACCTTTACCCTCACCCAAACCCCAACCCTAACCCTGACTCTCACACTAAACCTAACCCTCACCAGAACCCTAATCCTACCACTCACATTAACCCTCACCCTATCCCTAATCCTAACTCTCACCCTCACCCTAGCCCTCACCCTACGAATAATCCTAACACTCACCCTCATCCTAACCCTAAACCTCACCCTAACCCTAACCCTAACCCTCACCCTCACACTCACCCTCAGCCTAACCATAAACCCAACCCTAATTCTAACTCTAACCCTCACCCTCACTCTCACCCTAACCCTAGCTCTAACCCTAACACTAAACCTAACCCTCACCCTAAACCTAATGCTAACCCTAACCCTCACTCTCACCGTAACCCTCACCGTAACCCTTACTCTCACCCTAACCCTAAACCTAACCCTATCCCTGACACTAAACCTAACCCTCACCCTAACGCTACCACTCACCCTAAACCTCACCGTCACCCTAGACCTCACCCTAACCCTAACCCTCATCCTAAACCTAACCCTCAACCTCACCCTCACCCTAACCCTAACCCTAACCCTAACCCTCAACCTCACCCACACCCTAACCCGCACCATAACACTCATTCCAACCCACAGCCTAACCCTAATCCTAACCCAAAACCTCACACTCATCCTCACCCTCACCCTAACCCTCACCCTAACCATCAACCTAACCCTAACCCTATCCCTAACCCTAATCCTCACCCTAACCTCACCCTAACTGAAACCCTCACCCTCACGCTAAACCTCACAATAACCCTTACCCTCACCCTAACATTAATCGTAACCCTAACAGTCACAGTAACCCTAACCCTCACCCTAACCCTCACCCTAACCCTCATCATAACACTAAACCTAACCCAAACCGTCACCCTAACCCTCAGCCTAACCCTTAACCTCAAACTAACCCTAAACCTAACCCTAAACCTCAACCTAACCCTAAACTTCACTCTAAACCTAACCCTCACTCTAATCCTTACACTCACACTAAACACTAAACCTCACCCTAACACTTACCCTAACCCTAACCCTAACCCTCACTCTAACCCTCACCCTCACCCTAACCCAACTCAAACCCTAACCCTCAAACTAACTGTCACCGTAACCCTAACCCTAAACCGAACCCTCACCCTCACCGTAACCCTCACCCTAACCCTCACCTTAACCCTTAACCTCAACCTAACCCTAAACCGAACCCTAAACCTCACCCTCACTCTAAACTTCACTCTAAACCTAACCCTCACCCTAACCCTTACACTCACACTAAACCTCACCCTAACCCTTACCCTAACCCTAACCCTAAACCTCACCCTAACCCTCACGATCACCCTAACCCAACTCAAACCCTAACTCTCAAACTAACCATCACCATAACTCTAACCCTAAACCGAACCCTCACCCTCACCCTAACCCTCACCCTTACCCTAACCAAACTCAAACCCTAACCCTCAAATTAACTGTCACCATAACCCTCACCCTAAACCGAACCCTCACCCTCACCCTAACCCTCACCCTAACCCTTACCCTCACCCTAACCGTACAACTAACCCTAACCCTCACCCTCAATCTAACCCTACCCCTCACCCTACCCCTCACCCTAACCCTAACCTAACCCTAACCCTCACCCTAACCCTAACTCTCACCCTCACCCTGACCCTCAGACCAACCCGAATACAAACCCTAACCCTCTCCCTCACCCTAACCATAACCCTAACCCTCACCGTCACCCTAGTCCACACCCTAAACTTCACGCTAACCCTAAACCTAACCCTAACCCTCACCCTAAATCTCACCCTAACCCTAACTCTAACCATAACCCTCACCCTCACCCTGACCCTCACCCTATACCTTAGGCTCACCCTAACCCTAAACTTAACACTAAACCTCACCCTAAACCTCATCTTAACACTATCCCTCAAACAAAACGTATCCCTCACCCTCAACTTCACCCTCACCCACAACCTAACCCTAACCCTAAACCTAATCCTAACACTAACCCTCACCCTCACCCTCACCCTAAGTCTAACCCTAACCCTAAACCTAATCCTAACACTAACCCTCACCCTCACCCTCACCCTAAGTCTAACCCTAACCCTAAACCTAACCCTCACCCTCACCCACACCCTACCCTTAACACTACCCCTAACTCTCACCCTAACTCATCCCTCACCCTCACCCTAAACCTAACCCTAACCCTAAAACATACCCTAAACCTCAACCTAACCCTAATCTTTACCCTAACTCTCACCCTCAACCTAAAACTCACCCCAACCCTTACCCTCACCCTAAGCATAACCCTAACCCTAACCCTAACCCTAATCCTCACACTAACCCTAACTCTAACCCTAACCATCATGCTAAACCTAACCCTAATCCTAACACTCACACTATTGCTAAACCTAACCATAACCCTCACCCTCACCTTAACACTCACCATCACCCTAACCCTCACCCTAAGCCTAACCCTAACCCACACACTGACACTCACACTCATTTGAACCTTCACCTTCACCCTAACTCTCAACCTCACCCTCACCTTCACCCTAAGCCTAAGCCTAACCCTAAACATAAACATAACCCTCACCTTAAACATCACCCTAACCCTAACCCTCATCCTAAACCTAACCCTAAACCTCAACCTAACCCTCACCCTCACCCTCACCCTAAGCCTAAACCTAACCCTAACCCTAACCCTAATCCTAAACCTAACCCTCTCCCTCACACTCACACTAACCCTAACCCTATCCCTAACCCTAACCATAACCCACACCCTCACCCTCAACCTAACCCTAACCCTAACCCTCACCCTACCACTAATCCTCACACTCACCTACCCTTAACACTCACCCTCACCCTCACCCTCACCCTAACCCTTATCCTCACCCTAAACCTACCCCTAACTCTAACCCTAAGCCTCACCCTAACCCTAGCCCTCACCCTAACCCTAACACTACCCCGCACCCTACCCCTCACCCTAACCCTAACTCTAAACCTAACCCTCACCCTCACCCTAACCTTAACCCTCACCCTCACTGTAACCCTCACCGACACCCTAACACACACCCTAAACCTAACCCTAACCCTCACCCTATCCCTAACCTTCACCCACACCCTAAAACTCACCCTAACCCGATCCCACACCCTCACCCTACACAGAACCCTCACCCTAAAACTCACCCACAGCCTAATCCTCACCCTAACCCTAATCCTTACCTAACCGAAACCCTCACACTCACCCTCACCCTAACTCTCACCCTCACCCTTTCCCTCACCCTAACCCTAACCCTAATCCTCACCCTCACCCTCACAATCACCCTCAGCCTAACCCTAACCCTAACCCTAATCCTAACCCTAAACCTCACCCTAACCCTAACCCACAACCTAACCATTAACCTCACCCTAACACTAACCCTTAACCTAAACCTCACCCTCACAGTCACCCTCACCCTCAGACTATCCCCAACCCTAACCCTAACCCTAACCCTCACCCTCACCCTAACCCTCAACCTAATCCTCACACTAACCCTCACCCTTACCCTCAGCCTAAACCTCAACCTAACCCTCACCCTCACCCTCACACTAACCCTAACAATAACCCTAACCCTAACCCTATCCCTAATTCTAACCCTCACCCTAACCCTAACCCTACCCCTAACCCTAACCCTATACCTCACACTAACCCTCACCCTAACGCTAACCTTAATCCTCACCCTAACCCTCACCCTAACTCTAATATTAACCCTAAACCTCACCGTCACCCTAACCCTCACCCTAATCCTAACACTAACCCTCACCCTCAGCCAAAACCTAACCCTAAACACTAATCCTAACCCTAACCCTCACCCTCACACTAACCCTCACCTTTTTACACTCACCCTCACAGCCACCCTCAGCCAAAACGTAACACTAACCCTAAACCTAATCATAATCCTCACCATATTCCTAACCCAAACCCAAACCCTCACCTTCAGCCTAGTCCTAACCCTAACACTCACCCTAACCCTAACCCTAAACCACACACTAACTCTCACCCTCACGGGAACCCTCACCCTCACCCTAACTCTCATCCTGACCCTCACAATAACCCAAATACTAACACAAACCCTAACCCTAAATCTAACCCTCACCCTAAATATCAACTTAAGCCTAACCCTCACCCTCACCCTAACCCTAATCTTCAACCTAACCCTCACCCTCACCCTCACACTCACTGTCAGCATGACCCTAACCCTTACCCGAACCCTAAACCTCATCCTCACCCTAACCCTCACCCTAATCCGTAACCTCACCTTAGCCCTAACCCTCAACCTTAGCCTAAATATAACCCTAACCCTAATCCTAACTCTAACTCTCAGACTAACACTAACCCTATCCCTAACCCTAACCCTAACCTCACCCTAACCCTCACCCTAACCCTAACCCTAAACCTCACCCTAACCCTCACCCTAACTCTAACATTAACCCTAAACCTCACCCTCACCCTAACCCACACCTTAACCATTACCCTCACCATAACACTAAACCTAAACCTAACCCTAACCCTCACCGTCACCCTCACCGTCACCCTCACTCTCAGCCTAACAACAACCCTAAACCTAACCCTTACCCTAACACTCACCCTAACTCTAATATTAACCCTAAACCTCACCCTCACCCTAACCCTCACCCTAATCCTAACACTAACCGTCACCCTCAGCGAAAACCTAACCCTTACAGTAATCCTAACCCTAACCCTCACCCTCTACCTCACCTTAACCCTAACCCTCACCCTTACCCTCACCCTCACCCTCACCTTCAGCCAAAACCTAACCCTAACCCTAACCCTAATCCTCACCCTATTCCTAACCCAAACCCAAAACCTCACCCTCACCATAGTCCTCACCCTAACCCTCACCCTAACCCTAACACTAACCCTTACTTTAATCCACACCCTAATGCTAAACCTAATGCTAACCCTCACCCTCACCTTAACACTCACCGTCACCTTAACCCTCACCCTAAACCTAACCTGAAACCACACACTAACCCTCACCCTCACCCTAACCCTAATCCTTACCCTCACCCTAAACCTCACCCTAACCATAACCCTAACCCTAACCCTAAACCTAACGCTAATCCTAATTCTCTCCATCAACCTCACCCTCAGCATAACCCTAACAATAACCCTAACCCTAACCCTAACCCTAAATCTAACCCTAACCATATCCCTACCCCTAAACCTAACCCTCACCCTAAACCTAACCCTTACCCTAAACCTCAACCTCCCCCTAACAATAACCCTAACACTAACCCTCACCCTAACGCTCACCCTAACCCTCACCGTAACACTAACCCTAACCCTAATCCTCACACTAAACCTAACCCTCACCCTAACCATTACCCTCACCCAAACCCTAACCCTTAACCTAACCCTCACACTAAACCTAACCCTCACCGGAACCCTAATCCTACCACTCACCCTAACCCTCAGCCTAACCCTAACCCTAAACCTTACCCTCACCCTAGCCATCACCCTACCAGTAATCCTAACACTCACCCTCATCCTAACCCTTACCGTAACACTCACGCAAACCCTAACCCTCACTTTCACCGTAATCCTCACCTTAAACCTTACCCTCACCCTCACCCTAACCCTAACCCTATCCCTCACACTAAACCTAAACCTCACCCTAACCCTACCCCTCACCCTAACCTAACCCTATACCTCACTCTAACCCTAACCCTAAACCTTACCCTCACCCTAGACCTCACCCTAACCCTAACCCTCACCCTAACCCTAACCCTAACGCTCACCCAAACCCTCACTCTTTCCTTAACTCTAACACTCACCCTAACCCTCAATGTAACCCTAACATTAACCCTAAACCTCATCATCACCCTAACCCCCAACCTAAACCTAAGCCTAACCCTCACCCTCACACTCACCCTCAGCCAAATCCTAAACTTAAAACTAATCCTAACCCTAACCGTCATTCTCACCCACACCCTAACCCTAACCCTAACCCTAACCCTCAACCTCACCCTCACCCTAACCCTCACCCTAACACTCATTCCAACCCTCAGCCTAACCCTCAACCTAAACATAACCCTAACCCTAACCCTAAGCCTCACCCTAAATCTCACCCTAACCATAACCCTCACCCTCACCCTAACCCTCAAATTCACCCTAACCCACACCCTAACCCTAATCCTAACCCTAACCCTCACACTAACCCTAACCCTCACCCTAACCCTAAACCTAACCCTCATACTAACCCTCATCCTAACACTAAACCTATCCCAAACGCTCACCCTAAAACTAACCCTAAGCCTCATCCTAACCCTTATCCTCACCCTAAAACTCACCCTAACACTAACCATAACCCTAACCCTAACCCTCACCCTAATCCTCACTCTCACCCTAACCCAACCCAAATCCTAACCCAAAACTAACCGTCACCATAACCCTAACCCTAACCCTCACCCTAACACTAACCCTCACCCTAACACTTACCCTCAACCTAACCGTAGCCCTAGACCTCACCCTAAACCTCACCGTCACCCTAACCTTACCCCTCACCCTTACCCTCACCCTAAACCTAAACCTCACCCTCACCCTAACCCTCACCCTAATGGTAACCCTATCCCTCAGCCTCACCCTCGCCCTCACCCTGAACCAAGTCCTAACCCTAACGCTAAATCTAAATCTAACACTAACACTCACCCTCACCCTAACACTAATCCCAACCCTAACTCTATTCCGCACCCTCACCCTCACGCTCACCCTAACACTAACCGTACCCTAAAGCTAACCCTAACCCACACCCTAATCCTAACCCTCACCCTAAACCTAACCCTAATTCTAATCCTCACCCAATACCTAAACCTAACCCTAACCCTCACCCAATCACTAGACCTCACTCTAACACTAACCCTCAACTTCACACTCACCATAACCCTAATGCTAACCCTAATCCTCACCCTCACCCTCACCCTAACCCTAACCCTGATCCTCACCCTATACCTAAACCTAACCCTAACCCTCACCCAAACACTAGACCTCACTCTAACCCTAACCCTCAACCTCACACGCACCGTAACCCTAATGCTAACCTTAACCCTCACCCTCACCCTAAACCTAACCCTAATCCTAACACTCACCCTCACCCTAACCCTCACCCTAAAACTAACCCTAACCCTATCCCTCACCCTAAACCTCACCTTAACCCTAACCTTCATCTTGACCCTAACCCTCACCCTAACCTTTACCCTCACCCTAACACTAACCCTAAACCTAACTCTCACACTAACCTTAACCCTCACCCTAACCCTAAACCAACCACTCAGCCTAACCCTCATCCTAAGCCTAAATCCTAACCCAAACCTTCACCCTAACGCTAAACCTCACTCTAAACGTCCCCTTCAGCCTAAACCTCACCCTCACCCTAAACCTCAACTTAACCCTTACCCTCACCCTAACCCTAAAGCTAACCCTAACCCTAATCCTCACACTAACCCTAACCCTAAGGCTAACCCTAAACTTAGCCCTCACCCTAACCCTCACCCTAACCCTAAACTTTACCCTAACCCTCACCCTAACACTAACCCTAATCCTCACCCTATTCCTAACCCTAATCCTCAACCTCACCCTCACAATAGTCCTCACCCTAAACCTAACCCTCACCCTCACCCTAGCCCTCAACCTAACCCTAACCCTAATCCTAACCCTAAACCTCATCCTCACCCTCACCCTCAGCCTAACCCTAATCCTAACCATAATCCTAAACCTAACCCTCATCTTCACCCTCAACCTACACCTTACCCTAACCCTAACCCTAAACCTCACCCTGACACTTACCCTCAAACTAACCCTAACGCTAACCCTCAACCAAACCCTAACACTCACACTAAACCTAAACTTCACCCTAACCCTAAACCTAATCCTCACCCTAACCCTAACCCTCACCCTAAACCTTACCCTCACCCTAATCATAACCCTAACCCTACCCCTCAGTCTAACCCTCAGCCTAACCCTAAAAATAACACAAACCCTCAATCTAACCCTCACCCTAACCCTAACCCTCACCCTAACTCTGATATTAACCCTAAAACTCACCATCACCCTAACCCTCACCTTAATCCTAACACTAACCCTCACCCTCAGCCAAATCCTAAACCTAACAATAATACTAACACTAATGTTCAACCTCACCCTCACCCTAACCCTAACCCTAGCACTTACCTTGATCCTAACTGTAACCCTAACACTCACCTTCACCCTAAAGCTAAACCTACAGCTAACCCTCCCCCTAAACCTAACCCTCACCCTACCCTAACCCTCACCTTCACCCTCACCCTCACCCTCAACCTAACCCTCACCCTAACCCTAATCCTAACCCTAAGCCTCATCTTCACCCTCACCCTAACTCTAATCCTAATCCTAACCCTATCCCTCACCCAAACCCTCATGGTCAACCTAAATCCTAACTGTACCCTAATGCTAACCCTAACCCACACCCTAACCCTAATGCTCACTCTCACCCTAACCCTAACCCTAATCCTCACCCTATCCCTAAACCTAAACCTAACCCTCACCCAAACACTAGACCTCACTCTAACCCTAACCCTCAACCTCACCCTCAAGGTAACCCTAATGCTAACCCTAACCCTCACCCTAAACCTAACCCTAACCCTAACACTCACCCTAACCCTAACTCTAAACCTAACCCTCACACAAAACCTAACCCTAACCCTCACCCTCACCATAACCCTAACCCTAACCCTCACACACACCCTAACCTGAATCCTAACCCGAACCCTCACTCTCACCCTAACCCTCACCCTAAACATCACCCTATACCTAACCCTAACCCTAACCCCAACCCTAACCCTCACCCTAAACCTAACCCTCAACCTAACCCTCACCCACAGCCGAATCCTCACCTAAACCCTAATCCTTACCTAACCTAAACCCTCACCCTCACACTCACCCTCAACCTAACCCTCCACCTCACCCTAGCCCTCACCGTAAACCTAACCCTAACCCTCACCCTCACCACACCCTCAGCCTAAACCTAATCCTAACCCTAACCCTAATCCTAAACCTAACCCTCACCCTCACCCTAACCAACACCCTAACCATTACCATCACCCTAACACTAACCCTAAACCTAACACTCACCCTCACCATCACTCTCACACTCAGCCTAACCCCAACCCTAACCCTAAGCCTAACCCTCACCCTCACCCTAACCCTCTCACCCTTATCCTTAACCTCACTGTAACCCTAAACCTAACCCTCACCCTCAGCCTAAACCTAACCCTAACCCTAATCCTAACCCTAACCCTGCACCTAACCCTAACCCTAACCCTCACCCTAACCCTCACCCTCACCCTAACCCTAACCCTCACTCTAACCCTCACCCTAACTCTAATATTAACCCTAAACCTCACCGGCACCCTAACCCTCATCCTAATCCTATCACTAACCCTCACCGTCACCCTCACACTGACCCTAAACCTCACTCTTACCCTCACCATCACCCTCACCCTCAGCCAAAACCTAACCCTAACCCTACCCCTAACCCTAATCCTCACCCTATCCCTAACCCAAAACCAAAAGCTCACCCTCACCCTATTTCTCACCCTAACCCTCACCCTAACCCTCACCCTCACCGTCACCCTAACCCTCAGATTAACCCTAACCCTAAACCACACACTAACCCTCACCCTCATCTGAACCCTCACCCTCACCCTAACTCTCAACTTTACTCTCACTTTCACCCTAAGCCTAACCGTAACACTAACCCTAAACCTTACCCTTACCCTAAACATCACTCTAACCCTAACCCTCACCCTAACTGAAACCCTAACCCTCAACCTAACAATAACCCTCACCCTCACCCTCACCCTAAGCCTAACCCCAACCCTAACCCTAACCCTAACCCTAACCCTCTACCTCACCCTCACACTCATCCTAAGCCTGTCACAAACCCTAACCCTAACCCTCACTCTCACCCTCACCCTAAACCTAACCCTCACCTTAAACCTCACCCTAACATTAATCCTCACACTCACCCTAACCTAAACACTCACCCTCACCCTAATTCTAACCCTACCCCTAACCCTAACCCTAACGTTCACCCTAACCCTCACCCTAACTCTAACATTAACCCTAAACCTCACCCTCACCCTAACCCACACCCTAACCATTACCCTCACCATAACACTAACCCTAAACCTAACCCTCACCCTCACCCTCAACCTAAACCTTACCCTAAACCTAACTCTAACCCTAACCCTAACCCTAATCCTCACCCTATTCCTAAACCTAACCCTCACCCTCACCCTCAACCTAAACCTTACCCTAAACCTAACTCTAACCCTAACCCTAACCGTAATACTCACCCTATTCCTAACTCTAATCCTAACACTCATACTCACATTAGTCCTCACCCTAACCCTAACCCTCACACTCAAGCTAGTCCTCACCCTAACCCTAACCCTAATCCTTACCCTAAACCTCACCCTCACCCTCAACCTCAGCCGAACCCTAACCCTAACAATAATCCTAAACCTAACCCTCACCTTCACCCTCAACCAAAACCTTACCCTAAACCTAACCCTAAACCTCAGCCTCACCCTAACTCTAACCCTAACCCTCACCCTAACCATAACCCTCACACTAAACCTAACCTTCACCCTAACCCTAACCTAATCCTCACCCTAACCCTAACCCTCACCCTAACCCTTACCCTCACCCTAATCATAACACTAACCCTACCCCTCAGTCTAATCCCCAGCCCAAACCTAAAAATAAAACAAACACTCACCCTAACCCTTACCCTAACCATAACCCTCAACCTAAACCTCACCATCAGCCAAATCCTAAGATTAACACTAATCCTAACCCTAACCCTAACCCTCACCCTCACCCTAACCATAACCCTAGCACTTACCCTGACCCTAACTGTAACCCTAACACTCACCTTCACCCTAACGCTAAACGTACAGCTAACCCTTACCTTAAACCTAACCCTCACCCTAACCCTATACCTCACCTTCACCCTCACCCTCACTCTCAACCTAACTCTAACCCTAACCCTAATCCTAACCCTAAACCTCACCTTCACCCTCACCCTAACTCTAACAATAACCCTAACCCTAACCCATCCCTCACCCTACCCTAACTCTTACCCTAACCCTAACCCTCACCCTAAGACTCACCCTAACCCTAACCCTGAACCTCACCCTCCCCCTCTCCCTCACCCTAAACCTAACACTAAATCTCACACTCAAACTAACCCTAACTGTATTCATAACCCGATCACACACCCTCACCCTAAACTTAACCCTCACCCTAACACTCACTCACACCCTAATCCTCACCCTCACCCTAATCCTTACCTAACTAAATCCCTCACCCTCACCCTAACCCTCACCCTCACCCTAGCCCTCACCCTAACCCTAACCCTAACCCTCACCCTCACCCTCACCCTCACAATCACCCTCAGCCTAACCCTAACAATAACCCTAATCCTAACCCTAGACCTCACCCTCAACCTAACCCACACCCTAACCATTACCTTCACCCTAACACTAACCCTAACCCTTACCCTCACCCTCACCCTCACCCTCACCCTGACCCTAACCCTATCCCTCACCCTAACCCACACCCTAAATTTAATATTAACCCTAAACCTCACCCTCACCCTCACCCTCACCCTAATCCGAACACTAACCCTCACCCTCACCCTCACCCTCAGCCAAAACCTAACCCTAACACTAATCCTAACCCTAACCCCCACCTTCACCGTCAACCTAACCCTAACCCTCACCCTTACCCTCACCCTCACCCTCACCCTCAACCAAAACCTAACACTAACCCTAATCCTCACCCTTTTCCTAACCCAAACCCAAACCCTCACCCTTAACCTAGTCCTCACACTAACCCTCACCCTAACCCAAACCATAACCCTATCCCTTACCTTAATCCTCACCCTAATGCTAACCCTAACCTAACCCTCACCCTCACCTTAACACTCACCTTCACCCTAACGCTCATCCTAACCCTAAACCTAAACCACACACTTACCCTCACCCTCATCCGATCACTCAACCTCAACCTAACTCTCAACTCACCCTCACTCTCACCCTAAGCCTAACCCTAACCCTAAGCCTAAACCTAACCCTCACCCTAAACATCACCCTATCCCTAACCCTCACCCTAACCCTAACCCTAACCCTCAACCTAACCTTCACCCTCACCCTCACCCTCACCCTAAGCCTAACACTAACCCTAATGATAAATCTAAGCCTCCCCTCCCCCCCTCATCCTAACCCTATCCCTAACCCTAACCCTAACCCTCACCCTCACCCTCACCATAAACCTAACCTTAATCTTAACCCTCACACTAAAACTAATCCTCACACTCACCCTCACCCTAACCTGCACCCTAACATTTATCCTCACCCTAACCCTACCCCTAAATCTAACCCTAACTTTCACACTAACCCTAACACTGACCCTAACCCTAACACTACCCCTCACCTTAACCCTCACCCTAACCCTAACTCTAAACCTAACCCTCACCCTAACCCTAACCCAAACCCTCACCCTCACCATAACCCTCACCGAAACCCTAACACACTCCTTAACCCTAACCCTCAAACACACCCTAACCCTCACCATAACCCAAACCCTCACCCTCACCCTAACCCTCACCCTAAACATCACCCTATACCTAAACCTCACCCTAACCCTAAACCTAAGTCTCACCCTAATCCTAACCCTCACCGTAACCCTACTCCTTACCTAACCGAAACCCTCACCCTTACACTCACCCTCACCCTAACCCTCAACCTCACCCTAGCCCTCAACCTAACCCTTACACTAAACCTCACCCTCACCCTCACCATCACCCTCAGCCTAAACCTAACACTAACCCTAACCTTAATCCTAAACCTAACCCTCACCCTCACCCTAACCCATACCCTAACCATTACCCTCACCCTAACACTAACCCTAAACCTATACCTCAAACTCATCATCACCCTCGATCTCAGCCTAACCCCAACCCTAACCATAACCCTAACCCTCACCCTCACCCTAACCCTCCCCCTAATCCTTAATGTCACCTTAACCCTAACCCTAACCCTCACCCTCAGCCTAACACTAACCGTCACCATTACCCTCACCCTAAACCTCACCCTAACTCTCACCCTCACCCTCACCCTCAACCTCACCCTAACCCTAACAATAACCCTAACCCTAACCCTAAACCTAACTCTAACTTCCACACTAGCCCTCTCCCTAACCATTACCCTCACCCTAACACTAACCCTAAACCTAACCCTCACACTAACCCTAACCCTAACCCTAACACAAACACTACCCCTCAGCCTAACCCTCATTCCAAGCCTAAACCTAAAGCAAAACCTCACCCTCAACCTCACCCTAACTCTAACACTAACCCTAATCCTAAACCTCACCGTCACCCTAACCCTAACCATACCCCTAAACCTCAACCTAAACCTAACCCTCACCCTAAAATTAACCCAAAACCTCAACCTCACCCTAACCTTAACCTAACCCAAACCCTCATCCTAACCCTATACCTAACCCTAACCCTAACCCTCACCCTAACCTTCACCCTAACACTCAAGGTAACCGTAACCCTTACTCTCACCCTAACCCTCACCCTAACCCATACCCTCAACCTAACCCTAAAGCTAAACCTCACACTAAACCTAACCCTCACCCTAACCCTAATCCTCACCCTAAACCTAACCCTAACCCTCACCCTCACCCTAAACCTAACCCTAACCCTAACCCTAGCCCTCACCGTAAATCTCACACGAACACTAAGGCTAACCCTAAACCTCACTCTCACCCTAACACTCACCCTAAACCTTACCCTCACCCAAACCCTAACCCTAACCCTAACCCTCACACTAAACCTAACACTCACTCTAACCCTAACCCTACCACTCACCCTAACCCTCACCCTAACTCTAACCCAAACCCTCACCCTAACCCTAGTCCTCAGCCTACCCCTAATCCTAACTCTCACCCTCATCCTAACCCTAACCCTCACCCTAAACCTAACCCTGACCCTAAACTTAACGCTAACAATGACAACAACCCTCAACCTAACACTCAACTTAACCCTAATCCTAACCCTAACACTCCCCCTCCCCCTCACCCTAATCCTAACCCTAACCTTCAGCCTAACCCTCACCATAACCCTAATGCTAACCCTAATCCTCACCCTAACCCTCACAGTTAACACTCATGCTAACCCTAAACCTCACTCGCACCCTAACCCTCTCCAAAACCCTAACCCTCACCCTAAACCTAACCTAACTCTAACCCTCAAACTAAACCTAAACCTCACCCTAACCCTAACCCTACCACTAACCCTAACCCTAACACTAAACCTCACCCTAACCATAACCCTAACCCTAAATCTCACCTTAAACCTCACCATAACCCTAACCCTCACCCTCACACTCAATCTAACCCTCACCCAAATCCTTACTCTCACCCTAACACTAACCCTAACCTTCACCCTCAGCTTAAACCTAACCCTACTCCTAATCCTAACCCTAACCTTCACCCTTACTCTAAACCACACCCTAACCCTAAACTTCACCCTCACCCTCAACCTCAACCTAACCCTTATCCTCACCTTCACTATCACCCTCAACCTCACACTCACCCTAACCCTAAAAATAACCCTAAGCCTAACCCTAACCCTAAAACTAACCCTCACCCTAACCCTAACCCTAAACCTCACCCTCACCCTAACCCTAAACATAATCCAATCCCTCACCCTAAACCTCAACCGAGCACCCAAGATAACCCTAACACTCACTCTCAACCCAACCCTCACCCTAACACTTACCCTCACCCTAACCCTAAACGTAAACCTAACCCTAAGGCTCACACTAACCCTAACCCTCACCTTATCCCTAACCCTCACCCTAACACTAAACCTAAGACTCACCCTCACTCTAGCACTAAACCTAACCCTTACCCTAACCCTCACCCTAAACCTAACCCTAACCCTCACCCTCACACTCACCCTCACTAAACCTAACCCTTACCCTAACCCTCACCCTAAACCTAACCCTAACCCTCACCCTCACACTCACCCTCACCCTCAGCCAAATCCTAACACTAACACTAATCCTAACCCTCACCCTCACCCTCACCCTAACCCTAACCCTAACCCTAACACTCACCCTTACCCTCACCCTCACCCTAACCCTCACCGTCACCCTCAACCTAACCCTAACTTAACGCACACCCTAACCCTAACCCTCACACTAACCCTAAACCTAACCCTCAACCTCACCCTCACCCTAACCCTAAACCTAACCCTAACTCTCACCCTAACCCTAACCCTAACCCTAATGCCAACCCTACCCCTCACTCTCACCCTAACCCTCACCATAACTCTTATCCTCACCCTAAACCTAACCCTAACCCTAACCCTAACCCTCACACTAAACCTACACCTCACCCTAACCCTCACCCGAACCCTAAACCTCACCCTCACCCTAAACCTGACCCTCACCCTTACGCTCACCCTCACCCTATCCCTAACCCTAACCCTAATCCTCACAGTAAGCCTAACCCTAACCCTAACCCTCACCCTAACCCTAACCCTCATCCACAACCTATCCCTAAGCATAAAACTAACACTCACCCTAACCCTCACCATAACACTTACGATAACCCTGAACCTCACCCTCACCCTCACCCTCACCCTAACCCTTACATTCACCATAACCCTAACCCTAACCCTCACACAAACCCTAACCCTCACCTGAACCCTAATCCTACCACTCTCCCTAACCCTCAGCCTAACCCTAACCCTAACCCTCAGCCTCATGCTAGCCCTCATCCTAACACTCACCCTCATCTTAACCCTAACCCTCAAACTAACCCTAACCCTCACCCTCACCCTAACCCTCACGATAACCCTAACACTAACTCTCACCCTCACCTTCAACCTAACCCTAATCCTAACCCTAAACCTAACCCTCACCCTCACCCTCACCCTCTCCCTAACTCTAACCCTCACACTCACACTCAACATAAGCGAAATCCTAAACCTAAAACTAATCCTAACCCTAACCTTCATCCTTACCCTCACCCTAACCCTCACCCTAAACATCAACCTCACCCTCACACTAGCCCTCACCCTACACTCATTCCAACCCTCAGCCCAAACCTAATCCTAACTCAAACCCTCACACTCACCCTCAACCTCACGCTAACTCTCACCCTAACCCTCAACCTAACCCTAACCCTAACCCCAACATTACCCTCACCCTACCCATCACCCTAAACGTAACCCCACCCTCACCCTAACCCTCACACTAACCCTTACCTCACCCTAACCTTAATCCTAATCCTAACCCTCACACTAACCTTAACCCTCACCCTAACCCTAACCCTAACCCTCAGCCTAACCCTCATCCTAACACTAAACCTAACCCAAACCCTCACCCTAACCCTAACGCTAACCCTCACCATAACCCTTAACCTCAACCTAATGCTAAACCTAACCCTAAACCTCACCCTCACTCTAAATTTCAGTCTAACCCTAACCCTCACACTAACCCTTATCCTCACCCTAAACCTCACCCTAACACTAACCTCAACCCTAACCCTCACCCTAACCCTCACCCTCACCCGAACCTAACCCAAAACCTAACCCTCAAACTAAGCATCACGATAACCCTAACCCTAAACCTCACCCTCACCTTAACCCTCACCCTAAACCTTACCCTCACCCTAACCATAGCCCTAACCCTAACCCTCACCCTTACCCTAACCGTACTCCTCACCCTAACCCTCATCCTACCCCTAACCCTAACCCTAAACCTATCACTAACCCTAAGCCTAACAATAACCCTCACCCTAACACTAACCCTAACTCTACCCTAACCTTAACTCTCACCATCATCCTAACCCATAGCCTCACCCTAACTTTCACCCTAACCCTAACCCTAACCTTCCCCCTCCCCCTCCCCCTAACCCTAACCCTCACCCTAACCGTCACCCTAACCCTCACCCTAATCCTAACCCTAACCCTCACTCGCATCCTAAATTCACCTTCACCCTTACCCTCACCATAAACCTAACCCTCACCCACACCCTGACCCTCAGTCTCACCCGAATCCTCACCCTCACACTAACCCTCACCCTCACCCTAAACATCACCCTATCCCTAACCTTGTAACTAACCCTCACCCTAACCATCACCCTAACCCTTAATCTCACCCTAACCCTCACCTTAACCCTAACCCTAAACCTCAACCTCAAACTCACCCTAACCCTAACCCACAACCTAAACCTCATCCTAACCCTAACCCTAAACCTAAACCTAAACATAACCCTAACTCTCACCCTCACCTTCACCCTCAGCCTAAACCTAACCCTAATCCTACCCCTACCCCTCACCCTCACCCTCACCCTAACCCTAACACTAAACCTAACCCTCATCCTCACACTCACCCTAACCCTAACACTAACACTAAAAGTAATCCTAACCCTAACCTTAACACTAATCCTAAACATCACCCTCATCCTAACACTAACCCTAACCCTCACCCTGACCCTAGCCCTCACTCTAACCCTAACCCTCATGCTAACCCTAACCCTAACCCTAACCCTCATCCTAACCCTCACCCTAACCCTAAACCTAACCTTATCCCTCTCCCTAAACCTAACCCTCACAGTTACCCTCACACTTGCACTCACCCTGACCCAAGTCCTAACACAAACCCTAATCCTAACCCTCACCCACACCTTCACCCTAAACCTAACCCTAACCCTATCCCTCATCCTCACCCTCACACTCACCCTAACCCTAACCCAATCCTAACCCACACCCTAACCCTAACCCTCACCCTAACACTAATCCTAACCCTCACCCTCACCCTAATCCTAACCCCAATCCTCACCCATCCCTAAAACTAACCCTAACCCTCACCCTCACACTAGACCTCATTTTAACCCTAACCCTAAACCTCACCCTCACCTTAACCCTATTGCTAACCCTTAACCTCACAGCCACCCTAACCCTAACCCTCACCCTCACCCTCACCCTAAACCTTACCCTCACCCTAAACCTAACCCGAACCCTAACCCTCACACTAACCCTAACCCTCACCCGAACCCTAACCCTAACCCTCAGCCTAACATTCATCCTAAACCTAAACCTAACCAAAACCCTCACCTTCAAACTCACCCTAACCCTAACCCTCACCCTAGCCCTCACCCTAACTCTAAATCTAACCCTAACCCTAACCCTCACACTAACAATAACCCTAACCCTAACTCTAACCCTAACTCTAAACCTAACCCTAACCCTAACCATAACACTCAACCTCACCCTAACCCTAACCCTAAATCTCAACCTCACACTAACCCTAAACCTAAACATAAAACTAACCCTAACCCTCACCCTAAAACTCATGATAACCCTAACCCTCACTCTCACCCTAACCCTACCACTCACCCTAATCCTGACCCTTACCCTAACCCTAAAACTCACCCTCATCCTAGCCCAAACCCTACCCCTAATCCTAACAATTACCCTCACCCTAACCCTAACCCTAACCCTAGCCCTCCCCCTCACCCTAACCCTCACTCTAACCCTAACTCTAACACTCACCCTGACCCTAACCCTATCCCTAACCCTAACCCTCACTCTAAACTTCACCCTATCCCGACCCCTAACACTCACACTCACCCTAACCCTCAAACTAACCCTTAGTCTCACCCTAACCCTCACCCTAACCTCAGCCTAAGCCTACCCCTAAACCTCACCTGCACCCTAAACTTCACCATCACCCTAACCCTCACCTTAATCCAAACCCTCACCCACACCTTAACCCTCAGTCTCACCCTAACCCTTACCCACACACTAACCCTCACCCTCACCCTAAATATCACCCTAAACCAAACCCTCACACTAACCTTCACCCTAACCCTCAGCCTCACTCTCACACTCACCCTCACCCTAACCCTATGCCTAACCCTTACACTAACCCTAAACCTCACCCTCACCCTCACCACACCCTCAGTCTAACCCTAAATCTCTCCCTAATCCTAACCCTAACCCTCACCCTCACCCTCACCCTAACCCTAACCCTAACCCTCACACTAACCCTAACCCTCACACTCACCCTCACCCTTAGCCTAACTGTAACCCTAACCCTAACCTTAACCTTCACCCTCAACGTAACCCTCACCGACACCCTAACACACACCCTAAACCTAACCCTAACCTTCTCCCTAACCCTAACCCTCACACACACACTAACCCTCACCCTAACCCGATCCCACACCCACACACTAAACCTAACCCTCACCCTAAACCTCACCCACTGCCTAATCCTCACCCTAACCCTAATCCTTAACTAACTGATACCCTCATCCTCACCCCACCCTAACCCTCACCCTCACACTTTCCCTCACCCTAACCCTAACCCTAACCCTCACTGTAACGCTAACAATCACCCTCAGCCTAACCCTAACCCTAATACTAACCAAAAACCTCACCCTCACCCTAACCCACAACCTAACCATTAACCTCACCCTAACACTAACCCTAAACCTAACCCTCACCCTCAGAGTCACCCTCACCCTCAGCCTAACCCCAACCCTAACCCTACCCTAACCCTAACCCTGACCCTCAACCTAACCTTCACCCTAACCCTTAACCTCATTTTAAGCCAAACCCTAACCCTCACCCTCAGCCTAAAGCTAACCCTGACCCTAATCCTAACACTAACCCTCATCCTAACCCTCACCCAAAACCTCAACCTAACCCTCACCCTCACCCTAACCCTAACAATAACCCTATCCCTAGCCCTCACCCTCACCCTAACCCTCACCCTAACCCTAACCCTAACCCTAAACCTCACCCTCACCCTAAATATCACCCTTACCCTTATCCTCGCCCTAAACCTTAGCTTCACTCGAACCCTAACCCTAACCCTAACCCTCACACTAAACCTAACCCTCAATTTAACCATATCCCTAACCCTAACCCGAACATTCACCCTCACACACACGCTCAGCCTAACCCAAACTGCACCCCTCAGCCTAACGCTCACCCTAAGCCTAATCCTAACCTTAACTCTCACCCTAGCCCTAACCCTCACCCTAACCCTTACCCTCATCCTAAACCTAACCCTAATCCTAACCCTAACCCTCAACCTCACCCTCATCATAACCCTCACCCTAACACTCACGCTAACACTAACCCTCACTCTAACCCTAATCCTCACCCTAACTCTAAACCTAACCCTAACAAACAAACTAAACCAAAGCTGCACTCTATCCCTAACCTTACAACTCACCCTAACACTCACCCTAACCCGAACCCTAAACCTCACCCTAACCCTAAACCTCACCCTCATCCTAGCCGTCACCCTGACCCTAATTCTAACCCTAACCCTCACCTTAACCCTCTCCCGCACCCTCACCCTAACCCTCGCACTCTCCCTAACCCTCACCCAAAACCTAACCCTAACCCTAACCCTAACACTCACCCTAACCCTCAATCTCACCCTAACACTAACCCTCACCCTCAGCCTAGCCCTCTCCCTAACCCTAAACCTAACCCTAACCCTCATTCTCACTCTAACCCTAATGCTAATCCTAACCTTCACCCTCACTCTAACCCACTCCCTAAAACTTACCCTCACCCTAAACCTAACCCTCACCCTCACCATAACCCTCAACATAACTCTTACTCTCACCCTCACCCTAACCGTCACAATAACCCTAACCCTAACCCTAATGCTAACCCTACCCCTCACCCTCACCCTAACGCTCAACCTAACACTTACCCTCACCCTAACACTAACACTAACCCTAACCCTCATACTAATCTGAAACCCTCACCCTAGCCCTAACACTATCCCTCAGCCTAACCATCATCCTAACATTAAACCTAACACTAACCCTCACCCTAACCCGAACCCGAACCCTAAACCAAACCCTAAAACTCACCCTCACCCTAACCATCACCCTAACCCTTAGACTCACCCTAAACCTCACCCGAACCCTAATCCACACCTTAACCCTCACCCTCACCCTAGACATCAGCCGAATTCTAATCCTAAAACTATCCCTCAGCCTAAACCTAACCCTCACCCTCACCCTGAACATCACCCTCACGCTAACCCTCACAATAACCTGAACCCTAACCCTAAACGTCAACCAACCCCTAACCCTAACCCTCACCCTTACCCTAACCCTAACCCTAACCCTCACCCTCACTCTGTCACCCTAACCCTAACCCTCAACCTCACCCTAACCCTCACACAAACTCAAAACCTCAACCTAACCCTAACCCTCACACTAAACCTAAACCTCACCCTAACCCTAACCCTACCCTTCAACCTCACCGTCACCCTAAACCTAAACCTAACCCTGACCCTAACCATAACCCTCACCCTCACTCTAGCCCTCACCCTAACCCTACTCCTAATCCTAAACCTCGCCTGAACCCTAATCCTCACCCTAACCATAACCCTCACTCTCACCTTAACTTTCACCCTAACCCTAACCCTCAACCTCACCCTAACCCTCACACAAACTCAAAACCTCAACCTAACCCTAACCCTCACACTGAACCTAACCCTCACCCTAACCCTACCCTACCCCTCAACCTCACCTTCACCCTAAACCTAAACCTAACCCTGACCCTAACCATAGCCCTCACCCTCACCCTAGCCCTCACACTAACCCTACTCCTAAACCTAAACCTCGCCTGAACCCTAATCCTCACCCTAACCCTAACCCTCACTCTCACCTTAACTTTCACCCTAACCCTAACCCTAAACCTTACACTCGTCCTAGCCCTCAACCTAACCCTAACCCTAACCCTCAATTTCACCCTCACCATCACCCTCTGCCTAACCCTAGCTTTAACCCTAATCCTAACCCTAATCCTCACCCTAACCCTACCACTCACCATAACCCTTAACCTCACCCTAACCCAAACCCTAACCCTCACTCTAAACCTAAGCTCACCCTAAACCTAAACCTGCCCTCAGCCTAACCCTCACCCTAAACCTAACCCTAACCCTCACCCTAAATCTAACCCTCACACTCACCCTTGCCCTCACCCTAACTCTAATCCTAACCCTAACCCTCACCCTAACCCTAACTCTCACACTAAACCAAACCCTCACTCTCACCCTAAGCCCCACCCTAACCCTAACCCTAACCCAAACACTACCCTCATGCTACACTCACCATAACCCTACCCCTCACCCTAAACCTCACCCTAAACCTAACCCTAACCCTAAACCTCACCCTTACCCTAACCATCACACTAACCCTAATCCTCACCCTAACCCTAAACTTAACCCTCACCCTCAACTTGACCCTCACCCTCAGTCTAACCCTAAACCTAACCCTAATCCTAACCCTATACCTCACCCTCACCCTCACCCTAACCCTGACCCTAACCCTCACACTCACCCTAACACAAACACAAACCCTAACCCTCCCCCTAATACTCATCCTAACGCTAACCTTCACCGCCTCCCTCACCCTCACCCTAACGCTAACCCTAAACCTCACGTTAACCCTAACCCTCACCCTCACCCTCAGCCTAATCCTAACCCTAACCCTAATTTTCGCACTAAACCTATCCTGCACCCTAACCTTAAAACCTACCTCTCACCCTAAACCTAACCCTAACCCATACCCTATCCCTATCCCTAACCCTAAACCTCCCACTCACTCCAGCCCGCAAACTAACCCTAACCCTCACTCTAACCCTAACTCTCACAATAACCCTAACCCTAACTCTCACCCTAAGCGTCACCCTTACCATAACCCTAACCCTAACCCTAACCCTCACCCTAAACCTCACCCTAACCCTCACCCTAAACCTCATCCTAGCCCTCCCCATAACACTAATCCTAACCCTAACCCTCACCCTAACCCTAAATCTCACCCTAACCCTAATCCTCACTCTCACCCTATGCCGAACCCTAAACCTAACCCTAACCTTTACCCTCACCCTAAACCTCACCCTAACCCTAACCCTAATCCTAACCCTCACCCAAACCCTCACCCTAACTCTAACCTTAACCCTAACCCTCACCCTCACCCTAACCCTCACCATTAATCCTTACCCTCACCCTCACCCTAACCCTCACACTAACCCTAAACCTCACCCTAACCCTAACCTTAAACCTCACCCTCACCCTCAGTCTAACCCTAAACCTAACCCTAATCTTAAAACTAACCCTCAACCTCACCCTCACCCTAACCCTAACCCTCACCGTCACCCTCATCCTAACACTAACACTAACCCTAACCCTAATCCTCACCCTAATTCTCATCCTAACCCTAACTCTCATGCTAACCCTCACAATCAACCTAAAACTCACCCTAACCCTTACCCTCACCCTCACCCTAACCCTAACACTAACCCTAATGCTCACACTAAAACAACCCCTAAATCTAACCCTAACCCTCACAATAACCCTCACCCTAACCTTACCCTTGCCCTTACCCTAACCCTCACACTAACCCTAACCCTCACCCTCACACACACCCTCAGCCTAACCCTAATCATACTCCTCAGCCTAAGGCTCACCCTAACCCTAACACTAACCCAAATCATCACCCTATCCCTAACCCTAAACCTAACCCTCAACCTCACCCTAGCCCTCAACTTAACCCTAAACCTAAACCTAACTCTCACAATCAACGTAACCCTCACCCACACCCTAACCATCACAGTAACCCTAACCCTCACCCTAACCCTAACCCTAACACTCACACTACACCTAACCCTCAACCTAACCATAACCCTAACCCTAACCCTAACCCTCACCCTCACCCTCACACACACGCTCAGCCTAATCCTAACCGTAACCCTCAGCCTAACGTTCACCCTAAGCCTAAACCTAACCTTAACCCTCAACCTAACCCTAACCCTCACCCTAACCCTTAACATCATCCTAACACTAACCCTAGTCCTAATCCTAACCTTCACACTAAACCTAACCCTCAACCTAAACATAACCCTACTCCTCACCCTAACCCTCACCCTAACCCTAACCCTCATCCTAGCCCTCACTCAAACCCTGATCCAAACCCTAAACCTCACCCTAACCCTAACCGTCACTCTCACCATAACCCTCACCCTAACCCTTACCCTCACCCGAAACCTAATCCTAACCCTAATGCTAACACTCACCCTAACACTCATCCTAACCTTAACCATAAACCTAACCCTCACACTAATGCTCACACTAAACCTTACCCTCACGCTAACCCTGTCACCCTAACCCTAAACATCACTCTCAGCATAACCCTCACCCTAAACCTTACCCTCACCTTAACCTGAAACCTAAGCTTAACCCTCACACTAACCCTAACCCTCAACCTAACCCTAAACCTATCCCTCATCCTAACACTCATCCTAACCCTAAACCTAACCCAAACGCTCACCCAAACCCTAACCATAACCCTAACCCGGACCATAAGCCTAATCCTACCCCTCAACCTCACCCTAAACTTAACCCTATCCCTAACCGTAATACTAACCCTTACCCTAACCCTCAACCTCACCCTAACTCTAACACTAACCCTAAACCTAACTCTAACCCTCACCCTCACCCTATCCCTACCCTAACCCGTAACCTTACCCTAACCCTAACCCTAACCCTCACCCTAACCATCACCCTAACCCTCACCCTTACCCTAACCCTCACAATAACCCTAACCATATCCCTCATCCTAACCCTCATCCTAACCCTAACCCTAACACTCACACTAACCCTTACCCTAACCCTAAACCTCACCCACACCCTCACCCACACCCTAACCCTCAGTCTCACCGGAACCCTCACCCTCACCCTAGCACTCACTTTCACCCTAAACATTACCCTAACCCTAACCGTCACCCTCACCCTAACCCTAAACCTAACACTCACCCTAACCCTAACTCTCACAATAACCAAACTCTATCCCTCATCCTAACCCTCATCCTAACCCTAATCCTAACACTCACCCTAACCCTTACCCTAACCCTAACCCTCACCCGCACCCTAACCCTAACCGTTAACCCCATCCTCTCCCTAAACTTAACCCACACCCACACCCTAACCCTCAGTCTCACCAGAACCCTGACCCTCAGCCTAAACCTCAACCTCACCCTAAATATCACCCTAACTCTAAGCCTCACCCTAACCCTAAGCCCAACACTCACCCTAACCCTAACCCTCACCATCACCCTCCCCCTCACCCACAGCCTAACCCTAAAACTAACCCTAACCCTCACCTGCACCGTCAACCTAACCCTCACCCTAACCAGAACCCTAACCCTAACCCTCACCTTAAACCTAACCCAAACCCACACACTAAACCTCAGTTTCACCTTAACCCTCAACATCACCCTCACCCAAAACCCTCACCTTAACTCTAACCTTAAACCGTTCCCTCACCCTAACACTAACACATACCTTCACCCACACCCTAACCCTCAGTCTCATCCGAACCCGAACCTGAAACCTAGCCCTCAACCTAACACTAACCCTAAACATAACCCTCAACCTCAACCTCACCCTAACCCTAACCCTAACCCTCACCCTCATCCTCACACTAACCCTAACCCTAACCCTCACCCTCACCCTCACCCTAACTCTTATCTTAACCTTCAAGGTCACCTTGATCCTTACCCTAACCCTAACAATAACCCTTACCCTAACCCTCAACCTCATCCTCACCCTCACCCAAACCCTCATGCTCACCCTAGCTCACCATAAACCTAACCCTAATCCAAAACTTCACCTTCACACTCACCCTCAACCTAACCCTAACCCTAAAACTAATCCTAACCCTAACCCTCAACTTCACCCTGAACCTAACCCTTACCCTAAACCTAAACCTAAACCTCAAATTCACCCTAACAGTAACCCTATCCCTAACTCTCACCCTAACCCTAAACCTCACCTTTACCCTCAACCTAACCCTTACACTAACCCTAACCCTAAACCTCACCCTCAACCTCACCCTCACCCTAACCCTAACCCTCACCCTAACCCTAACCCTAACCCTCACCCAAAACCTAACCGTCACCGTTAACCTTACCCTTACCCTAACCCTAACCCTCACACTAACCCTAACCCTCACACTCCCCTAACGCTACCCATCAGCCTAACCCACATCCTAAACCTAAACCCAACCCAAACCCTCAACCTCACCCTCACGCTAACCCTCACCCTCAACCTAGCCCTCACCATAACCCTAACCTTAACCCAAAAGGTCCACCCTCACACTCACACTCAATCTAACCCTAAACCTAACGCTAATCCTAAACCTCAGCCTCACCCTCAACCTAAACCTCACCCTAACCTTAACCCTAACCTTTACCCTCACACTTACCCTAACCCTCACCCTACCCCTAACCCTACCCCTCAGCCTAACCCTCAGCCTAACCCTAAACCTAACCCTCACCCTCACTCTAACCCTCACCCTAACACTTACACTCACCCTAACCCTAATCATCACATTAACCCTAACATTCACCCTAACACTAACCCTCCCCCTCACCCTGACCCTCACCCTCATCCTAACCATAACCCTAAAATTAATGCTAACCCTAACCCTTACCCTCACTCTAACACTCACCCTAACCCTTAACCTCACCCTAACCTTAACCCTAACCCTAACCCTCACACTAAACCTAATCCTCACCCTAACCCTAACCCTACCCCTCAGCCTGTCACCCTAACTATAACCCTAACACTAATCCTTACCCTATCCCTAACTCAACCTAACCCTCACCCTAACCCTAGCCATCACCCCCACTCTAACACTAACCCTAACCCTCACCCTCACCCTAACACTAATGTTAACCCTAAACTTCACCCTCACCTTAACCCTCACCCTAACGCTTACCCTCACCCTAAGCCTAACCCTCACTCTCACCCTAACACTCACCCCAAACCTTACTCGCACCGTAACCCTAATACTAACACTAAACTTCACCCTCAACCAAACCCTCACCCTAACCCTTATCCTCACCCGAACCCTAACTCTAAAACTCACCCTAACCCTCACACAAAATCAAAACCTCAACCTAACCCTAAACCTCAAACTAACCCTCACCCTCACCCGAGTCCTCACCCTAATCCTAACCCTAACCCTAACCCTCACCCTCACCCTCAGCCTAACCCTAAACCTCACCCTAATCCTAAGCCTAATACTCACCCTCACCCTAACCCTCACCCTAACCCTTAACCTCACACTAACCCTAACCCAAAACCTAACCCTCACAATAAACCTAACCCTCATCCTAACCCTAAACCTGCCACTCACCCTAAACCTCACCCTCACCCTCATCCTAACGCTAACCCTCACCATAACCCTAACAATAACCCTAAACCTAACCCTCACCCTCAACCTAACACTAACTATAAACTAACGGTAACCCTCACCCTAACACTCACCCTGACCCTAACACTGACCCTAACGCTAACCCTCACCCACAACCAAACCCTAACTATAACCCTAACCGTAACCCTCACCCTAACCCTCACCCTACCACTCACGCTAACCCTAACCCTCACTCTCACCCTAATCCTCACCCTAACCCTAACCCTAACCCTCACACTACACCTAAGCCTCACCCTAAACCTAACCCTGCCCCTCACTCTAAACCTCACCCTAACCCTAACCCTAACCCTCACCCTAAACCTAACCCTCACCCTCACCCTAAACCTCACCCTCACCCTAACCCTAACCCTAACCCTCACACTTACCCTAACCTTCACCCTACCCCTAACCCTACACCTTAGCCTAACCCTCATCCTAACCCTAAACCTAACCTTCTCTCTCACTCTAACCCTCACCCTAACCCTTACCCTCACGCTATCCCTAATCCTCACCCTAATGCTAACATTCACCCTAACCCTAACCCTCAACCTCACCCTGATCCTCACCCTCATCCTAACCCTAACCCTAACACTAATGGTAATCCTAACCCTTACCCTCACTCTAACACTCAACCTAAACCTTACCCTCACCCTAACCCTAACCCTAACCCTCACACTAACCCTAATCCTCACCCTAACCCTAACCCTAACCCTCAGCCTAAACCTCACCCTAACCTTAACGCTAACCATAATCCTCACCCTATTCCTAATTCTAACCCTAACCCTCAACCTCACCCTAGCCTTCACCCCAACCCTAACAATAACCCTAACCCTCACCCTCACTGTAATGCTAATGTTAACCCTAAACTTCACCCTCACCCTAACCCTCACCTAAACCTTACCCTCACCCTAACCCTAATCCTCACCCTCACCCTAACACTCACCGAAAACCTTACTCCCACCGTAACCCTAGTGCTAACACTAAACTTCACCCTCAACCTACACCTCACCTTAACCCTTATTCTCACTCTAAACCTAACCCTCAACCTCACCCTAACCCTCCCAAAAACCCAAAACCTCAACCTAACCCTAACCCTCACTCTAACACTAACACAACCCCTCAACCTCACCCTCACCCTAAACCTAAACCTAACCCTCACCATAACCCTAACACTGACCCTCACCCTAGCACTCACCCTAACCCTAATCTTAACCCTAACCCTAACCCGAACCCTAATACTCACTCTACCCTAACCCTCACTGTCACCTTAACCCTCACTCTAACCCTAACAGTAACCCTAACCCTTACACTCGCCCTAGCCCTCAAAATAACCCTAACACTAACCCTCAATTTCACCCTCAACCTAACCCTAGCCCTAACCCTAATCCTAACCCTAATCCTCACCCTAAACCTTACCCTCACCCTAAACCTAACCATAACCATAATCCTCACACTCACACTTGCCCTCACCCTAACCCAAATCCTAAACCTAACCCTCACCCTAAGCCTAACCCTCACTCTCACCCTAACCCTCACTCTCACCCTAAGCCCCACCCTAAACCTAACCCTAACCCTAACACTTACCCTCATGCTAACACTCACCATAACCCTAACCCTCACCCTAACCCTAAACCTCACCCTCACCCTAACCCTCACCCTTAACCCTTACACTGAGCCTCACCCTAACCATCACACTAACCCTAAACCTCAGCCTATCCCTAAACTTAAGCCTCACCCTCAACCTCACACTCACCCCCAGCCTAACCCTAAACTTAACTCTAATCCTAACCCTAAACCTCACCCTCAGCCTCACCCTAACCCTGACCCTAAACCTCACACTCACCCTAACACTAACCCAAACCCTAAGCCTCACCCTAATCCTCATCCTAACCCTAACCTTCACCCTCTCCTTCACCCTCACCCTAACGCTAAGCCTAAACCTCACCCTAACCCTAACCCTCACCCTAACCATAAGCCCAACTCTAACCCTAACCCTCAGCCTAACATTCACGCTAACCCTAACCCTCAACCTAACCCTTACCCTCACCCTAAACTTAAACCTAACACTAACATTAACCCTCATACTAACCTTAACTCTCACCCTGCCCCTAACCCTATCCCTCAGCCTAACCATCATCCTCACCCTAAACCTAACCCTAACCCTTACACTATCCCTCACCCGAACCCGAACCCTAACCCGAACCCTAAACCTCAACCTCAACCTCACCCTAACAGTCACCCTAACCCTTAGCCTCAAACTAAACCTCACCCTAACACTAATGCTAACCCTCACCCTCACCCTCACCCTAGCCCTCAGCCTAATTCTAATCCTAAACCTATCCCTCACACTAACCCTAACAATCCCCCTCCCCCTGAAACTCACCCTCACGCTAACCCTCACCCTAACCCTAAACCTCACACTCAATCTAACCCTCAACCTAACCCTTACACTCACTCTAACCCTAACACTCAACCTCACCCTAACCCTCACACTAAACCTAAAACTCACCCTAAACCTCACCCTCACTCTCAGCCTAACCCTAACCCTAACCCCAATCATAATCTTAACCCTCAACTGCAACCTAACCCTCCCCATAACCTTACCCAAACCCTCACCCTAATTTTCACACTAAACCTATCCTGCACCCTAAACCTAAACCTACCTCTCACCCTAACCCTCACCCTAAACCTAACCCTAACCCTCACCCTAACCCTAACCCTCACAATAACCCTAACCCTAACTCTCACCCTAAGGTCACTCTTACCCTAATCCTAACCCTAACCCTACCACTAACCCTAAGCCTCACCCTAAACCTAACCCTAAAACTCACCCTAACCCTAACACTAACCCTAAACCTCACCCTCACCTTAGCCCTCACCCTAAAACTAATCCTAACTCTAAACCTCACCCTAAACCTAAATCTCACGCTAACCCTAACCCTTACTCTCACCCTTCGCCCAACACTTACCCTAACCCTAAACCTAACAATCACTCTAAACCTCATCCTAACACTAACCCTAATCCTAACCCTCACCCTAACCTTAACCCTCACCCTCACCCTCACCCTAACCCTAACCATTAAACCTTACCCTCACCCTCACCCTAACCCTCACACTAAACCTAAACCTCACCCTACCCCTAACCTTAAACTTTACCCTCACCCTCACCCTCACCCTCAGCCTAACCCTAAACCTATCCCTAATCCTAACCCTAACCCTCAACCTCACCCTCACCCTAACCCTAACCCTCACCTTCACCCTCATCCTAACACTAACACTAACCCTAACACTAACCCTCACCCTAATTCTCATCCTAATCCTAACCCTCACCCTAACCCTCAACCTCAACCTGGACCTCACCCTAACCCTTACCCTCACCCTAACCATAACCCTGACAGAAACCCTAATGCTCACACTAACACTTCTCCTAAAGCTAACCCTAAACCTCACAATAACCCTCACCCTAACACTAACCCTAATCCTCACCCTATCCCTACAATTAAACCTAACCCTCAACCTCACCCTAGCCCTCACCTTAACCCTAAACCTAACATTAACCCTCAGCCTCACCCTAACCCTCACCCACACACTAACACTCACACTAACCCTAACCCTCACCCTAACCCTAAACATACCCCTCAGCCTACCCCTCAGCCTAACCCTAAACCTAACGCTAACTCTCATCCTAACCCTAACGTTAAACCTAAAAGTAAACCTAACCCTAACCCTCACCCTCACCCTCACCCTCAGCCTAACCCTAACCCTAACCATAACCCTAATCCTAACCCTAACCCTCACACTCACCCTCACCCTAACCCTAACCCTAACCCTCACCCTCACCCTAACCATCACCCTCACCCTAACCCTCATCCTAAACCTTACCCTCACCCTAACCCTAACCCTCACACTAAACCTAACCCTCAAACTAACCATAACCCTAACCCTCACCCTAACCTTCACCCTCACAGACGCTCAGCCTAACCCTAACCCCACCCCTCAGCCTAACGCTCACCCTAACCCTAATCCTAACCTTTACATTAACCCTAACCCTAACCCTCACCCTAACCCTTACACTCATCCTAACCCTAACACTAATCCTAACCCTAACCTCCACACTAAACCTAAACCTCAACCTAACCATAACCCTACTCCTCAACCTAACCCTCACCCTAAACCTAAAACCTACTCTCACCCTAACCCTAACCATAACCCTAACCATCACCTCATCCTAGTCCTCACCCTAACCCTGATCCGAACCCTAACCCTCACCTTAACCCTAACCATCACCCTAACCCTAAACATCACCCTCACCCTATCCCTCAGCCTAAACCTTACCCTCACCTGAAACCTAACCCTAACCCTAACGCTAACCCTCACCCTAACCCTAATCCTAAACCTATCCCTCACCCTAATGCTCACACTAAACCTTACCCTCATCCTAACCCTAACCCTCACCCTATCCCTAACCCTCACTCTCACCATAAACCTCACCCTAACTCTTACCCTCACCTGAACCCGAAACCTAGGCCTAACCCTCACACTAACCCTAACCCTCAACCTAACCCTAAACCTATCCCTCATCCTAATCATCATCCTAAACCTAAACCTAACCCAAACCCTCACCCTAACCCTATCCGTAACCCTAACCCACACCCTAACCCACACCCTAACCTTCAACCTCACGCTAAAACTAACCCTATCCCTAACAGTAATACTAACCCTAACCCTCATCCTCAACCTCAACCTAACTCTAACATTAACCCTAAATCTAACTCTCACCCTCACCATCACCCTATCCCTCACCCTAATCCTTACCCTCAACCTAACTCTAACCCTAACCCTAACCCTCACCCTAACCCTCAACCTAACCCTAACCCTCATCCTAACCCACACCCTAACCCTCACCCTCACCCTAACCCTAACCCTCACAATAACCCTAACCCTATCCCTCATCATAACCCTCATACTAACTCTAAACCTATCCCTAAATCAAACCCTAACCCCAACCCTCATCTTCTCCCTCATGTTCAGCCTAACCCTAACCCTAATCCTAACACTAACCCTCACCCTCACAGTCAACCTAACCCTAACCCTAATCCTAACCACACCCTCAACCTCACCCTCACCCTCACTCTTACCCTAACCCTAACAATAACCTTAACCCTAATCCTAAACCTAAACCTCAACCTCACTCTCACCCTCCCCCTCCCCCTAACCCTAACCCTAACTTTAACCCTCTACCTAACCCTAACCCTAACCCAAATCCTAACCCTCACCCTAACCCTCACCCTAACACTCATGTTAACCCAAACCCTCACCCTCACCTTAACCCTCAACCTAACCCTTAGCGTCACCGTAAACCTCACCCTACCTCTACCCCTACACTTGACCCTAAACCTCACCCTCACCCTAACCCTTACCGTAACCCTAATCCTCACCCTCATCTTAACCCTCACCCTAACCCTAAGCCTAAACCTCACCCTCTCCCTAACCCTAACCCTCACCCTCACCCTCACCCTCACCCACACCCTAACCCTCAGTCTCACCACAATTCTCACCCTCCCCCTAACACTCACTTTCACCCAAAACATTACCCTAACCCTAGCCTTAACACTCACCTTAACCCTAACCTTAACCCTCACCCTAACCCTCACCCTCACCCTCAGCCAAACCCTAACCCTAAACCTAAGCGTCACTCTCTCCTCTCCCTAAACCTAACCCTAACCCACACGCGAACTCTCACCCTCACCCTCACCCTAAACATCACCCTCAGCCTAAACATCACCCTAAAACTAACCCTCTCCATAACCCTAACCCTAACCTTCACCCTAACCCTCACCCTCACCTTGATCTCACCCTAAACCTAACCCTAAACCTTACCTTAAGCCTACCCCTCACCATCACCCTCACCCAAAACCTCACACTCACCCTCACCGTAACCCTAAACCTAACGCTAAACCTCACCTTCACACTCAACCTTACCTTAAACCTAAGCCTAACACTCACCCTAAACCTAACCCTCACACTAAAGGTAACCCTCACCTGAACCCTATCCCGAATCCTCACCCTTATCCTATCCCAAACTCTAAACCTCACCCTAACACTCACCCTAACCCTTACCCTCACCCTAACCCTAACCCTAACACTAACCGTCACCCTAACCCTCACAATAACCCTAACCCTACCCCTCATCCTAACCCTCACCCTAACCCTAACCCTAACACTCACCCTCACCCTCACCCTAACCCTTAAACTTACCTAACCCTAACACTAACCCTAATCCTCACACTAACCCTAACCCTCACCCTAACCCTAAACCTACCCTTCAGCCTAACCCTCATCCTAACCCTAAATCTAACCCTAACCCTAACCCTAACCCTCACCCGCACACTCTCCTTCAGCCTAACCCTAACCCTAAGACCCTATTCCTAAACTTAACACTCACCCTCACCCTTACCCTAAGCCTAACCCTAATCCTAACCCTAACCTTAACCCTTACACTAACCCTAATGCTAAAACTAACCCTCACCCTAACCCTTAACCTTAACCTAACCCTAACCCTAAACCTAACCCTCACCCTCACCCTAAATTTCGCCCTAAATCTAACCCTCAACCTAACCCTTACCCTCACCTTATCCCTCACCTTAACCCTAACCCTAACCCTAACACTCACCCTAACCCACACACTCACCCTAAACCCACCCAAACACTAGCCCTCAAAGTAACCCTCAACATAGCCCTTACCCTCACTCTAACCCTAACCCTAACCCTCACACTCACACTAACCCTACTCCTACCCCTCACCCTAACCCTCATCCTAACCCTAAACCTATCCCGAAATCAAACCCTAAGCCAAACCATCACCCTCTCCCTCACCCTCAGCCTAACCCTAACCCTAATCCTAACACTAACCCTCAACCTCACACTCACCCTAACCCTAACCCTAATCCTAACCCTCACCCTCAAGCTCACCCTCACCCTTACCCTAATCATCACACTAATTCTACACCTCACACTAACCCTTACCCTCACCTTATCCCTCAGCCTAACCCTAACCCTAACACTAATCCTAACCCTAACCCTAAAACTAAACCTCTCCCTAACCCTAACCCTAACCTTCACCCTAACCCTAACTCTCACCCTAACCCTCACCCTCAACCTGATCCTCACCCTAACCCTAACCCTAACCCTTACCTTAACGCTACCCCTCACCATCACCCTCACCCGAACCCTCACACTCACCCTAGCCCTCACCCTCACCCTAACCCTAAACCTAACCCTAAACCTCACCCACACGCTCATCCTTACCCTAAACCTAACACTAAACCTCACGCTAAACCTAACACTCACACTAAAGGTAACCCTCACCCGAACCCTATCCCTGATCCTCACCCTTACCCTAAGCCAAACTCTAAACCTCACCCTAACCCTCACCCTAACCCTTACCCTCACCCTAACCCTAACCCTAACCCAAACCGTCACCCTAACCCTCACCCGAACCCTCACCCTAACCCTAACCCTCACAATAACCCTAATCCTATCCCTCATCCTAACCCTCATCTAAACCCTAACCCTAACACTCACCCTAACCCTTACCCTAACCCTAAACCTCACCCGCACCCTCATCCACACCCTAACCCTCAGTCTCACCGGAACCCTCACACTCACCCTAACACTCACTTTCACCCTAAACATTACCCTAACCCTAACCTTCACCATCATCCTCCTCCTCACCCACAGCCTAATAGTAAACCTAACCCTAACCCTCACCTGCACTGTCAAACTAACCCTCACCCTAACCCTAACTCTCACCTTAAACCTAACCCTCACACACACCCTAAACCTGAGTTTCACTTTAACCCTCAACCTCACCCTCACCCTAAGCCTCACCTTAACCCTAACCCTATACCGTACCCTAACCCTAACCGTCACCCTCACCCTAAATTTCACCTTAACACTATTCCTCACCCTAACCCTAACACTAACCCTCACCCTAACCCTAACTCTCATCCTAACCTTCAAGGTCAACCTGATCATCACCCTAACCCAACCTTAACCCTTACCCTAACCCTCAACCTCATCCTCACGCTCAACCTAGCCCTCATGCTCACCCTAGCCCTCACCCTCACCCTCACCCTAAACCTAACCAAAAACGACACACTCACCCTCACCCTCAACCTAACCTTATCCCTAAAACTAATCCTAATCCGAATCCTCACCTTCACCCACAACCTAACCCTTACCCTAAACCTAACCATAAACCTCACCCTCACCCTAACCCTAACACTAACCCTAACCAGAACCCTCACCCTAACACTCACCTTCACCCTCAACCTAGCCCTTACCAAAACCCTAACCCTAAACCTCACCCTCACCCTCACCCTCACCCTAACACTAACGCTAATCCTAGCCCTCACACTAACCCTCACCCTAACGCCAACTTTAACCCTAACCCTCACCCTCACCCTAGGCTTAAGCTTAAGGCTCACCCTAACCCTCACCCTCACACTAACCCTAACCCTAACCCTCACACTAACCCTAACACTCACACTACCCTAATGCTACCCCTCAGCCTCACCCTCATCCTAAACCAAAAACTAACCCAAAACTCAACCTCACCCTCAACCAACTCCTCACCCTAGCCCTAAACCTAACCCAAAATGTCACACTCATACTCACCCTCAACCTAACCCTAACCGTAACCCTAATCCTAACCCTAACCCTCGTCTTCACCCTCAACTTAACCCTTACCCAGCCCTAACCCTAAACCTCACCCTCAACGTCATCCTCACTCTAACCCTAACCCTAACCCTCACCGTAACCCTAACCCTCACACTAAACCTAACCCTCACCCTAAACCTAACCCTAATCCAAACAAACCCTAACCCTAAACCTAACCCTAATGCTCACCCTAACCCTCACCCTAAACCCAACTCTAACCATAACCCTCACCCTAAACCTCACCCTAACCCTAACCCTAACACTCAACCTCAACTTAAACCTCACCCTAAACCTTACCCTCATGATAACCCTAACCCTAACCCTCAAACTAAAACTAACCCTCACCGAAAACCTAAAGCTACCCCTCAGCTTAACCCTCATCCTAAACCCAAACCTAACCCAATCCCTCACACTCACACTCACTCTAACCCTCACCCTCACCCTAGCCCTCACCCTAACCCTAACCCTAACCCTCACCCTAACCCTCAGCCTAACCCTATCCCTAAACCTAACCCTCACACTAAACCTCACCCTAACCTTAACCCTGACCCTCACCCTAACCCCACCCTAACCCTTACCCTTACCCTAACCCTAATCCTAACCCTAACCCTCACACTAACCCTAACCCTCACCCTAACCCTAACCCTACCCTTCATCCTAATTCTTATCCTAACCCTAAACCTAACCCAAACCCTCACCCTCACCCCAAGCCTCACCCTCACCCTAGCCCTCACCCTCTCCCTAACTCTAAACCTAACCATCACCCTCACCCTCATCCTCACTCTCAGCCTAACTCTAACCCTAACCTTCATTCTAACACTCACCCTAACCCTAAACCTCACCCTAACATTTACCCTCACCCTAATCCTAACCCAAAACCTCGCCCTCTGCTTAACTGTTACCGTAACCCTAACCCACACCCTCACGCTCACCCTCACCCTAAAACTAACCCTAACCCTAACCCTCTCCCTCACCCTCACCCTCACCATATCCCTAAACCTAACCCTAACCCTAACTCTAACCCTCAACCTACCCTAACCCTCATCCTAACCCTCCTCCTAACCCTAAACCTAACCCTCACCTTAAACCTAACCCTAAACCTCACCCACAACATAACCTTCACTGTCACCCTAACCCTCACCCTAAACCTAACCCTCACCCACACCCTAACCCTCAGTCTCACCCGAACCGAACCCTCACCCTAACTCTCACCCTAACCCTAATCCTAACCCTCACCCTAACCGTAACCCTCACCCTCACCCTGACCTTCAACCTCAGCTTAACCCTAAACCTAACCCTAATCCTAAAGCTAACACACACCCTTACCCTCACCCTCACCCTCACCCTCACCCTAACCCTAACCCTAACCCTCACCCTAACCCTAACCCTCACCCTCACCCTCTCCTTCAGCCTAACCCTAACCCTAACCCTAGTCCTAACCTTCACCCTCACCCTCACCCTCACCCTCACCCTCACCCTAAGCCTAACCCTAATCTTAATCCTAACCCTAACCCTAACCCTTACCCTAACCCTAATGCTAAAGATAACCCTCACCCTAACCCTTAAGCTTAACCTAACCCTAACCCTAAACCTAACACTCACCGTCACCCTAAACATCACCCTAAATCTAACACTAACCTTATCCCTCCCCCTAACCCTAACCCTAACCCTAACACTCACCCTAACCCTCACCCTCACCCTAAGCCAACCCAAACCCTAGCCCTCAAAGTAACCCTCACCATAACCCTTACCCTCACTCTAACCCTAACCCTAACCCTCATCCTCACAGTAACCCTACTCCTACCCCTCACCCAAACCTTCATCTTAACCCTAAACCTATGCCTAAATCAAACCATAACCCAAACCCTCATCCTCTCCCTCCCCCTCAGCCTAACCCTAACCCTAATCCTAACACTAACCTTCAACCTCACACTCACCCTAACCCTAACCCTAATCCTAACCCTCATCCTCAACCTCACACTCACCCTCACCCTAAATTTCACACTAAATCTAACTCTCACCCTATCCCTTACCCTCACCTTATCCCTCACCCTAAACCTAACGCTAAACCTCACCCTAACCCTTAGCCTCACCCTAAACCTCATCCTATCCCTACCCCTACACCTAACCCTAACCCTCACACTCACCCTATCCCTTACCGTAACACTAACCCTCACCCTCATCCAAACCCTCACCCTAACCCTAAGCCTAACCCTCACCCTCACCCTAACCCTAACCCTCACCCTCAACCTCACCCTCACCCACACCCTAACCCTCAGTCTCACCAGAACCCTCACGCTCACTCTAACACTCACTTTCACCCTAAACATTACCCTAACCCTCACCCTGACCCTCACCTTCAGCCAAACCCTAACTCTAAACCTAAGCGTCACCCTCACCTCATCCTAACCCTAACACTAACCCTCACGTGAACTCTCACTCTCACCCTCACCCTAAAAATCACCCTCAGCCTAAACATCACCCTAAAATTAACCCTCTCCCTAACCCTAAGCCTAAACTTCACCCTAAACCTAACTCTCACCCTAACCCTCACCCTCACACTAACTCTAACGCTCACCCTCACCCTAACCCTTACCCTTACACTCACCCACATCCTAACCCTAACCCACAGCCTAATCTTAACTCTAACCATTATCTTAACCCTTACCCTCACCCTCACACTCACCTTAAATCTAACCCTAACCCTAACACTCAACCTCACCTTCACCCTCGCCCTAAACCTAACCCAAACAATAACCCTAAACCTAAACCTAAACCTAACCCTAACCCTTAACCTAACCCTAACCCTAACCCTAATCCTCACCCTAACCCTAACCCTAAACCTCACCCTTACCCTAACCCTAACCCTAATCCTCACCCTAGCCCTCACCCTAAAACTCACACTAACCCTAATTCTCACTCTCACCCTAACACTCATTCTAACCCTTACACTCACCCTAACTCTCACCCTAAACCTAACCCTAAACCTCACAATAACCCTAACCCTTAGCTTAAACCTAACTCTCACCCTCATCCTAAACCTAAATCTAACCCTAACCCTAACCCTCTCCCTCACCCTCAACCTCACCCTCACCCTCACCCTCACTCTAACTCTAATCCTAACCCTCACACTAACTGTTACCCTAACCCTAAAGCTAACCTTAACACTCACCCTCATCCTTAGCTAACCCTCACCCTAACCCTAACCCTAACACTCACATTAAACGCAACCCTCACCCTAACCCTCAGCCTTAAACTCACCCTAAACCTAACCCTAATCTTAATCCTCACCCTATCCCTCACCCTAACCCTAACACTCACACTCGCCCTAGCCCTCACATTAACCCTAACCATAACCCTAAACCTCACCCTAAAACTGATGCTAACGATAACCCTCACCCTCATACTAACCCTCACCCAAACCCTTACCCTCAACCTAACCCTAACCCTCACAATAACCCTAACCCTAACCCTAACCCTCACCCTCAACCTAAACCTAACCCTAACCCTCACCCTCACCCTCACCCTCACGCTCAGCCTAACCCTAACACTAACCCTAACCCTAACCCTAAACCTAACCCTCACCCTCACCCTCACCCAAACTCTAATCCTAATCCTAACCCTCACCCTCACAATAACTCTAACACTAACCCTCACCCTAACCCTAATTAAAATTCTAACATGAACCCTCACCCTAAACCTCACCTTAAATTTTACCTACAACCTAAACCTAATCCTAACCCTAACCCTAAACCTTACCCTAACTCTAATCCTCACCCAAAAACTCACCATCACCCTAACCCTTAGCGTCACCCTAAACCTCACGCACACCCTAACCGTCACCCTCACCTGAACCTCAAACTCACCCTCACCCTCACCCTCACCCTAAACATCACCCTAACCCTAACAATAACCCTACTGTTAGGGTTACCCTAACCCCAAAAATAACCCTAATACTAACCCTAACCCTCACCCTACTCCTAATCCTAACCCTCACCCTCACCCTAACCCTATCCTGAACTCTAACCCTAACCTTCACACTAGCCCTCACCCTAACACTCACTCTAACCCTAACCCACACTCTCACTTTAACCCTCACCCTAACCCTTACCCGCACCATAAACCTAACCCTAAACCAAACCCTAACCCTCACACTAAACCCAACCTTCACCCTCAACCTCAACCTCACCTTCACCCTAACTCTAACCCTAACCTGCATGCTAACCCTAACCCTAATCCTAATGCTAACCCTAAACCTCAACCTCACCCTAGCCTTCACCCTCACCCTAAACCTAACCCTCACCCTAACCCTCACCCTAACCCTAACCCTTACCCTAGCCCTCACCCTCACCCTAACCTCACCATAACCCTTACCCTCACCCTAACCTAAACCTAATCCTAACCCTAACATTTACACTTAACCTAACCCTCATGTTAACCCCAACCCTCAGCCTAAAACTCACCCTAAACCTAACCCTAACACTCATCCTCACCCTCACCCTCACCCTAACCCTCAGTCTAAACCTAACATTAACCAGTATCATATCTCTAACCCTCACCCTCACACTCACCCTAAACCTAACTCTAACCCTAAACCTCACTCTCTCCCTCACCCTACCCTAACAATAACTCTAAACCTAACCCTAAACCTAACCCTAATCCTAATCCTCACCCTCACACTCACCCTAACCCTAACGCTAAACCTAACAAAAAACCTAACCCTAAACCTCAACCTCAACCTCACCCCAAACCTAACCCTAAACCTCACCCTCAATCTCACCCTAACCCTAACCCTAACAACTAAAAATAACCCTAACCCTAACCCTCACCCAAACCCTAACCCTAAACCTCACACTAACCTGAACCCTAACCCTAAAAAACACTAACCCTAAAGCTCACCCTCACTTTCACCCTAACACTAACACTAACACTAACAATAACCCTAAACCTAAAACTAAACCTATCCCTAACCCTCACCCTAAAACTTACCATCATCCTAAACCTCACCCTAACCCTTACCCTCACCCTAATCCTAACCTTAAACCTCACACTAACCCTAAACCTCACCCTAAACCTAATCCTAACCCTAAACCTCACCCTCACCCTCACCCTAACCCTAACGCTAAACCTAAAAATAACCCTAAACCTATACTTAAATCTAAACCTCATCCTAAACCTAACCCTAAACCTCACCTTCAATCTCACCTTAAAACTAACCCTAACCCTAAAAATAACCCTAACCCTAACCCTAACTTAAACTTAACCCTAACCCTCACCCTCACCATAAGCCTAAACCTACCCCTTCCCTCACCCTCACTCTAACCCTAACTCTAACCCTAATCCTAAACCTAACCCTAACAATCAACCTCACCCTAACTCTCACCCTAACTCTAAACCTCACCACAACCCTAACCATAGCCGTAACCTAAACTTAACTCTAACCCTCACCCTCACCCTCACCCTAAACCTAACCCTAATCCTCACCCTCACCCTCACCCTCACGATAACCCTTACACTAACAATAACCATAACCCTAACCATAAACCTAACCCTAAACCTCACCCTCACCCTCACCCTAACCTTAACCCTAACCCTAACCCTCACCCTCAAGCTCACCCTCACCCTCACCCTAACCCTAACCCTAACCCTCACGCTAACCCTAAACCTGACCCTAATGCTAATGCTATCACTCACCCTCACCCTCACCCTTACCCTCAACCACAACCTCACCCGCACCCTAACCTTCATGTTAATCTTAACCCTTACCATTATCTTAAACCTAACCCTCACTCTCACACTCACCTTAAACCTAACCCTAATGCTAACACTCTACCTCACCCTTACCCTCACCCTAATCCTAACCCCAACAATAACCCTAACCCTCACTATCATCCTACCCCTCACCCTAAACCTAACATTCACACACACCCTAACCCTCACCCTCAACAAAACCCGCACCCTCAACCTAATCATCACCCTAACCCTAACCCTTAACCTAAACCTAACCGTAACCCTCACCCCAACCATAACGCTAAACCTAACACTCACCCTCACCCTAACCTTCACCCTAACACTTTACTTCACCCTAACCCTAATCCAAACTTTAACACTCACAAAAACCCTAAACCTCACGCTAACCCTCCCCCACACCCGAATCCTCACCCTCACCCAAACCCTCACTCTCACCCTAAACATCACCCTAAACCTAACACTCACCCTAACCCTAACCATAACTTTAACACTCACACAAACCCTAACCCTCACCCTAACCCTCACCTCACCCTAAACCTCACCCTAACCCTAACCCATACCTAACCGAAACCCTCACCCTCACCCTAACCCTCACCCTTAGCTAACCCTCACCCTAACCCTAACCCTAACACTCACATTAAACCCAACCCTCACCCTAATCTAACCCTAACCCTCAGCCTAAAACTCACCCTAAACCTAACCCTAATTCTAATCCTCACCCTATCCCTCACCCTAACCCTAACACTCACACTTGCCCTAGCCCTCACATCAACCCTAACCATAACCCTAAACCTCACCCTAAAACTAATGCTAACCCTAACACTCACCCTCAAACTAACCCTCACCTAAACCCTTACCCTAAACGTAACCCCAACCCTCACAATAACCCTAAACCTCACCCTAATCCTATCATAAACCTGAGCCTCACAATCATCCTAACCCTATCCCTCACCCTAACCCTAACACTCACACTTGCCCTAGCCCTCACATCAACCCTAACCATAACCCTAAACCTCACCCTAAAACTAATGCTAACCCTAACACTCACCCTCAAACTAACCCTCACCTAAACCCTTACCCTAAACGTAACCCCAACCCTCACAATAACCCTAAACCTCACCCTAATCCTATCATAAACCAGAGCCTCACAATCATCCTAACCCTATCCCTAACCCTAACCCTCAACCTAACCCTAACACTCACCCTCACCCTAACCCTATAACCCTAACACTCACCCTCAACCTAACCCTCACCCTCACAATCAACCTCATCCTCAGCCTAACCCTAACTCTAAACCTAACCCTAATCCTAAACCTAACCCTCACCCTCACCCTCACCCAAACTCTAATCCTAACCCTAACCCTCCCCCTCCCCCTAAACCTAACCCTAACCCTCACCCTAACCCTAATGATAACTCTAACATGAACCCTCACCCTAAACCTCTCCTTAAACTTTACCCGCAACCTAAAACTAACCCTAATCCTAACTCTAAAGCTTACCCTAATTCTAACCGTCACAAAACACTCACCCTCACCCTAACCCTCAGCGTCACCCTAAACCTCACCCTATCCCTAAACCTCACCCACACCCTAACCCTCACCCTCACCTGAAACCTCAACCTCACCCTCACCCTCACCCTCGCCCTAAACATCACCCTAACCCTAACCCTAACAATAACCCTAATCCTAACCTTAACCCTCACCCTACCCATAAACCTAAACCTCACCCTCACTCTAACCCTAACCCGAACTCTAACACTCACCCTCACACTAGCCCTCACCCTAACACTCACTCTAATTCTAACACTCACTCTCACTTTAACCCTCATCCTAACCCTTACCCTCATCATAAACCTAACCGTAAACCAAACCCTAACCCTCACACTAAACCCAAACATTAGCCTAAACCTAACACTCACCCTCATGCAAACACTAACCCTAACCCTAACCTTAATCCTCAACCTCAACCTCACCCTCACCCTCACCCTAACTCTAACCCTAACCTGCACGCTAACCCTAACCCTAACCCTAATGCTAACCCTAAACCTCTATCTCATCCTAGCGCTCACCCTAACCCTAACCCTAACCCTAACCCTAAACTTAACCCTTACCCTAGCCCTCACCCTAACCCTAACCCTCACCCTCACCCTAACCCTCACCATAACCCTCACCCTCACCCTAACCTTGAGCCTAATCCTAACCCTAACCAGTATCATATATCTAACCCTCACCCTCACACTCACCCTAAACCTATCTCTAACCCTAAATCTCACCCTCTCCCTCACCGTAACCCTAACAATAACCTAAACCTAACCCTAACTAACCGTAATCCTAAACCTCACCCTCACTCTCACACTAACCCTAACGCTAAACCTAACAATAACCCTAACCCTAAACTTAAACCTCAACCTCACCCCAACCCTAAACCTAAACCTCACCCTCAATCTCACCCTAACCCTAACCCTAACACTAACAATAACCCTAACCCTAAACCTAAACCTCACAATAACCCTAACCCTAAACCTCAAACTAACCCTAAATCTCACCCTAAATCTAACACTAACCCTAACCCTCACCCTCAATCTCACCCTAACCCTAATCCTAACACTAACAATAAAACTAACCCTAAAACTAAACCTATCCCTAACCCTCACCCTAACCCTCACCATCATCCTAAACCTCACCCTAACCCTTACCATCAACCTAACCCTAACCTTAAACCTCACACTAACCCTAAACCTCACCCTAAAACTAATCCTAACCCTAAACCTAAACCTCACCCTCAATCTCACCCTAAACATAACCCTACCCCTAACAATAACTCTAACCGAAACCTAACCCTAAACCTCACCTTCACCCTAACCCTAAACCTAACCCTAATCCTCGCCCTCACCCTCATCCTCACCCTAACCCTAACCCTAACCCTCACAGTAACCCTAAACCTAAACCTAAACCTAAAACTTACCCTAATCCTAACCCTAAACCTCATCCTCAATCCCACCCTAACCCTAACCCTAATCCTAAAAATAACCCTAACAATAACCCTAACCTAAACTTAACCCTAACCCTCACCCTCAGCATAAGACTAAAGCTAACCCTTCCCTCACCCTCACCCTAACCCTAACCCTAACCCTAATCCTAAACCTAACCTTAACAATCAACCTCACTCTAACTCTCACCCTAACCCTAAACCTCACCCCAACCCTAACCCTAGCCCTAACCTAAACCTAACTTTAACCCTTACCCTCACCCTCACCCTAACCCTCAGCGTCACCCTAAACCTCACCCTATCCCTAATCCTCACCCACACCCTAAACCTCACCCTCACCTGAATCCTCAACCTCACCCTAACCCTCACCCTCACCCTAAACATCACCGTAACCCTAACCCTAACCCTAACAATAACCCTAACCCTAACCCTAACCCTCACCCTACCCGTAAACCTAACCCTCACCCTCACCATAACCCTAACCCGAACTCTAACACTCACCCTCACGCTAGCCCTCACCCTAACACTCACTCTAACCCTAACACTCACTCTCATTTTAACCCTCATCCTAACCCTTACCCTCACCATAAACCTAACCGTAAACCAATCCCTAACCCTCACACTTAACCCAAACCTTAGCCTAAACCTAACCCTCACCCTCATCTGAACACTAACCCTAACCCTAACACTAATCCTCAACCTCAACCTCACCCTCACCCTCACCCTCACCCTAACTGTAACCCTAATCTGCACTCTAACCCTAACCCTAACCCTAAACCTCAACCTCATCCTAGCATTCACCCTAACCCTAACCCTAACCCTCACCCTAACCCTAACCCTTACCCTAGCCCTCACCCTAACCCTAACCCTCACCCTCACCCTAACCCTCACCATAAAACTTACCCTCAACCTAATCCTAACCCTAACATTTACACTGACCCTAACCCTCAACCTAACCCTAACCCTAATCCTCACCCTCACACTCACCCTATCCCTCAGCCTAATCCTAACCCTAACCAGTATCATATCTCTAACCCTCACGCTCACACTCACCCTAAACCTAACTCTAATCCTAAACCTCACCCTCTCCCTCACCCTAACACTAACAATAACCTAAACCTAACCCTAACTAACCGTAATCCTAAACCTCACCCTCACTCTCACACTAACCCTAACGCTAAACCTAACAATAACCCTAACCCTAAACCTAAACCTCAACCTCACCCCAACCCTAACCCTAAACCTCACCCTCAATCTCACCCTAACCCTAACCCTAACACTAACAATAACCCTAACCCTAAACCTAAAGCTCACCCTAACCCTATCCCTAAACCTCAAACTAACCCTAACTCTCACCTTAAATCTAACACTAACCGTAACCCTCACCCTCACTCTCACCCTAACCCTAACACTAACACTAACAATAACACTAACCCTAAAACTAAACCTATCCCTAACCCTCATCCTAACCCTCACCATCATCCTAAACCTCACGCTAACCCTTACCATCACCCTAACCCTAACCTTAAACCTCACACTAACCCTAACCCTCACCCTAAACCTAATCCTAACCCTAAACCTAAACCTCAACCTCAATCTCACCCTAAACCAAACCCTAACCCTAATCCTAACACTAAACCTAACCCTAACCCTCACCTTCACCCTACCCCTAAACCTAACCCTAATCCTCACCCTCACCCTAACTCTAAACCTAACAATATCCCTAACCCTAACCGTAAACCTAACCCTTACGCTCACCCTCACCCTAACTCTAACACTAATCCTAAACCTAACCTTAACCCTCAACCTCACCCTAACCCTAAACCTCACCTCAACTCTAAACCTACCCCTAACCTAAGCCTAACTCTAACCCTCACCCTCACCTTAACCCTAAACCTAAACCTAATCCTCACCCTCACCCTCACCCTCACGATAACCCTAACACTAACAATAACCCTAACCCTAACACTAAACCTAAACCTAACCCTCACCCTCACCCTCACCCTAACCCTAACCCTAATCCTAAATCTAACCCTCACCCTCACCCTCACCCTAACCTTAACCCTAACCCTAACCCTCACCCTCACCCTCAAGCTCACCCTCAACCTCACCCTAACTCTAACCCTTACCCTCACGCTAACCTTAACCCTGACCCTACTGCTAACCCTAACACTCACCCTCACCCTCACCCTTACCCTCAACCACAACCTCACCCGCACCCTAACCCTCATGCTAATCTTAACCCTAACCATTATCTTAAACCTAACCCTCACTCTCACACTCACCTTAAACCTAACCCTAACCCTAACACTCAAACTCACCCTTACCGTCAACCTAACCCTAACCCTAACAATAAACCTAACCCTAACCCTCACCAAAACCCTCACTGTAACACTCACCCTCACCCTAATCATCACTCTAATTCTAACCCTTAACCTAAACCTAACCGTAACCCTCACCCTAATCCTAACCATTACAATAACCCTAAACATATCAATAACCTTAACCCTAACCCTCACCCAAACCCTAACACTCACCCCCCTCACCCTCACCCTCACCCTAACCTTAATCCTAACCCAAACAATAACCCTAACCCTAAACCTAAACCTAAACCTCACCCTAAAACTAATCCTAAACCTCAACCTCAATCTCACACTAACCCTAAAATAACCCTAACCCTAAACCTAATCCTAACCCTCACCCTAACCCTAACCCTAAACCTAACAATAACCCTACCCCTAACCCTAAACCTAAACCTATCCCTCACCCTAACCCTAACCCTAATCTAAACGCTTACCCTAACCATTATTTTCACCCTCACAATCACCCTAAACCTAACCCTAACACTAACCCTCACCCTCACCCTCACCTTCACCCCAACCCTAACCCTAACAAGAACCCTAACCCTAACCCTAAAACTAACGCTAAGCCTCACACTCACTCTAACCCTAACCCCATTCGTAAACCTAACCCTAACCCTCACCCTCACCCTAACCCTCACCCTCATCCCAACCCTAACCTTAAGCCTAACCCTAAACCTAACCCTCATCCTAAACCTAACCCCAACCCTAACCCTCACCCTCAGCCTCACCCTAACCCTAACCCTCACCCCAACCCTAACCCTAACCCTAACCCTAAACCTAACCCTAACCCTCACCCTCATCCTAACCCTCACCCTAACCCTAACCCTCACCATCACCCTAATCCTCACCCTCACCCTAACCCTCAACCTCACACTCATCCTCACCCTAACTCTAACCCTAACCCTCATGCTAACTCTAACCGAAACCCTAGTGCTATCCATAAACTTCACCCTCACACTCACCCTTACCCTCACCTTCACCCTCAACCTAATAATCACCCTAACCCTAACCCTTAACATAACCTTAACACTAACCTTCACCCTAACCCTAACCCTCTCCCTAAACCTCACCCCAAACCTAACCCTTACCTAACCGAAACCCTCACCCTCACCCTCACACTAACCCTCGGCATAATCTTAACCGTAACCTTTATCTTAACCCTAACCCTCACACTCACATTCACCTTAAACCTAAGCCGAATTCAAGCACTCAACCTCACCCTTACACTTACCCTAACCCTAACCCTAACAATAACCCTAACCCTAATCCTAAACCTCACCCTAACCCTCACTATCATCCTAACCCTCACCCTAACCCTAACCCTCACCCAGAACCTAAACATCACCCTCACCAAAACCCTCACCCTAACCCTCACACTCACCCTGATCATCACCCTAACCCTAACCCTTAACCTAACCCTAACTGTAACCCTCACCCTAACCCTAACCCTAACAATAACCCTAAACCTAAAAATAACCCTAACCCTAAACATCATCCTAACCCTAACCCTCACCCTAACCCTCAAACTAACCCTAACGCTCAACCTAAGACTAGCCCTAAACCTCACCGTAACTCCCACCCTAACATTTTTCCTCACCCTAACCGTAACCCTAACTTTAACACTCACCCTAACCCTCACCCTCACCCGAAACATCACCCTAAACCTAACGCTCACCCTAACCTAACCCTAACTGTCACCCTAACCCTAACCCTAACCCTAAACCTCACCCTAACCCTAACCCTTACCTAACCGAAACCCTCACTCTAACCCTCACCCTAACCCTTACCCTCACCCTAACCCTAACCCTAACCCTAAACCTAATTCTCACTCTAACCCTAACCCTACACCTCACCCTCACCCTAACCCTAAACCTAACCCTAATCCTGACACTCACCCTAGCCCTCACTTTAAAACTCATGCTAAACCTAACCCTCACTCTCACCTTAACACTCATTCTAACCCTTACCCTCTCCCTAACCTTAACCCAAAACCTAACCCTAACGTTCACACTAAACCTAACCCTCAGCCTAAACCTAACACTAACCCTCATCCTAAATCTAACCCTCACCCTAACCCTAACACTCACGCTAAGCCTAAGCCTAAGCCTAATGCTAACCTTAAAGCTCACCCTCACCCTAACCCTCAACATAACCCTTACCCTCACCCTAACCATAAACCTAATCCTAACCCTAACCCTTACACTAACCCTAACCCTCACCCTAACCGTAAACCTAACCCTCATCCATAGCCACAAGCTCACCCTAAGCCTCAGCCTAATCCTAACCCTAACTATTATGGTAACCCTAACCCTCACCCTCACACTCACCCTAAGCCTAACTCTAAACCTAACCCTCACCCTCACCTTAAACCTAACCCTAACCCTAACAATAACCCTAAACCTAACCCTAACCCTAACCCTCACCCTAACCCTAATCCTAACACTCACCCGCACGCTCACCCTAACTCTAACCCTAACCGTCATGCTAACCCTAACCCTAATGATAACCCTAAACCTCACCCTGACCCTAACCCTCACCCTCACCCTAACCATAACAATAACCCTAAACCTAACCCTACCCCTAACAATAACCCTAAAACTAACCCTAACCCTAATCCCAACCCTCAGCCTCACCCTAACGCTAAACCTGCCCCTAACCCTCACCCTCACACTAGCCCTCACCCTAACACTCACTCTAACCCTAAACCTCACTCTCACCCTAACGCTAACCCTCAACCTAACCCTAACCCTAACCCTCAACGTCATCCTAACAGTCACCTAAACCTAACCCTCACCCACAGCCTAAGCCTCACCCTCACCAAAACACTCACCCTCACACTAAACCTCACCCTAACACTTTTCCTCACTCTAACCCTAACCCAAACACTAACACAAACCATAACCCTCACCCTAAACCTTACCCTCTCCCACACCTTAACCCTCACCCACACCCGAACCATCACCCTCACCCTAACACTCAACCTCACCCTAAACATCACCCTAACCCTAACACTCACCCTAACCCTAAACCTAACCGTCACCCTGACCCAAACCCTCACCCTAACTCTCACCTTCACCTTAACTCTCACCTTCACCCTAACCCCAACCCTATCCCTAACCTAACCAAAACCTCACCCTCACCCTCACCCTGACCCTAAACCTCACCCTAAACCTTACCCTCAACCTAAACCTAACCCTAAACCTCAGACTAACCCTAACTCTAACCCTAACCCTAACCCTAAACCTGTCCCTCATACTAAACCTAAACCTCACCCTAACACTAAACCTACCCCTCAGCCTAAAACTCACCCTAACCCTAAACGTAATCCTCAACATATCCGTCACCCTATCCCTAACACTCAACCTCACCATAGCCTAACCCTAAAGCAAACACTAAAATTAAACCTCACCCTAAAATAATGCTAACCCTAACCCTCATCCTCACCCTAACCCTCACCCTAACTCTAACCTTAATCGTAACCCTCACCCTAACCCTAAACCGAAACCTCACTCTAGCCCTCACTTTAACCCTAACACTAACCCTAACCCTCACCCTAAAGCTGACCCTAACCCAAACCCAAACCCTCACCCTAACCCTTACCGTCATCCTAACACTCACCTAACCCTATCCCTCACCCACACCCTAACCCTCACCCTCACCAATACATTCACCCTAACACTAACCCACACCCTAACACTTTTCCTCACCTTAACCCTTACACTAACACTCACACACCCCTAACCCTCACCCTAAACCTAACCCTCTCCCACACGTTAATCCTCAGCCACACCTGAACCATCACCCTCACCATAACACTAAACCTCACGCTAAACATCACCCTATCCCTAACACACATCCTAACCCTAAACCTAACCCTTACGTAACCGAAACCCTCACCCTCACCCTCACCCTCACCCTAAACCTCACCCTAACCCTTACCCTCACCCTAACACAATCACTAAAACTCACACTAACCCTAAACCTCACCCTAAACCTAACCCTAAACCTAACCCTCATCCTCACCCTCAACCTAATCCTAACCCTATCCCTAACAATAACCCTAAAACTAACCCTAAACCTAAACCTAACCCTCACACTAACCCTAAACCTCACCCTTACCCTACCCCTATCCCTACCCCAAACCCTACCCCTAACCCTCACCCTCACCCTCACCCTAACCCTAACCCTAAACCTAACCCTAAACCTCACCATAACCCTAACCCTAAATCTCACCAGCAATATCACCCTAACCCTAAGCCTAAGCCTAACAATAACCTTAACGCTAACCCTAACCCTAACCCTCACGCTAACCCTAACCCTAAACCTAACAATAACCCTACCCCTAACCCTAAACCTAACCGTAACCCTCACCCTAACCCTCACCCTAACCCTAACCCTAATCCTAACCCTAACCCTAACAATAACCCTAAACATAACCCTAACCCTAAGCCTCACCCTAAACCTAATCCAACATTCAGTCTCACCCTCACCCTAACTCTAACCCTAAACATCTTGCTAACCCTAACCCTAATGCTAACCCTAAACCTCACCCTCACCCTAACCCTCACCCTAAACCTAACCTTCACCCTAACCCTAACCCTAACAATAACCTTAAACCTAACCCTAACCCTAACCCTCACCCATACCCTAACCCTCACCCTCACCGTAAACCTCAACCTCATCCTAAACCTCACTCTCACCTTTACCTCACCCTAAACCTAACCTTCACCCTAACTCTAACCGTAAACTTCACCCTAATCCTAACCGTCACCCTAACCCTAAACTTAACCCTCACCCTAGCCCTCACTCTAACCCTAACATTAACCCTCACCCTAATGCTAACTCTAACCAAAAACCAAACCTTCACCCTAACCCTCACCGTCATCCTAACACTCACCTAACCCAAACCCTGACCCACACCCTAACCCTCACCCTCACCAAAACACTCACCCTAACACTAACTGTCACCCTAACACTTTTCCTCACCCTAACCCTACCCTAATACTCACACAAATCCTAATCCTCACCCTATACCTAACCCTCTCCCAAGCCCTAACCCTCACCCACACCCGAAGCAACACCCTCACCCTACCCCGCACCCTCACCCTAAACCACACCCTAACCCTAATACTCACCCTAACCCTAAACCTAACCATCACTCTAACCCTAACCCTCACCCTACCCTTCACCCTCATCCTAAACCTAACCCTAACACTTACCTAACCGAAACCCTCATCCTCACTCTCAACCTCACGTTAAACCTCACTCTAAACCTTACCTTCACCCTGACCCTATCCCTAAACCTCACACTAACCCTAACACTCAGTCTAAACCTAACAATAACCCTAACCCTAACCCTCACCCTAACCCTCACCCTAACCCTAACCCTAAACCTAACAATAACCGTACCCCTAACCGTAATCCTGACCCTAACTCTCAGCCTAACACTAACCCTAATCCTAACCCTTACCCAACCATTAACTTAACCCTAAACATCACCTTCACAATCACCCTAAACCTAACCCTAAACATAACCCTCATCCTCACCGTCACCCTCACCCTAACAGTAACCTTAACAATAAACGTAAACCTAACCCTAAACCTAACCCTAACCCTCACCCTCACCCTAAGCCTAACCCTAATCCTAAACCTAACCCTAAACCTCACCCTCACCCTCACCCTCACCCTAAACCTCACACTAACCCTTACCCTCACCCTAAAACTAAACCTCACACTAACCCTTACCCTCACCCTAAAACTAAACCTCACACTAACCCTAACCCTCAACCTAAACCTAACCCTAACACTAACTCTCACCCTCACAATAACCCTAACCCTAACCATAGATATAACCCTAAACCTAAACCTCATCCTAAACCTAACCCTAAACCTCACCTTCAATCTCACCCTAAACCTAACCCTAACCCTAAAAATAACCCTAACCCTAACCCTAACCCTAACCCTAACCCTCACCATAACACTAAAAATGAACCTAACAATAACCCTACCCCTAACCCTAAACTTAACCATAACACTCACCCTAAACCTAACCCTAATCCTAACCCTTACCCTAACCATTATCTTAACCCTAACCCTCACCCTCACAATCACCCTCAACCTAACCCTAAACCTCACCCTCACCCACAACCTAACCCTAACCCTAACCCTAACAATATCCCTAACTGTAACCCTAAACCTAAACCTAACCCTAACCCTCACCCTCACCTTAACCCGAAACATAACCCTAACCGTCACCCCAACCCTAAACCTACCCTAACCCTAAACCTAACCCTAACCCTCACCCTCACCCTAACCCTAACAATAACCTCACCCTCACCATCAACTTCACCCTAACCCTAACCCTTAAAATAACCCTAACGCTAACCCTAAACCTAATCCTAACCCTCACCCTCATCCTAACTCGAAACATAATCCTAACCCTCACTCTCACCCTCAACCTCACCCTCAACCTCACCCTAACTCTAACCCTAAACCTCAGGCTAACCCTAACCCTAACCTTAATGCTAAACCTAACCCTCAGCCTCACCCTCACCCTTACCCTCAACCTCACCCTCACCCTCACCCTCACCCTATCATCACCCTAACCCTAACCCTTAACCTAACCCAAACCCTAACCTTCACCCTAACCCTAACACTCACCCTAAACCTCACCCTCACCCTCACCCTCATGCTAATCTTAACCCTAACCATTATCTTAACCCTAACCCTCACCCTCACACTCAACCTTACCCTTACCCTTACCCTCACCCTAACCCTAACCCTAACAATTACCCTAACCCTAACCCTAACCCTCACCCTAACCCTCACTATCATCCTAACTCTCACCCTAACCCTAACATTCTCACACACCCTAACCCTCACCCTCACCAAAACCCTCACCCTCACCCTCAACCTCACCCTCACTCTAATCATCACCCTAAACCTAACCCTTAACCTAACCCTAACCTTAACCCTCATCCTAACCCTAACCCTAAGAATAACCCTAAAACTATCAATAACCCTAACCCTAACCCTCACCTTCACCCTAACACTTTACCTCACCCTAACCCTAACCCTAATTTTAACACTCACACAAACCCTCAAACTGACCCTAACCCTCCCTCACAACCAAAACCTCACCCTCACCCAAACCTTCACCCTCACCCTAAACATAACACTCACCCTAACCCTAACCCTAACTTTAACATTCACACAAACCCTAACCCTCACCCTAAACCTCACTTCACCCTAAACCTCACCCTAAACCTCACCCTCACCCTACCCTAACCCTAACCCTCACACTAACCCTAACCCTAACCCTAACCCTTACCCTCAACCTCACCCTCACCATAACCCTCAGCCTAATCTTAACCCTCACCATTATCTTAACCCTCACCCTGACCCATACCTCACCCTAAACCTCAACCTAACCATACCACTTACCTATCCGAAACCCTCTATCTCACCCTCACCCTCACCCTTAACCTAACCCTAACCCTAACCTTCACACTAAACCTAACCCTAATCCTAACCCAAATCCTCACCCTAACCCTAAACCTAACCCTAAACCTCACCCTCACCATAGCCCTCACCTTAAAACTCAAGGTAAACCTAACCCTGACTCTCAACCTAACACTCATTCTAACCCTCACCCTTACCCTAATCCTAATCCTAAACCTAACACTAACATTCACACAAAACCTAACCCTCAGCCATACCTAACTCTTACCCTCATCCTAAACCTAACCCTAACCCTAACCCTCACTCTCACCCTCAACCTCACCCTCACCCTCACTCGAACTCTAACCCTAAACCTCATGCTAACCCTAAACCTAAGCCTAATGCTAACCCTAACCCTCACCCACACCCTAACCCTCACCATAACCCTTACCCTCACCCTAACCCTAAACCTAATCCTAACCCTAACTCTTAAACTAATCCTTACCCTCACCCTAACCCTAAGTCTAACCCTAACCCTAAAACTCACACATAACCTCAACCTCACCCTAACCCTCAGCCTAATCCTAACCCTAACCATTATCTTAACCCTAAACTTCACGCTCACACTCAGCCTAAACCTAACCCTAACCCTAAACCTCACCCTCACCCTAACACTAACAATAACACTAAACCTAACCCTAACCCTAACGCTCACCCTAACCCTAATCCTAACCCTCATCCTCACCCTCACCATAACCCTAACCCTCACCCTCACACTAGCCCTCACCCTAACACTCACTCTAATTCTAAACCTCACTCTCACCCTAACCCTCACCCTAAGCCTAAATTTCACCCTAGCCCTATCCCTAAACCTAACCCTCACACTAAACTTAAACCTCACCCTAACCCTAAACCTACACCTCAGCCTAACCCGCACCCTAACCCTAAGCCTAATGCTCACCATATCCCTCACCCTATCCCTAACACTCACCCTCACCCTAGCCCTCACCCTAACACAAACCCTAACCTTAAACCTCACCCTAACAGTAATGGTAACCCTAACCCTCATCCTCACCCTAACCCTCACACTAACCCTAACCCTAATCCTAACCCTCACCTTAACACTAAACCTAACCCTCACCCTAGCCCTCACTCTAACCCTAACACTAACCCTAACCCTCACCCTAAGGCTAAGCCTAACCCAAACCCAAAACCAAACCCTCACCCTAACCCTCACCGTCATCCTACCAGTCCCCTAACCCTAACCCTCATCCACACCCAAACCCTCACCCTCACCAAAACACTCACCCTCACCGAAACCCTCACCCTAACACTTTTCATCACCCTAACCCTAACCCTAACACTCACACAAACCCTAAACCTTACCCTAAACCTAACCCTCTACCACAACTTAACCCTCACAAACACCCGAACCATCACCCTCACCCTAACACTGAACCTCACCCTAAACATCACCCTAACCCTAACACTCACCCTAACCCTAAACCTAACTGTCACCCTAACCCAAACCTTCACCCTAACACTCACCCTCACCCTAACCCTAACCCTCACCCTTACGTAACCGAAACCCTCACCCTCACCCTCACCCTCACCCTCACCCTAACCCTTACCCTCACCCTAACCCTAACCCTAAACCTAACCCTAACGTTCACACTAAACCTAACCCTCAGCCTAAACCTAACACTCACCCTCACCCTAACACTCACTTTAACCCTAACCCTCACTCTCACCCTAACCCTCACCCTAACCCTATGCTCACCCTAACCCTAAACCTAACACTCACACTAAACCTAAACCTCACCCTAACCCTAAACCTACCCCTCAGCCTAACCCTCACCCTAACCCTTACCCTAATCCTCACCATTCTTCACCCTATCCCTAACACTCACCCGCACCCTAGCCCTCACCCTAATCCAATCCCTAACCTTAAAACTCACCCTAAAATTAATGCTAACCCTAACCCTCATCCCCATCCTAACCTTCACCCTAACCCTAAACGTAATCCTAACCCTCACCCTAGCCCTTAACCTAACTCTTAGCCTAGCCCTCACTGTAACCATAACACTAACCCTAACCCTCACACTAACGTTAACCCTAACCCAAACTCAAACCCTCACCCTAACCCTCACCGTCATCCTACCAGTCCCCTAACCCTAACCTTCATCCACACCCTAACCCTCACCCTCATCAAAACACTCACCCTCACCGAAACCCTCACCCTAACACTTTTCATCACCCTAACCCTAACCCTAACACTCACACAAACCTTAACCCTTACCCTAAACCTAACCCTCTCCGACACCTTAACCTCACTCACACCCGAACCATCACCCTCACCCTAACACTCAACCTCACCCTAAACCTAACACTCACCCTAACCCTAAACTTAAGCGTCACCCTAACCCAAACCTTCACCCTAACCCTAACCCTCACCCTAACCCTAACCCTAAGCTTAACAATAACCCTAACCCTAACCCTAACCCTCATGTTAATCCTAACCCTAAACCTAACAATAACCCTACCCTAACCCTAAACCTAACCCTAACCCTCACCCTAACACTAACCCTAATCCTAACCCTTACCCTAACCATTATCTTAACCCTAGCCCTCACCCTCACAATCATTCTAAACCTAACCCTAAACCTAACCCTTACCCTCACCCTCACCCTAACCCTAACCCTAACAATAACCCTAACCTTAACCCTAAACCTAACAATAACCCTCACCCTCACCCTAACCCTAACCCTAATCCAAAACCTAAACTTAACCCTCACCCTAACCCTAACCCTCACCCCAAACCTAACCCTAAACCTAACCCTAAACCTAACCTTAACCCTCACCCTAACCCTAACCCGAACCCTAACCCGCACACTCACCATCACCCTCACCCTCAGCGTAATTCTAACACTAACCCTAACCCTAATGCAAACCCTGACCCTCACCCTCAGCCCCACCCTTACCCTCAACCTCAACCTCACCCTCACCCTCACCCTAATCATCACCCTAACCCTAACCCTTAACCTAACTCTAACCCTAACCTTCACCCTAACCCTAACCCTCACCATAATCCTCACCCTAAACCTAACCATTTCCAAACCGAAACCCTCACCATCACCCTCACGCTAACCCCCAGCCTAATCTTAACCCTAACCATTATCTTAACCCTAACCCTCACCATCACACTCACCTTAAACCTAACCCTAACCCAAACACTCAACCTCACCCTTACCCTCACCCTAACCCTTACCCTAACAATAACCCTAACCCTAACTCTCACCCTAACCCTCAATATCATCCTAACCCTCACCCTGAACCTAACTCTCTCCCCACCCTAACCCTCACCCTCACAAAAACCCTCACCTCACCGTAACCCTCACCCTCACCCAAATTATCACCCTATCCCTAACCCTTCACCTAACCCTCACTGTAACCCTCACCCTCAACCTCAACCTAACCCTAACCCTAACCCTAATAATAACCCTAATCCTAAACGTAAACCTAAACCTAACCCTCACACTAACACTAACACTCACCCTAACCCTACCCCTACCCCTACCCCTAACCCTAACCCTAACCCTAACCCTCACCCTCATCTCACCCTATCCCTAAACGTCACCCTAACAATAACCCTAACCCTAAATCCAAACCTAAACCTCACCCTAACCCTAACCCTCATCCTCACCTTCAATCTCACCCTAACCCTAACCCTAAGCCTAACAATAACCCTAACCATATCCCTCACACAAACCCTAATCCTAACCCTTACCCTAACCATTATCTTAACCCTAACCCTAAACCTCACAATCACCCTAAACCTAACCCTAAACCTAAACCTCAACCTCACCCTCACCCTAACCCTAACCCTCATAATAACCATAACTCTAACCCTAAACCTAACACTAACCCTCACCCTCATCTTAACCCTAAACCTAATCCTAAACCTAAACCTAACCCTAACCCTCAGCCTCACCCTAACCCTCACCCAAACCCTAACCCTCACCCAAACCTAACCCTAACCCTAACCCTAAACCTAACCCTAACCCTCACCCTCACCCTCAACCTAACCCTAACCCTAACCCTCAACCTCACCCTCACCCTAACCCTAACCCTAACAATAAACCTAACCATAACCCTAACCCTAACCCTAACCCTCATTCACCCTCAACCTCACCCTCACCCTCACCCTAACTCTAACCCTAACCCTCAGCCTCACCCTCACCCTTACCCTCAACCTCACCCTCACCCTAATCATCACGCTAACTCTAACCCTTAACCTAACCCTAACCCTAACCCTCACCCTAACCCTAACACTCACCCTAAACCTCACCCTAAACCTAACCCTTACCTAACCGAACCCCTCACCCTCACCCTCACACTAACCCTCATGCTAAGCTTAACCCTAACCATTATCTTAACCATAACCCTCACCGTCACACTCACATTAAACCTAACGCTAACCGTAACACTCAACCTCACCCTTACCCTCACCCTAACCCTAACCCTAACAATAACCCTAACCGGAACCCTCACCCTAACCCTCACTATCATCCTAACCCTCATCCTAACACTATCACTCACACACACCCTAACCCTCACGCTCACCAAAACCCTCACCCTCACCAAAACCCTTATCCTCACCCTAACCCTCACCCTCACCCTAATCATCACCCTAACCCTAACCCTTAACCTAACCCTAAACTGAACCCTCACTCTAACCCTAACCATAACAATAATCCTAAATCTATCAATAACCCTAACCCTAACCCTCACCCTATCCCCAACCCTCACCATAACCTAATCTTAACCCTAAACCTCACCCTCACCGTTTCACTAACCCTAACCCTAACCCTCACCCTCACCCTCGCCCTCACCTTAAAACTCACGCTAAACCTAAACCCCACTCTCAGCCTAACACTCATTCAAACCCTTACCTTCAACCTAACCCTAACCCTAAACCTAACCCTAACGTTCACACTAAACCTAACACTCAGCCTAAACCTAACCCTCACCCTCATCCTAAACCTAACCCTAACCCTAACCCTCACCCTCACCCTCACTCTCAACCTCAACCTCACCCTCACCCTCACTCTACCTCTAAACCTAACCCTCACAATAACCCTAACGCTAAGCCTAATGCAAACCCTAACCCTCACCCTTACACTAACCTTCATGATAATCCTTACCCTCACCCTAACCCTAAACCTAATCCTAACCCTAACCCTTACACTAACCCTAAGCCTCACCCTAACCCTAACCCTAAACCTAACACAAATCCTCACCCATACCCTCAACCTCACACTAACCCTCAGCCTAATCCTAACCCTAACAATTATCGTAAACCTAAAGGTCACCCTCACACTCACCCTAAACCTAAACCTAACCCTAACCCTAACCCTCACCCTCACCCTAACACTAACCCTAACAATAACCCTAAACCTAACCCTAACATTAACCCTAAACCTCACCCTCATACTCACCTTAAACCTAACCCTCACACTCACCCTAAACCTAACCCTAACCCTAACCCTCACCCTCACCCTCACCCTAACCCTAACCCTAACAATAACCCTAAACCTAACCCTAACACTAACACTAAACCTAACCCTCACCCAAACCCTAACCCTAACCCTCACCCTCACCCTAACCCTAACCCTAACCCTCACCCTAACACTCACTCTAACCCTAATCCTCACATTCACCCTAACACTAACCCTAACCCTAACCCTCATCCTAATCCGAACCCTAAACAAAAACCTCACACTAAACTTAAACTTCACCCTAACACTAAACCTACACCTTAGACTAACCATCACCCTAACCATGACCCTAATCCTCACAATAGCCCTCACCCTATCCCTAACGCTCACCCTAACCCTAGCCCTCACCCTAACCCAAATCTTAAACTTAAACCTCACCCTAAAATTAATGCTAACCCTAACCCTCATCCCCACCCTAACCTTCACTCTAACCATAACCCTAATCCTAACCCTCACCCTAACCCTTCACCTAACTCTTACCCTAGCCCTAAGTCTAACCCTAACACTAACCCTAACCCTCACCCTAACACTGACCCTAACCCAAACTCAAATCGTCACGCTAACCCTAACTCTAACACTCACACAAACCCTAACCCTCACCCTAAACCTAACCCTTTCCCACCCCTTAACCCTCACCCACACTTGAAACATCACCCTCACCCTAACACTCAACATCACCCTAAACATCACCCAAACCCTAACACTCACCAGAACCCTAAACCTAAACATCACCCTAACCCAAACCCTCACCCTAACCCTCACCCTCACCCTAACCCCAATCCTAAACCTTACCTAACCGAAACACTCACCCTCACCCTCACCCTCACCCTAAACCTCACCCTAACAATTACCCTCACCCTAACCCTAACCCTAAACCTCAGACTAACCCTAACCCTAACCCTAAGCCTAACCCTCACACTAAACCTAAACCTCACCCTAACACTAAACCTACCCCTCAGTCTAACCCTCACCCTAACCCTAAACCTAATCCTCACCATATCCCTCACCCTCACACCTGACACTCACCCTCACTCTAGCCCTCACCCTAAACCAAACCTTAAAATTAAACCACACCCTAAAAGTAATGCTAACCCTAACCCTCATCCTAACACTAACCCTAACCGTAATCCTAACCCACACCCTCACCCTAAACCTAAATCTCACCCAAGCCCTCACTGTAACTCTAACACTACCCCTAACCCTCACCCTAACGCTAACGCTTACCCAAACCCAAACCCTCACCCTAACCCTCAGCGTCATCCTAACACTCACCTAACCCTAACCCTCACCCACAGCCTAACCCGCACCCTCACCAAAACATTCACCCTCACACTAACACTAACCCTAACACTTTTCCTCACCCTAACACTAACACTAACACTCACACAAACCCTAACCCTCACCCTAAACCTAACCCTCTCCCACACGTTAACCCTCACCCACACCCGAACCATCACCCTCACCCTAACATTCAACCTCACCCTAAACATCAACCTAAACCTAACACTCACCCTAACCCTAAACCTAACCCTTACCTAACCGAAACCCTCACCCTCACCCTAGACCTCACCCTAACCATAGCCCTCACCCTTACCCTCACCCTAACCCTAAACCTAACCCTAACCTTAAACCTGAACCTAAACCTCACCCTAACCCTAACCCTAAACTTCACCCTCAATCTCACCCTAACCCTAAACCTAAGCCTAACAATAACCCTAACCCTAACCCACACGCTAACCCTAACCCTAAACCTAACAATAACCCTATCCCTAACACTAAACCAAACCCTAACCCTCACCCTAACACTAACCCAATCCTAACCCTTACCCTAACAATTATCTTAACCCTAAACCTCACCCTCACAATCACCCTAAACGTAACCCTAATCCTAACCCTCACCCTCACATTCACCCTAACCCTAACCCTAACAATAACCCTAACACTAACCCTAAACCTAACAATAAACCCTCACTCTCACCCTAACCCTAACCCTAATCCTAAACCTAACCCTAACCCTCACCCTCACCCTAACACTCACCCTAACCCTAACCCTCACCCTAACACTAACCCTCACCCCAAAGCTAACCCTAACCCTAACCCTATACCTAACCTTAAACCTCACCCTCACCCTAACCCTAATGCTCACCCTAACCCTCACCCTCACCCTTACGGTAACCCTAACCCTAACAATAACCCTAAACCTAACTCTAACACTAACCCTAAGCCTAACCCTCAACCTATTCCTAATACTAACCCTCACTCTCACCCTACCCTAACCCTAACCATAAACCTCACCCTCACACTAGCCCTCACCATAACACTCACTCTAACCCTAATCTTCACTCTCACCCTAACCCTCACCCTCACCCTAACCCTCACCCTAATCCGAACCCTGAACCTAATCCTCACACAAAACCTAAACCTCACCCTAACACTAAACTTACACCTCAGCCTAACTATCAAACTAACCATAAACCTAATCCTCACGATATCCCTCACCCTATCCCTAACACTCACCCTCACCCTAGCCCTCACCCTAACCCAAACCCTAAGCTTAAACCTCATCCTAAAATTAATGCTAACCCTAACCCTCATCCCCAACATAACCTTCACCCTAACCCTAACCCTCAACCTAACCCTCACCTAACTGTTACCCTAGCCCTCAGTCTAACCCTAACACTAACCCTAACCCTCACCCTAACGCTAACCCTAACCCAAACTCAAACCCTCACCCTAAACATCACCGTCATCCTAACACTCACCTAACCCTAACCCTCACCCACACCCTAACCCTCACCCTCACAAAAACACTCACCCTCACACTAAACCTCACCCTAACACTTTTCCTTACCCTAACCCTAACCCTAACACTCACACAAACCCTAACCCTCACCCTAAACCCAACCCTCTTCCACACCTTTACCCTCACCCACACCCGAACCATCACCCTCACCATAACACTCAACCTCACCCTAAACATCACCCTAACCCTAACACTCACCCTAACCATAAACCTAACCGTCACCCTAACCCAAACCCTCACCCTAACCCTCACCCTCACCCTAACCCCAATCCTAAACCTTACCTAACTGAAAGCCTCACCCTCACCCTCACCCTAAAACTCACCCTAAACCTTACCCTCACCCTAACCCTAACCCTAAACCTAAACCTAACCCTCACACTAAACCTAAACCTCACCCAAACACTAAACCTACACCTCAGTCTAACCCTCACCCTAACCCTAAACCTAATCCTCACCATAACCCTCACCCAATCCCTAACACTCCCCTTCACCCTAGCCCTCACCCTAACCCAAACCCTAAAATTAAAACTCACCCTGAAAGTATTGCTAACCCTTACCCTCACCCTCACCCTAACCCTCACACTAACCCTAACTCTAATCCTCACCCTCACCCTAACCCTAAACCTAAAGCTCACCCTAGCCCTCACTCTAACCGTAACACTAACCCTAACACTCACTCTAACGCTAACCCTAAGCCAAAGCCAAACCCTCACCCTAACCCTCACCATCTTCCTAACACTCACCTAATCCGAACCCTCACACACAACCTAAACCTCACCCTCACCAAAACATTCACCCTCACACTAACCCTCAATCAAACACTTTTCCTCACTCTAACCCTAACCCTAACACTCACACAAACCCTAGCCCTCACCCTAAACCTAACCATCTTCCACAGGTTAACCCTCACCCACACGCAAAACATCACCCTCACCCTAACACTCAACCTCACCCTAAACATCACCCTAACACTAACACTCACCCTAATCCTAAACCAAACCGTCACCCTAACCGAAACCCTCACCCTCACCCTCACCCTAACCCTCACCCTAAACCTAACCCTCACCCTAACCCTAAACCTAAACCTCACACTAAATCTAAACCTCACCCTAAAACTAACCCTCACTCTAACCTTCACCCTCACCCTCAACCTAATCCTAACCCTAACCCTAACCATAACCCTAACCCTAACCGTAAACCTAACCCTAACCGTAACCCTCACCCTACCCCTAACCGTACCCCTAAACCTAACCCTAACCCTAACCCTCACCCTCACCTCACCATAATCCTAAACCGAACCCTAACAATAACCCTAACCCTAAACTTAAACCAAAACCTCACCCTAACCCTAACCCTAACCCTAACCCTCACGCTAACCCTAACCCTAAACCTGACAATAACCTTACCCCTAACCCTAAACCTAACCCTAACCCTCACCCTAACACTAACCCTAATCCTAACCCTTACCCTAACCATTATCTTAACCCTAACACTCACCCTCACAATCACTCTAAACCTTACCCTAAACCTAACCCTCACCCACATCCTCACAAAAACCCTAAGCCTAACGATAACCCTAAACCTAACAATAACTCTCACCCTCACCCTAACCCTAACGCTAATCCTAAATCTAACCCTAACCCTCATCCATACCCTAACCCTCACCCTAACCCTAACCCTCACCCCAAACCTAACCCTAACCCTAACCCTAAACCTAACCTTAACCCTCACCTTCACCCTAACCCTAACCCTAACAATAACCCTAAACCTAACATTAACCCTCACCCTCACGCTAACCCTAACCCTAATCCTAAACCTAATCCTAACCCTAAAACTCACACTCACCTAACCCTCACCCTAACCCTAACCCTCATCCCAAACGTAACCCTAACCCTCACCCTAACCTTCACCATCACCCTCATCCTAACCCTAACCCTAACAATAACCCTAACCATAACAACAACCATAACCCTAACCCTAACCGTCACACTAAACCTCACCCTCAACCTCACCCTCAACCTCACCCTCTCTAAACCTAACCCTCACGCTAACCCTAACCTTAACCCTAATGCTAACCCTCATCCTCACCCTCACCCTCACCCTTACCCTCAAACTCACCCTCAGCCTCACCCTCACCCTAATCATCACGCTAACTCTAACCCTTAACCTAACCCTAACCCTAACCTTCACAATAACCCTAACACTAACCCTAAAACTCACCCTAAACCTAACCCTTACCTAACGGAAACCCTCACCCTCACCCTCACCCTAACCCTCATGCTAATCTTAACCCTAACCATTGTCTTAACCCTAACCCTCACCGTCGCACTAGCCTTAAACCTAACCCAAACCCTAACACTCAAACTCAACCTTACCCTCACCCTAACCCTAACCCTAACAATAACCCTAACCCTAAACCTAACCCTCACACTAACCCTCACTATCATCCTAACCCACACCCTAAACCTAACCCTCACCCACAAGCTAACCCTCGCCCTCACCAAAACACTCACCGTCACCCTAAACCTCACCCACCCCAAATAATCACCCTAACTCTAACCCTTAACCTAACCCTAACCATCACACTCACCCAACCCTCACCCTAACAATAACCCTAAACCTAACAATAACCCTACCCATACCCCTACTCCTAACCCTAACCCTCACCCTAACCCTAATCCTAACCCTAACCCAAACCCTAATCCTAACCCTTACCCTAACCATTATCTTTAACGTAAAACTCACCCTCACAATCACCCTAAACCTAACTGTAAACCTAACCCTCACCCTCTCCCTCACCCCAATCCTAAAGCTAACAATAACCCTAACCCTAACCCTAAATCTAACCCTAACGGTCACCATCACCCTAACCCTAACACTAATCCTAAACCTAACCCTAACCCTCACCCTCACCCTAATCCTCACCCTAACCCAAACCTTCACCCCAATCCTAAACCTAACCCTAACCCTCACCCTCACCCTAACCCTAACCCTAACCCTAACCCTCACAATCACCCCCACCCTCACCCTAACCCTAACCCTAACCATATTCCTAACCCTAACCCTCTCCGCCACCCTCACCCTCACCCTCACTCTAACCCTACCAATCACGCTAACCCTAACCCTAACCTAATTCTAACCCTAACCCTCACCCTCACACTCACCCTTCCCCTCAACCTCACCCTCACCCTCACACTCACCCTAATCATCACCCTAACGCTAACCTTTACCTAACTGAAACCCTCACCCTAACCCTCACACTAACCCTTATGGTAATCTTAACCCTAACCATTATCTTAACTCTTACCCTCACCGACACACTTACCTTAAACCTAACCCTAACCCTAACACTCAACCTCACCCTTACCCTCACCCTAAACTTAACCCTAACAATAAACCAAACCCTAACCCTAACCCTCACCCTAACCCTCACTATCATTCTAACCCACACCCTAACCCTAACTGTCACCCACAACCTAACCCTCAACCTCACCAAAACCCTCACCCTCACCCTAACCCTCACCCTCACCCAAATCATCACCTTAACCCTAACCCTTAACCTAAACCTAACAAAAACCCTCACCCTAACCCTAACCCTTACTTAACTGAAACTCTCACACTCACCCTCACCCTAAACCACACCCTTACTCTTACCCTCACCCTAACCCTAACCCTAACAATCACACTAACCCTAACCCTCACCCTAACCCTAACCGTAACCCTTACCCTCACCCTCACCCTCACCCTAACCCTCAGCCTAATCTTAACCCTAACCATTAGGTTAACCCTAAACCGCACCCTCAAACTCACCTTAAACCTAACCCAAAAATTAACACTCAACCTCACACTCACCCTCACCCTAACCCTAACTCTAACAATAACCCTAACCCTAACCCTAAACCTAACCCTAACCCTAACCATCACCCTAACCCCAACCCTAACCCTAACCCTAATCCTCACCCTATCCCTAACCCTAAACCTCACCCTCACCCTAACCCTAACCCTCACCCTCACCCTAGACCTCACCCGAAAACTCACCCTAACCCTAACCATCACTATCACCCTAACACTCAGCCTAAACCTAACCCTCACCCTAACCCTAACCCTAACCCTAACCCTAACCCTCACCCTCACCTTCAACCTCACCCTCACCCTCACTCTAACTCTAACCCTAATCTTCACGCTAACACTAACCCTCACCCTAATGCTAACCCTAACCCTCACCCTCACCCTCACCCTAACCCTCACCCAAACCCTTACCCTCATCCTAAACCTAACCCTCACAATAAACCTAAACCTCACCGTAATCCTTTCCCTACCCCTGAGCCTCACCCTCATCCTAACCCCAACCCTAACCCTAACTCTCACCCTAACCCTAACCCTCACCCTCACCCTCACCCTAACCCTAACCCTAACCCTAACCCTAATCCTCACACTCAACCTAACCCTAATCCTCACCCTAAAACTCACCCTAACCCTAAACCTAACCTTATTCCTCACCCTAATGCTAACCCTAACCCAAACAGTCACCCTCATCCTAACCCTCACTGTTACCCTAACCCTCATCCTCTCCCTAACCCTCACCCACACACTAACCCTCACACTCACCCGAAACCTCACTGTCACCCTAACCCTGATCCTCACCCTAAACATCACCCTAAACCTAACCCTCAACCTAACCGTAACCCTAACTCTCACCCTAACCCTCACACTCACCTTCACCGTCAACCTCACCCTAACCCTTACCCTCACCCTTACCCTAACCCTCACCCTCACCCTAACCCTAAACCTAACTCTAAACCTCACCCACACCCTAACACTCTCCCAAACCCTCACCCTCACCCTCACAGTAACCCTCAATCTAGCCATAAACATCACAGTAACCCTAATCCTAACCTTAACCCTAATACTCACCCTGACACTAACACTAATGCTAACCCTAATCCTCACACTAACCCTAACCCTCACCCTAAACTTCACCCTAAACCTCACCCTCACCCTAACCCTAACCATAAACCTTACCTAACCCAAACCCTCACCCTCACCCTCACACTCACACTCACCCTAACCCTTCCCATCACTCTCACCCTAACCCTTACCCTAACACTAACTCTCAACCTAAATCTAAACCTCACCCACACCGTAACCCTCACCTGAACCCTCACCCTCACCCTCAGCCTAACCCTCACCATAGCCCTAAACATCACACTAACCCTAACCCTAACCCTAACCCTCACCATAGCCCTAACTCTCACTCTAACCCTCACCCTAACCCTAACATTCATGCTAATCCTAACACTAATCCTAACCCTAACCCTCACCTTCACCCTAACCCCAACCCTCACCCTCACACTAATCCTAATGCTAACCCTACTCCTCTCACTAACCATAAACCTCACCCTAACCCTCACCCTAAACCTTACCCTGACCCTAACCCTAACCCTAACCCTCATCCTCATACTAACCCTAATGCTAACCCTAATCCTCAAACTAACAGTAAACCTCACCCTAAGCCTAACCCTCACCGTAACGCTCACCCCACCATAACCCTAACCATCACCCTCACACTAACACTAATGCTAACCCTAATCCTCACACTAACCCTAACCCTCACCCTAAACCTCACCCTAATTCTCACCCTCACTCTAACCCTAACCCTAACCCTTACCTAACCCAAACCCTCACTCTCACTCTCACCCTCAACCTCAAGTTTACCCTCACCCTCACCCTAGCCCTCAGCCTAACCCTAAACCTAAACCTAACCCTAACCCTCACACTAACCCTAACCCTAAACCTAACAATTACCCTAACCCTAACCCTAAACCTAAAAATAAACCTCATCCTAACCCTAACCCTAAACCTCAACCTCAATCTCATCGTAACCCTCACCCTAACAATAACCCTAAGCCTAACCCTAAACCTAACCCTAACCCTCACACTCACCCCCAACCTCACCGTAAGCCTAACCCTAACCCTCACCCTCAACCTCAACCTCACCCTCACCCTAACTCTAACCCTAACTCTCACGCTAACCCTAAACCTAACCCTAACAATAAACCTAACCATAACCGTCAGCCTCAACCCCAACCTCACTCTCACCCTCACCCTAACTCTAACCCTAACCCTAACTCTCAACCTCACCCTCACCCTTACCCTCAACCTCACCCTCAACCTCACCCTAATCATCACCCTAACCCTAACCGTTAACTTAACCCTAACCTTAACCTTCACCCTAAGCCTAACACTCACCCTAAACCTTACACTAAACCTAACCCTTACCTAACCGAAACCCTCACCCTCACCCTCACACTAATCCTCAGCCTAATTTAACCCTAACCATTATCTTAACTCTAACCCTCACCCTCACACTCACCTTAAACCTAAACTTACCCCTCACCCTCACCCTATCCCTAAACCTAAACCTAACCCTCACCCACACCCTAGCTCTCACCTTAAAACTCATGCTAAACCTAAACCTCACTCTCACCATAACACTCATTCTACCCCTTACCCTCACCCTAACCCTAACCCTAAACCTAACCCTCAGCCTAAATCTAACCCTCACCCTCATCCTAACCCTATCCCTAACCCTAACACTCACCCTCACCCTCACCCTCACATTAAACCTTACCCTAACCCTTACCCTCACCCTAACCCTAACCCTAAACCTAACTCTAACGTTCACACTAAACCTAACCCTCAGCCTACACCTAAGACTCACCCTCATCCTAAACCTAACCCTAACCCTAACCCTCACACTCACACTCAACCTCACCCTCACCCTCACCTTCACTCTAACTCTAACCCTAAACCCCACACTAACCCTAACCATAAGCCTAAAGCTAAACTTAAACCTCACCCTCACCCTAACCCTCACCATAACCCTTGCCCTCACCCTAAGCCTAAACCTAATCCTAACCCTAACCCTTACACGAACCCTAACCCTCACCCTAAACCTAATCCTAACCCTCACCTTCAGCCTAACACTAACCCTAACCCTGACCCTCACTCTCACCCTAACCCTCACCCTAACCCTAATCCTAACCCTAAACCTAACCCTCAGACTAAACCTAAACCTCACCCTAACCCTAAACCTACCCCTCAGTCTAAGCCTCACCCCTCCCCAACCCTAATCCCCACATCTCTCACCTTATCCCTAACACTCACCCTCACCATAGCACTCACGCTAAGCCAAACACTAACCTTAAACCTCACCCTAAAATTAATGCTAACTCTCACCCTCAACCTAACCCTCACCCTAACCCTAACCCTCACCCCAAACCTAACCCTAACACTAACCCTAACCCTATCCCTCACCCTAACCCTAATCCTAACCTCACCCTCACCCTAATACTAACCCTAACCCTAACCCTCACCCCACACTAGCCATCACCCTAACACTCACTGTAATCCTAACCCTCACTCTCACCCTAACCCTCACCCTAAACCTAACCCTAAACCTAATCCTAACCCTCAGACTAAACCTAAACCTCACCCTAACCCTAAACCTACCCCTCAGCCTAACCCTCACCCTAACCCTAACCCTAATCCTCACCATATCCCTCACCTTATCCCTAACACTCACCCTCACCCTAGCCCTCATGCTAACCCAAACATTAACCTTAAACCTCACCCTAAAATTAATGCTAACCCTAACCCTCACCCTCATCCTAAACCTATCCCAAACCCTAACCCTAGCCCTAACCCTCACCCTCACCTTCAACCTCACCCTCACCCTAACTCTAACCCTAACCCTCACGCTAACCCTAACCCTAACCCTAAACCTAACCCTCACACCAAACCTAAACCTCACCCTAACATTAAACCTATCCCTCAGCCTAACCCTCACCCGAACCCTAAACCTAATCCTCACCATATCCCTCACCCTATCCTTAACACTCACCCTCACCCTAGCCCTCACACTAACCCAAACCCTAAAATTAAACCTCACCCTAAAAGTAATGCTAACCCTAACTCTCATCCTCACCCTAATCCTCACCCTAACCTTAACCCTAATCCTAACCCTCACCCTAACCCTAAACCTAAACCTCACCCTATCCCTCATTCTAACCCTAACCCAAACCCTAACCCTCACCCTAACCCTCAGGGTCATCCTAACACTCACCTTATCCTAACCTTCACCCACAGCCTAACCCTCACCCTCACCAAAACATTCACACTCACACTAACCCTCACCCTAACACTTTTCCTCACCCTAACCCTAACCCTAACACTCACACAAACCCTAACACTTAGCCTAAACCTAACCATCTCCCAAACGTTAACCATCACCCACACCTGAACCATCACCCTCACGCTAACCCTCACCCTAATCCAAAACCTAACCCTTACCTAACCGAAACCCTCACACTCACCCTCACACTCACCCTAAACCTCACCCTAAACCTTACCCTCACCCTAACCCTAACCCTAAACCTCACACTAACCCTAACCCTCACCCTAAACCTAAAACTAACCCTAACCCACATCCTCACCCTCAACCTAACCCTAACCCTAAACCTAACCATAACACAAACCTTAAACCAAACCTAAACCTAACCCTCACACTAACCCTAACCCTCACCTTAACCCTACACATACCCCTAACCCTAACCCTAACCCTCAATCTCACCCTAACCCTAACGCTAAACCTAATCCTACCCTCACCCTCACCCTAACCCTAACCCTAACCCTAGCCCTCACCCTCATTCTCAACCTCACCCTCACCCTCACCCTAACTCTAACCCTAACCCTCAAGCTAACCCTAACCCTAACCCTAATGCTAACCCTATCCCTCAGCCTCACCCTCACCCTTACCCTCATCCTCACCCTCACACTCACCCTCACCCTAATCATCACCCTAACCCTAACCCTTAACCTAACCCTAACCCTAACCTTCACCATAACCCTAACCCTCACCCAAAACCTCACCCTAAACCTAACCCTTACTTAACCAAAACCCTCACCCTCACCCTCACCCTAACCCTCATGCTAATCTTAACCCTAATCATTAACTTAACCCTAACCCTCACCCTCACACTCACCTTAAACCTAACCCTAACACTAACACTCAACCTCACCCTTAACCTCACCCTAACCCTAGCCCTAACAATAACCCTAACCCTAATCCTAACCCTCACCCTAACCCTCACTATCAACGTAACCCTCACCCTAACCCTAAGACTCACACACACCCTAACCCTTACCCTCACCAAAACCCTCACCCTCACCCTAAACCTCAACCTCACCCTAATCATTACCCTAAACCTAACCCTTACACTAACCCTAACCGTAACCCTCACCCTCACCCTAACAATAACTGTAACCCTATCAATAACCCTAACCGAAAACCTCACCCTAACCATAACCCTCACCCTAACCCTCAACGTAACCCTAACGCTAAATCTAACCCTCACCCTCACCCTAACCCTCACCCGAACACTTTACCTCACCCTAACTCTAACACTAACTTTAACACTCACACAAACCCTCAACTTCACCCTAACCCTCCCCCACACCCAAACCCTCACCCTCACCCAAACCTTCACCCTAAACCTAACACTCACCCTAACCCTAACCCTAACTCTAACACTCACACAAACCCTAACCCTCACCCTAACCTTCACCTCACCCTAAAACTCACCCTAACCCTAACATTTACCTAACCGAAACCCTCACTCTCACCCTCACCCTAAACATCACCATAAACCTAACACTCACCCTAATCCTTACCCTCACCCTAACCCTAACCCTAAACCTCACACTAACCCTAACCCTACCCTTACCCTCAGCCTCAACCTCACCCTAACACTCAGCCAAATCTTAACCCTCACCATTATCTTAACCCTAACCCTCACCCCCACACTCACCTTAAACCTAACGCTAACCCTAACACTCAACCTCACCCTCACCGTCACCCTAACTTAACCCTAACAATAACCCTAAACCTAACTCTAAACCTAACCCTAACCCTAACCCTCATGCTAACCCTAACCTGAACCCTAACCCTAATCCTCACCCTAACCTTAACCATAAACCTCACCCTCACCCTAATCCTAAACCTAACCCTAACTCTCACCCTCACCCTAGCCCTCACCTTAAAACTCATGCTAAACCTAACCCTCACTCTCACCCTAACACTCATTCTAACCCTTACCCTCACCCTAACCCTACCCTAAACCTAACCCTAAAGTTCACACTAAAGCTAACCCTCAGACTAAACCTAACCCTCACCCTCATCCTAAACCTAACCTTAACCCTAATCCTCATCCTCACCCTCAACCTCACCCTCACCCTCACTCTAACTCTAACCCTAACACTCACGCTAACCCTAACCCTAAATCTAATGCTAACCCTAACCCTCACCCTCACCCTAACCCTCACCATAACCCTTATCCTCACCCTAACCCTAAACCTAATCCTAACCCTAACCCTTACACTAACCCTAACCCTCACCCTAACCCTAACCCTAACGCTAACCCTCACACATACCCTCACCCTCACCCTAACCCTCAGCCTAAACCTAACCTTAACCATTATCGTTACCCTAAACCTCACCCTCATACGAACCCTAAACCTAACCCTATCCCTAAACCTCATCCTCACCCTCACCCTAACCCTAACAGTAACCCTAAACCTAACCCTCACCCTAACACTAACCCTCACCCTACCTCTACCCCTACTTTAACCCTTACCCTAACACTCACCCTTACCCTCACCCTAACCCTCAACCTAACCCTAACAATAACCCTAACCCTAAAACTATACCTAAACCTCACCCTAACACTAACCCTAAACCTCACCCTCAATCTCACCCTTACCCTAACCCTAAGCCTGACAATAACCCTAACCCTAACCCTAACCCTCATGCTAACACTAACCCTAAACCTAAAAATAACTATAACCCTAACCCTAAACCTAATTCTAACCCTCACCCTAACCCTAAACCTAATCCTAAACCTTACCCTAACCATTATCTTAACCCTAACCCTCACCCTCACAATCACCCTAAACCTAACCCTCACCCTAACCCTAACCCTAACAATAACCCTAACCCTAACCCTAAACCTAACACTAACCCTCACCCTCACCCTAACCCTAACCCTAATCCTAAACCTAAACCTAACCCTCACTCTCACCATAACCCTCATGCTTACCTTAACCCTCACCCCTAACTCTAACCATAAACTTAACCTTAAACCTCACCCTCACCCTAACCCTAACCCTAACCCTCACACTCACCCCCACCCTCACCCTAACCCTATCCCTAACCCTAGTCCTAACCAGCACCCTCAACCTCAACCTCACCCTCACCCTCACCCTAACTCTAACCCTAACCCTCACGCTAAATCTAACCCTAACACTAATGCTAACCCTAAACCTCATCGTCACCCTCACCCTTACCCTGAACCTCATCCTCACCCTCACCCTCAACCTAATCATCATCCTTACCCTAACCCATAACCTAACCTTAACGCTTACCCTATCCCTATCCCTAACCCTCACCCTCACCCTAACCCTAACCCTAACTCTCAACCTAACCCTCACCATAAACATAACCTCACCCACACCATAAGCCTAATCCTCAACCGAACCCTCATGCACACCCTCAACTAGACCCTCAGGTTAATTCTAACCCTAACCCTAATCCTAACCCTAAAACTCACCCTCACCCTGCCCCTAACGCTAACCCTAACCCTCGCCGTCACCCTTACCCTAACCCTAACCCTAACCCTCACCCTCACCCTCACCCTCATCCTAAACCTAACCTTAACCCTCACCCAAACCCTAAACCTCACCCTAACCCTAATCATAACCCTAATGCTAACCCTTACCAGAACGCTAAACCTAACTCTCTCACTCAACTTAAACCCTAACCCTAACCCTCAACCTAACCTTCACACTAACCCTAACGCTAAACCTAACCCTCATGCTCACCCTAATCCTCACCCTAATCCTTACCCTCACCCTAACCCTAAACCTAACCCTAACCCTCACATTTATGCTAACCCTCACCCTAACCCTAACATTAACCTTACCCTAACCCTCACCCTAACCCTAAACCTAACCCTCATACTAACCTAACCCTAAACTTTACCTTCACACTTACACTTATCGTCAGCCTAACCCTCAACCTAACCTTAACCCTCGCCCACACACTAATTCTGACCCTCACCTGAACCCTCACCCTCACCCTAAACCTTACCCTTACCCAAAACATCACACTAACCCAAGCCCTCATCCTAACCCTAACCTTAACCCTCACCCTAACCCTAACCCTCACCCTCACCCTCATCCTAATCCTAACCCTAACCCTAACCTTAACCCTAATCCTTTCCTAACCTAAACCCTAACCCTAAACCTCACCCTCAACCCTCAACCCCTCTCTAGCCCTCAGCCTAAACCTAACCTTAACCCTAACCCTAACCCTCATGCCCACCCCCACCCTCAGCCTAAACCTACACCTAACTTTAATCCTAATTCTAATCCTAATACTAAACATAAACCTCAACCTCACCCTCACACTCACCCTAACCCTAACGCTAACACTTACCCTAACCCTCACCCTCACCCTAAAACTAACCCTCACCCTATTCCTAACCCTCACCTAACCCTAACCCTCACCGTCACCCTAACACCCACCCTAACCCTAAACCTCACCCTAACCCTAACCCTAACCTAACCCTAACCCTAACCTAACCCTCACCCTCACACTAAACCGAATCCTAACCCTTACCCACACCCTAACCCTAACCCTAACTGTAAACCTCACACTAAACCTAATCCTAACCCTAAACCTCACCCACACCCTGACCCTAACCCTAAACCTAAACCTAAACCTAATTAATCCTCACCATCACCCTAACCCTAATCCTCATTCTAATCCTAAACCTTACCCTAACCCTAAATTCAACCCTCACCCTAACCCAAACCCTCACCATAATCCCAACCCTCACCCTAACCCTAACACTAAGCATAACCCTAAACCTCAACCTAACCCTCACCGTAACCCTTATGCTCATCCTCACCCTAACCCTAACCTTAACCCTAACCCTCACACTAAACCTAACCCTCACCCTAACCCTAACACTACCCCTCACCCTAACCCTCAACCTAACCCTAATCCTAACCCTTACCTAACCCAAACCCTCACCCTCACCCCCACCCTCACCAGCACCCTTACACTCACTCTGAACCTAGCCCTCACCTTAATCCTAACCCTAAATCTCACCCTAACACTAACCCTCACCCTCACTCTCACCCTCAGACTAAACCTTAACCTAACCCTAATCCTAAGCCTAGCCCTAATCCTCACCCTCACCCTCAGCCTCACCTTAAATCTAACCTTAACCATCACCCTCAGCCTCACCCTAAACTTAACCCTAGCCTTCATCCTAAATCTCTCCCTAACCCTAACTCTAACCTTAACCCTCACCCTCACCCTCAACCTAACCATAACCCTAACAATCACTCTCACCCTAAACATCACCCTAACCCTAACCATCACCCTAACCCTAAACCTAACCCTCACCCTAACCCTCACCCTCACCCTAATCCTCACCCTAATCCTAACCCTAACTCTTACCTAACCCAAACCGTCACCCTCACCCTAACACTCACCCTCACCCGAAACCTAAAACTTACCCTAACCCAAACCCTAACCCTCGCCCACCCCCTAACCCTCTTCCTCACCCGAACTCTCATACTCACCCTAACCTTCACCCTCACCTTAAACATCACCCTAACCCTCTCCCTAACTTTAATGCTAAACCTCACCCTCATCCTCAACTTGAACCTCAGCTTAATCATAACCCTAACCCTAATCCTAACCCTAACCCTCACCCTGACCCTAACCCTAAAACTAATCCTAACCCTAACCCTCACCCTGACCCTAACCCTAAAACTAATCCTAACCCTAACCCTCACCCTAACCCTAAACCTAACACTCCCCCTCCCACTAACCCTCACCGTAATCCTAACCCTAACCCTCACCCTAATCGTAACCCTAATCCAAACCGTCACCCTCACCCTGACTCTCACCCTAATCCTAACCATAATCCTAATCCTAACATTAACCTCACCTTCATCCTAACCCAAAGACTAACTCTAACCCTAACCCTCACCCTCACCCTAACCCTAAACCTAACCCTAACCCTCACCCTAACACAAACCCTCACCCTAACCCTAACCCTAACCCTCACCCTAACCCTAACCCTAACCCTAATCCAAACCCTAACCATCACCTTCTGCCTCAACCTAACCTAACCCTAACCATAACCCTAAATCTAACCCTTACTCTAACCCTCACCCTAACCCTAACCCTAACCCTCATACTAACCCTAACCCCAACACTTACCCTCACCCTCACCCACACCGTCACCCTAACTGTCAACCTAAACCTAACCCTCACCCACATACTAACTCTCACCCTCACCTGAACCCTCACCCTCACCCTCACCCTAAACCTCAACATTAACCTAAACATCAACCGAACCCAAGCCCTCACCCTAACCCTAACCTTAACCTTCACCCTAACCCTAACCCTACCCTCACCCTCACCCTCATACTAATCCTCACCCTATCCCTAATCCTAACCCTTACCTAAGCCAAACCCTAACCCTCACCCTCAACCCTCACCCCTACCCTAGCCCTCACCTTAACCCTTTTCCTAACCCTAACCCTCACCCTCACATTCACCCTAAACGTAACCCTCACCCTAACCCTAACCCTCACTCTAACCCTAACCCTCACCCTCACATTCACCCTCACCCTATACCTAACCCTCACCCTAACCCTAACTCTCACCCTAACCCTAACCCTCACCCCAACCCTAACCCTCACGCTCACTCTAATTGTAACCCTAACACTAACCCTATGACTCACCCTCACCTAACCCTCACACTAACCCTTACCCTCACCCTAAAGCTAACCCTAAGCCTAATCCTCACCCTCACCCTAACACTCACCGTCACCCTAACCCTAAGCCTAATTGTCACCCACACACTAACCCTCACCCTCTCTCGAACCCTCACCTTCACCCTAACCCTCACCCTCACCCTAAACATCAGCCTAACCCTAACCCTCACCTTAACGCTACCACTCAACCTCAGCCTAACCCTAATCCTAACCCTAATCCTAAACCTAACCCTCACCCTCACCCTCACACTAACCCTAACCCTAACCCTAACTCACCCTCACCCTAACCCTCACCCTAACCCTCACCCAAACACTAACGCTAACCCTAAACCTCACCCTCACCCTCACCCTAACCCTCACCCGAACTCTTATCCTCACCCTAACCTTAACCTTAACCCTCACCCACACACTAACCCGCACCCTCACCAGAACCCTAAACCTCACCCTAACACTCACCGTCACCCTAAACATCACCCTATCCCTAACCCTAACCCTAACTCCAACCCTAATACTCACCCTAACCCTAACCCTCACACTAACCCTCAACCTCAATTTAATTCTCACCCTAATAATAACCCTAAACCTTAACTAATTGAAACCCTTACCCTCACTACCACCCTCACTCTCACCCTCACCTTAGCCTTAACCCTCATCCTAACCCTAATTCTAACCCTCACCCTTAACCTCACCCTCACCCTCAGCCTAACCCTATCCCTAACACGAATCCTAACCCTATCCCTCCTCCTCACCCTCACCCTAAACCTAACACTAACCTCAACATTAAACCTCATCCTCATCCTAACCCTAATCCTAACCCTAGCAATAACCCTAACCCATGTACGCATTATCCTGCCCATGTAATTGTAACTCCTCTGTACAGTATGTTCACAAATAAAATTAAATTAAATTAAAAAAAGAAAACAGTAATAAAAAAGTTAAAAAAAATAACCCTAACCTTAACCCCAATCCTAACCCTAACCCTCACCCTAACCCTAACCCTAACCCTAACCCTAAAACTCACCCAAACCTTAATCCTAACCCTAACGCTCACCCTCACCATCACCCTCACCCTAACACTCACCCTCACCCTCACCCACACCCTAACCCTCAAACTAACCCTAACCCTCAACCTCAACCTAACCCTAACCCTCACACTCACCCTCACCCTCAGCCTAACCCTAACCCTAACACTAACCCTAATCCTATCCCTAATCCTACCATGAACCCTAACCCTAACCCTAACCCTCACAGTCACCCTTACCCTCACCCTCACCCTCACCCTAACCCTAACCCTCACCCTCACCCTCACCCTAAAATTCACCCTCACCCTAAACATAACCCTAACTATAACCCTCACCCTAAGCCTAACCCCAACCCTCACCCTAACCCTAACCTTCACCCTAACCCTCACCCTATCCCTAATGATAACCCTAACCCTCACCCTCACACTAACTTTCAGCCTAACCCTTATCCTCACACTAACCCTAACCCTCAGCCTTATCCTAACCCTCACGGTCACCCTAACCCTCATCCTCATCCTAAAACTAACCCACACCCTAACCCTCACCCTCACCCTCAAAGGAACCCTCAAACTCACCCGAACGCGAACCCTCAATCTAACCCTCACCCTCAGCCTAGCCCTCACCCTAACCCTAACCCTGACCCTAAACCTAACCCTAATCCTCACCCTCACCCTAACCCTAACCCTAATCCTAAACCTCAGCCTAATCCTCACCCTCACCATAACCCTAACCCTAAACCAACCCTCACCCTAACCCTAACCCTCACTCTAACCCTAACCCACACCCTAAGCCTCACCCTAACCCTAACCCTCACCCTCACCCACATGCTAATCCTAACCCTAACCTTCACCCTAACCCTCATCCTAAGCCTATACCTAATGCTAACCCTAAACCTCACCGTAACCCCCACCCTAAACCTAACCCTCACCCTAACCCAAACCCTCACTCTGACCCTAACCCTCACCCTAAGCCTCACCCTAACCCTAACCCTCACCCTCATCCTAACCCTAAACCTCACCCTCACCCTACACCTCACCCTAACCCTTATCCTCAAACTAACCCGAAAACTAACCCTCACCCTAAACCTAACCCTAACCCTTACCCTCACTCTCATCCTCACTCTAAGCCTAACCCTAACCCTAAACCTCACCCTCACCCTAACTCTAACCCTAATACTAATCCTAACACTAACCCTAACCCTAATCCTCAACCTAACCCTAACCCTCACAGCATGGTTATATCATAGGCAACAGCAGTCTGCATCCTAGCAGGGCTTGAAGCTCCTTACATTGACCACAGTAACAAGTCCAAATTTTTTCCTTGCAATTCAGCGTGGGAAGACCAGAGTTGGGATGCTCAGGATGTAAACGACAAGATACAGCACTGAGAATGTGGGGAACTTAAAACAAAATTGATTTATGGTGCCAAGGTTCTGAATGCTCTATACCTTTGAAGAAGAAAAGACCAGCCCCCGAAGAGAAATAGACAACACCGTTCGGTTTCTAGCAGCCCCTGTGTGCAGCCTGGCATGGTTCAAAGCCCCTCTTGGTGTCAGCATCCGCAGGTCAATCTTTTTCCTTGCAATTTTGGGAGAGCTGTGGAGGGTTTGGGAGCACAGGATGCAAACAACAAGAAAGCGTTCTCACAATTTGGGGACCAAAAAGAAAATTGTTTTAAGTTCTCCAAGTTCTGAGTGCTCTCAACTTTTCCCAAAAGCGAGACAAGCCACTTAGGCAAAATGGAAAGCATTGTTCGGTCCCAGGCAACTGTGCTCTGAATCTTAGCAGGGCTTAATGACCCTTGCATTATCCACATTAAACAGTCCAAACGTTGTTCTTCCAATTCTGGGAGAAGTGACCAGTGTTAGGGAGCCCAGGTACAAACGATAAGATAGAGTACTCAGAATATGGGGACCCTAGAACAGTCTTAAGGCCCCCAAGGAAGGAGGGCTCTACCTCATCCCCAAGGAAGAGACATCCCTCCAAAGAGAAATTCACAGCTGCCATCTTTCCCCTGAAGCGCTGCTCTGCATCCTAGCAATATTGAAAGTGCTTCATTCTGTCTACAATAACAGGTGAAATTTTTTTTCCTTTTAATTCTGAGAGAGGTCAAGAGTATTTAGGAACTCAGCATGCAAAGAACCAGATAGAGTACTCAGAACTTCAGCGATTTAAAACATTATTGTTTTACGGTGACTAGGTTCAAAATGCTCTACACATTAGCAAAGGAAAGACAGGGCACTAAGGAGAGCTAGACAGCATCGGTCTATCCCAGGCATCTTCGGTCTGCATCCTAGCAGAGCTTAAACCTCCTCACACCGTCCCCATTAACCAGTCCCAAGGTTTGAGTGCTCTACACCTTCCCCAAAGGAGAGAAAACCCGCTAAATAGAAATAGACTGCATTTTTCTCGCCCAGGCAACTCTGGTCTGCATCCATCAGGGCTTAATGCCCCTCACACTGTCCACAGAGCCCAGTCCAATTTGTTTCATTCAATTCTGGGAGAGCTGACCCGTGTTAGGGAGCTCAGGATGCAAACGACCAGAAAGGACACTCAGAAATTGGTGACCTTAAAACAGTTTTAAGGTCCCAAAGTGAGGAGGCTCTACTCCTTCCCCAATGGAGAGACAATCCTCCAAAGAAATATGGACAGCACCGACCTTTCCTTCTAAGCCCTAATCTACATCCTAGCAAGACTGAAAGTTCTATATACTGTCAACAATAACAGGTCCAATTATATTCCTTGTAATTATGGGAGAGCTGAAATGTGTTTGGAAGCACAGGATGCAAACGACAAGATAGAGCAACAGAGAAATTTGGCGCCTTAAAACAAAATTGTTTTTCAGGGCTCAAATTTGCAATGATCTACACCTTCCCCAAAGGAGAGACAAGCCTCTAAATAGAAATATACCGCATCTTTCTAACCCAGGTTACTCGGGTCTGCATCCTAGCATGGCTGAAAGCCTCTTATACTGTCCATTAACAGTAACAAGTCCAATTTTTTTCTTCCAATTCTAGGAGAGCTGACCAGTGTTAGCGAGTTCAGCATGCAAACGAAAGTTTGAGTAAAGCAGAGAAAGTCAGATGTGGTGATGTTAATGAAATGAACCCTAATATATGTATTCAAATGTTTTTTATTTGCTTTCAAGCGATTGTTTATGACACATTCATAATATCATTTATTTTTACTTTGTAAGTCCTTCTCCCATTGTATAACCACTGCTTTCACTGTATTTCATGTCGGTATAATTTGTGGAGGGGAAATGGAAAAACAATTCGTTTAAATAGGGATTCGTTTAAATAGGAGAGGGAAGATGGCGGAGGAGAAGCTGGAATCTGAACAAGCTCTCGCATAGAAAGCAGTTTTAGAGTTCCAGTGAACAGTCCTAAGCCAGAGAATCACACCAAGTGTGCCATCACAGGACAGAGAGTTAGACAAGAGAGGGGAAACCAACGCAAAAATACACATCTGAGGGCCTGTCAGCCGCCACCACGGCGGCGGCAGTGGCAGGGTGGCGGCGGAGAAAGCAGCCGGGGCCATAACTGAGCGCTCACACAGAGAGTCCAGGACGAAGGAGCCAGACTCCTTGGGCAAGCAGATTCTACTCAACACCAGCAAGAACTGACAAGGAGCGGACATCTTTATCCTGCAGTGTGCAGACCAAAGACGACCCAGGATCCAAGACTCGACGTGAGTAGAAGCCCGACGTCCTCACTCCTTCTCAGGGAGCAGAGGAGGGAAGGCCACCCCTCCCCCCCAGCACCGGTGATCTCCATCTTGGATACCGACCAAGCTCGGAGGAGCTGCCAGCTCCAACCCAGGCCTTGGAATAAAACGAGTCATTTAGCAGGTCACAAGAACTTAACAGCGGCGAAGTGACCTGCCAGACTCGGCTCCATCCAGGGAAAAGTCACCCAGCTCAGGCACCAGCCATTGGAGTGGCTTTCCTCACTGGGTAACCCGAGCCAGAGGCTGCCCCTCCCTCTAGCAGCCTTCACAATCAATTGAAAACCAGAAACCCTGAGAACGGCTCCAGGCTGGGCTCTGTGAGTTTTTTCACAAAATACCCCCAGGAAAAAGCTACTGATTGTTGAAAGGCCTCAACTCTACCCAGAACCTAGCCTCACCACTGCATCCCCCTCTTTTGTGATTTTCAAAGCAGATCACCCTCCCAGTAAACTAATATGGGAGGGGGATCTCAAAATCTTGGGTAAAGCAGAGCATTTTTCTTCCTGTTCGAACAAACTGACTTAAGAAACCAATCAAGCCACAGGACTTCAAGCTGACCAGAGACTCCAACAAGAGGCTGTTTACAGACAAAAGGGAGATACAGGATTCCTCCCACCCCTCCCAAAAAAATTAAAAAAAAAATTCAAAGAGCTTTTTTTTTTTCTTCCTCTTTTCTTTTTTTTTTCTTTTTTTCTTTTTTTTTTTTTGGTACCTTATATATATATATATATATATATATATATATATATATATATATATATATATATATATAATTTTTTTCCTTTTCTAAAAATTTTATTAATCTTTAATTTTTGCCTTTTTTGAAAAAATAATTGTTTTCCAGTAACTTTTTTTTTCCTCTTATAATTTTTATTTTAGGAATACATGAATGTGCGTTTTTCTGTCTTTTCTTGTCTTCTTTCTCTTTTTCTTTCTTTCTTAACTATCTTTTTGTTTTTTGTCTAGCTCTACTGAACTTCTGATCTTTTTTTCTCCCTTTCTAATCCTTTTCACCTTTTCCTCTCTTTTGATCTTCTTTATGTGACTTAACTGTTGTCCTGCACATCCTCAGATATATCCGTAATTAAGTAGTAGACTCTATCCCCCATTGTGTACACACTTAATCCACAAATTTATTACTCAATTCAAAACCTCTGAGACTTAAATTCCTTAATAGCAGTACTACCTCTTTATACCTATATAATATTTTAAGCATTTTCTTAAGTTTTTCACTTCTCCGCTATGTCCCTACCCTTCTATTAATATACTCACATTCCTCTCTAAATAGATGGTCTTTTAATCTCCATAATAATATTAATTTATACGTTTCTATTTTTTTCTGGTCTCTTTTCATTTCTCTTTCCCTTTCTTCTTTTTCTCTCTCTCTACTTGCATCCTACACAACCTATTTCCTGCATTGTGATTAGGACATAGTTAACTCTCCCTGTGCCTCCCCACACCAATCTATTCCTATTTTTTACCCACATCTCTCCCTAACCCTAAAAATTTCTGGTTTTCCAAATTCTTCTCTGCGGTTCGAACCCATTAACATATAGTTGTTTGATGTTGAATAGATGTATCTGTTGAACTAGATTGTATCTGTAGACTCTGTATAAATGCAAACGTTGGTTGATGGTTGCCTTAAGATAGTGTTCTAGCACAAAACTGGTGCTATTTTCATCTCAAATGGGCAGAGTAAGCCGGAAAAACACAAGAAAAATGGCAAATCCGGGTATCTCAATTCCCAATGTTGATAATCAGGGGTCAGATCAGATAATGAACAATCCACAGGAGAGTTACCAAATAGCTTTACAAACACTGGTGGCAAACATGATAAATGAGAAGTTTGACAACTTACAAAGGACTCTGTATGAGTGTGATAGGGAGAGAGAGGAGGCATCCGAGAAGTTTATACAGGAATATCATAAGCATGAGGAAGCTACTCAAAAACTGATACAGGATTTGCGTGAACAACTTGAGAATACTCAAAGAGAAAGGGAGGAATGGCGTGAGCAGGCTGAGAACACTCAAAGAGAACTGCAGGAATCACACAAATGGGAAGAAAGAGAACTGCAGGAATCCCACAAACGGGAGGAAGCTAATCAAACAGTAATTTAGGAATTGAGAGACCAGGTAGAGAATACACAAAGATCACTAAAGGCATTCATGGAATCCATTAACAAAGAGCTGAAAGAAGTCAGGGAGACCACAAAGGGAATGCTGAATGGAACCCAACAGAAGGAATGGGGGTCCAAAGAAACCATAACCAATCAACTAAGTGATTTGAGAACAAACACTGAACACCAAATTAAGGAAGTAAAGAAATTCATACAAGACCTAAAACAGAGCTTCAACAAAGAACTTGAAGGCATCAAAGCTGACCAATTAGAAGGAAAAGAGACAAAAAACAAAGTAGAGAGTCTTGACAGCAGGTTAGACCAGGCAGAAGATCGAATCTCAGGGATTGAAGACAGCCTAGATATTATAGAGAAAGAACATACAACCATCCAAGACAAGTCCAAGAAATATGATAGATCTATCCAACACCTGGAAGACACCATGAGAAGGCCTAATCTAAGGATAAAAAACAAAGTAGAGAGTCTTGACAGCAGGTTAGACCATACAGAAGATAGAATCTCAGAGATTGTAGACAGCCTAGATATTATAGAGAAAGAACATACAACCATCCAAGACAAGTCCAAGAAATATGATAGATCTATCCAACACCTGGAAGACACCATCAGAAGGCCTAATCTAAGGATAATGGGTGTAGAGGAGCACCTAGAAACAGAAGTTAAAGGTCTAGGAAATTTGTTTAACAGGATCCTAGCAGAGAACTTCCCAAACATGCAAAAAGATAGGCCTATTCAGATACAAGAAGCTTTTAGAACCCCAAATAGACCAGACCAGAATAGGACATCCCACCGTCACATTATAATCCACACAGGATCAACCCAGACCAAGGAAAAGATCCTTAAAGCTGTCCAGGAGAAAAGGGTAATCACCTATAAAGGGAAACCAATTAGAATTACCTCAGATTTCTCAGCAGAGACAATCAAAGCAAGAAGAGCCTGGAATGACGTATGCCATGCCCTAAAAACAAACAACTATCAACCAAGAATACTATACCCAGCTAAACTCTCCTTCATAACTGAAGGCCAAATAAAAACCTTCCATAGCAAAGAAAAATTGAAACAATACATCTCCACCAAACCAGCCCTACAAAAGATTCTTAAAGATGTCTTACACATAGAAAACCAACAAGACCGCAACAAAGGCCAAGAAACTGCACCCAAACTGAGAATCCAAGAACCATAGGAAGAACCCAGTTTTCGCAGCACCCAAGAAGGTGGATAACATGGCAGGAACTCCCAAATACCTCTCAGTCCTATCTCTTAACGTTAACGGACTGAACTCTCCAATTAAGCGACATAGACTGTCTAGTTGGATTAAAAAACAAGACCCTTCTATCTGCTGCCTGCAGGAGTCACATCTTGCCCGTAAAAACAAACACATTTTCAAGTTAAAGGCTGGAACAAAATCTACCAAGCAAACGGCCCCCATGAACAGGCAGGAGTTGCAATCCTAATATCAGATAAAAGAGACTTCAAATTAAAATTCTGAGAAGAGATAAAGAAGGTCGCTACATACAAATTAAAGGATCTCTCCTTCAGGAGGATATTACAATTCTAAATATCTATTCGCCAAACAATGGAGCACCCAAATTTATCAAAGAAACACTACTTTCCCTCAAATCCCATATAGATCCAAAGACATTAATTGTTGGGGATTTTAACACACCACTCTCCCCACTAGACAGATCAACTCGGCAAAAACTCAACAGAGAAACCGCAGATCTAAACAGCTGCATTGATCAACTAGACTTAACAGACATCTACCAAACATTTCACCCAGCAGCATCAGAATACACGTTTTTCTCAGCAGCACATGGAACGTTTTCTAAAATAGACCACATTTTGGCCACAAAGCAAACTTGTCTAAATTCAGAAACATTGAAGTTGTACCTTGCATTCTCTCTGACCACCAGGGAATAAAATTAGAACTCAACACCAAAAGCCACCAAAGAAAGTCCAGTATCACATGGAGGCTGAACAACACACTGCTGAATCATGAGTGGGTCATGGAAGAGATTAGAAAGGAAATTCAAATGTTCAGGCTATTCAACAAAAATGGACACACAAATTACCTCTGGGACACAGCAAAGGCAGTACTCAGAGGCAAGTTTATAGCTCTGAGCTCCTACATCAACAAATTGGAGAGATCGGAAACTAGCAATTTAATGACACATCTAAACCTCCTTGAAAAAGAGCAGCAAGATAAACCCCAATCCAGTAGATGGAAAGAAATAATCAAAATTAAATCAGAATTAAATGAATTAGAATCCAAAAAAACTATAGAAAGAATCAACAAAACAAAGAGTTGGTTCTTCGAAAAACTTAACAAAATTGACAGACCCTTAGCAAACCTTATCAGAAAAAGGAGAGAACACACCCAAATTAATAAACTCAGAGATGAGAATGGAAACATCACCACGGAAACAACCAAGATTCAGAACATTATAAGGGAATACTTCTCAAAACTTTATGCTAATAAGTTTGAGAACTTGACAGAAATGGACCTTTTCCTAGCAAATATTGACATGCCAAAACTAAACCAAGATGAGTTAAACCAGCTTAACAGGCCCATATCAAGCATTGAAATAGAAACAGCAATAAGAGACCTCCCAGCTAAGAAAAGTCCAGGACCAGATGGTTTTACAGCGGAATTTTACAAGGCCTTCAAAGCAGAGCTCACACCAATACTCCTCCAACTCTTCAATGAAATTGAAAGAGAAAGCTCACTACCGAACACATTCTATGAAGCCATTATAACCCTCATCCCAAAACCAGGCAGGGACTCATCAAAGAAAGAGAACTAGAGACCCATTTCTTTGATGAACATTGATGCAAAACTTCTCAACAAAATTTTGGCCAATCGACTTCAACAATTCATCCAAAAAATCATATACCATGATCAAACAGGATTCGTTTCAGGGATGCAAATCTGGTTCAATATACGCAAATCAATTAATATTATTCATCACATCAACAGGCGCAAGAATAAGAACCACATGGTTCTCTCAATAGATGCAGAAAAAGCATTCGACAAGATCCAACACCCCTTTATGATGAAGGTTTTGGAAAAATTAGGAATCCATGGAACATTCCTCAATACAATAAAGGCTGTATATGACAAACCTACAGCCAGCATTATACTCAATGGTGAAAAACTAAAGCCATTTCCTCTTAACTCAGGAACAAGACAAAGATGCCCACTCTCTCCACTTCTCTTCAATCTAGTATTAGAATGCCTAGCTACAGCAATAAGACAAGATGCAGACATAAAGGGGATCCAAATAGGGAAAGAAGAAATAAAACTCTCCCTCTTTGCAGATGACATGATCTTGTATTTAAAGAATCCCATAGACTCCACTCCCAAATTACTCAAGCTGATTCAAAACTTTGGCAAAGTAGCAGGTTATAAAATTAACCCCCCAAAATCAATGGCTTTTCTGTATGCCAACAATGAGAAAAGTGTGGCTGAAATTAGGAAAGCAACTCCATTTGTAATAGCCCCACAAAGAATAAAATACCTAGGAATTAACTTAACTAAAGAAGTGAAGGACCTCTATGATGAAAACTTTAAAATCTTAAAAAAGGAAATCAACACAGAACTTAAAAAATGGCAAAACCTCCCATGCTCCTGGATTGGAAAGATTAACATTGTGAAAATGGCAATTCTTCCCCAAGGCTATCTACAAATTCAACGCAATACATATCAAAACTCCAACCTCATTCTTCAAGGAAATAGAAGAGGCAATCAAAAAATTCAAATGGAACAATAAAAGACCCCGAATAGCAAAAACGCTCCTCAACGGTCTTTCCGTTGAGGAATATCAATACCAAACTTCAAACTCTACTATAAAGCCATAGTAATCAAAACAGCTTGGTATTGGCATAAGAACAGACCTCAGGACCAATGGAATAGAATTGAAAACCCAGAAATGAACCTACAGACCTATAGGCATCTAATCTTCGATAAGGGACCTAAAACAATAGAATGGAAGAAAGACAGCCTCTTCAGTAAATGGTGCTGGCAAAATTGGTTAACTACATGTAGAAAACTTAAGCTAGATCCTTATATATCACCCTGCACCAGAATCAACTCCAAATGGATCAAAGACCTTGAACTCAAAGCAGACACTCTGAAAACATTACAGGATGGAATAGGAGAAACCCTAGGTCTCCTTGGCTCAGGCCGAAATTTTCTGAATAGAGACCCGGAAACACAACACATCAAAGAAAGGTTATACAAATGGGATTGCATAAAGTTGCAGAGCTTCTGCAGGGCAAATGACATAGCTAGCAAGATCAATAGAAAACCCACGGATTGGGAGACGATCTTTACTAGCCATACAACGGACAAGGGACTCATATCTAAAATATACTTGGAACTCAAAAAATTAAACCCCCCAACAACAAATCCTCAAAGAAACAACTGCCCAGTAAATAAGTGGGCGAAAGGCTTAAAGAGAAACTTCTCTGAAGAAGAAAGAAGGATGGCCAATAGACACATGTAGAAATGTTCAACATCCCTAGCCATAAAAGAAATGCAAATCAAAACAACATTGAGATATCACCTCACTCCAGTTAGAACGGCAAAATTCAAGAACTCTAACAACAACAGATGCTGGAGGGGATGTGGACAGAAAGGAACTTTACTTCATTGTTGGTGGGAATGTAAACTTGTTCAACCACTTTGGAAAGCAGTATGGACGTTCCTCAAAAGACTTCACATAGTACTCCCCTATGACCCAGCAATCCCACTTTTGGGCATTTACCCAAATGTTTACAAACAAGACCACACTAAAGCTACCAGCACAACTATGTTTATTGCAGCATTATTTACCATAGCTAAGATATGGAAGCAAAGCAGATGCCCCTCAGTAGATGAATGGATCAAGAAAATGTGGTATATATACACAATGGAATTCTATGCCTCCATCAGAAAGAATGACATTGCCCCCTTTGTTAGGAAATGGAAAAACTTGGAAAAAATTATATTAAGTGAAGTAAGCCAGGCCCAAAGAAACATAGGTCCCATGGTTTCCCTTATTTGTAATATCTAGTATATGTATGAATCAAGCGGAAAAGGTCAGATAATGTGATGTCAGGAAAATGAACCCTTAGATGTGTATTTTAATGTTTTTTTCTTTCATGCATGTGTTTCTAACGCATTTATAAGATTATCTCTTTGTTGCTTTGTATGTCCCTCCCCCACAGTATAACCCCTGATTTCACTATATTTGATGTCAGTATAACTTGTGGAGGAGATGGGGAAAAACCAGTTGTTTAAGGATACAGGTGGACCTGTTGCAACAATGAGAAGTAGAAGTTGTCATGTCCAAAACGAGTTTTACAAGGTCGGTGCGGGGGGGTGGGAGGGGGGAAGGAGAAGGATTGGGATTGGGGGCAGGGGGGAGGCTGGGAAGAGATGTGAAGGGTAAACAAAGGAGGAGGCTGCAATGATTGGTAAGAAATGTACACATTATCCTGCCCATGTAATTGTAACTCCTCTGTACAGTATGTTCACAAATAAAATTAAAAAATAAAAATAAATAAATAAATAAATAGTGATACATGTGGACCCATTGCAAAAATGCGATGTACAAGTCGTTATGTCCAAAACGAACTTTACAACTTTGGTTTGTGAGTGGCGAGAATATGTGAGGGGTGTGTTCTGTGGGGGAAGGCAGGAGGAGGATGGGAAAAGATGGGGAGGGGAAACAAAGGAGGACGATACAATACTTTATAAAAAATGGACTCATTAAATTGCACACGTAATTGCAACCCCTCTGTACATTGTTTCAACAAAAAAATAAATGAACAAATAAATAAATAAAAAAAATTAAAAGCAAGAAAAGATCGAGCACACAGAACTTGGGGACCTTTAAACAGTTTTAATGCCCCCAAGCAATGAGGGTTTACTCCTTCCTCAAAGGAGTGACATGCCTCCATAGAGAAATTGACAGCACCAATCATCCCAAGAACCTCTGGTCTGTATCCAAGCAAGACAGAAAGTGTCTCATCCTGTCTACAATCACAGGTTCCTTTTTTTTACTTACCACTTGGAGGGATGAAAAGTTTCTGAGACCTCAGTATGTAAATGACAAGATAGAGCAATCAGACATTCGGTTAGGTGAACAATATAATATGGTGCCCAAGTTCTGAAGGCTTTACAAATTCTCAAAGAGATACAAGAGAAATAGACAGCATGGTTCTATCACAGGCAACAGCGGTGTGCATCCTAGCAGGACTTGAAGCCCCTTACACTGTCCACAGTAAGAAGTCCGAAGTTTTTCCTTGCAATTCAGGGTGGGCTGTCCAGTGTTAGAATGCCCAGGATGAAAACGACAAGATAGAGCACTGAGAATGTGGGGAAATTAAAACAAAATTGTTTATGGCGCCAAGTTTCTGAATGCTCTATACCTTCGAAAAAGAAAAGACCAGCCCCCGAAGAGAAATAGACAACATCGTTCGGTTTCTAGCAGCCCCTGTGTGCATCCTGGCATGGTTCAAAACCCCTCTTGGTGTCAGCATCCGCAGGTCAATCTTTTTTCCTTGCAATTTAGGAGAGCTGTGGAGGGTTTGGGAGTACAGGAGGCAAATAACAAGAGAGAGTTCTCAGAATTTGGGGACCATAAAGAAAATTATTTTAAGGTCTCCATGTTCTGAATGCTCTCAAATTTTCCCAAAAGCGAGACAAGCCACTTCCGAGAAATAGAAAGCATTGTTCTGTCCCAGGCAACTGTGCTTTGAATCTTAGCAGGGCTTAATGACCCTTGCACTATCCACAGTAAACAGTCGAAACTTTGTTCTTCCAATTCTGGAGGAAGTGACCAGTGTTAGGAAGCCCAGGTACAAACGATAAGATAGAGTACTCAGAGTATGGGGACCCGAGAACAGTCTTAAGGCCCCCAAGGAAGGAGGTCTCTACACCTTCCCCAAGGAAGAGACATGCCCCCAAAGAGAATTTCGCAGCACCCATCTTTCCCAAGAAGCTCGGCTCTGCATCCTAGCAATACTGAAAATGTCTCATTCCGTCTACAATAACAGGTGAAATTTTTTTCCTTTTAATTCTGAGAGAGTCAAAAGTGTTTAGGAACTCAGGATGCAAAGAACAAGATAGAGCATTCAGAACCTCAGCGATTTAAAACATTATAGTTTTAAGGTGACCAGGTTCTAAATGCTCTACACATTTCCCAAAGGAAAGACAGGGCTCTAAGGAGAGATAGACATCACCGATCTATCCCACGCATCTTCGGTCTGCATCCTAGCAGGGCTTCAACCTCCTCACACTGTCCCCGTTATCCAGTCCCAATTTTTTCCTTACAATTCTGGTATTGTTGAGCACTGTTAAGGAGGTCAAGATGAAAACGACAAGATAGAATCCTGAGAACTTGGGTACGTTAAAACTGAGCTGTTTTTTTGGGGCCTCAGTTGTGAATACTCTCCACCTTCCATAAAGAAGAGACAAGCCACCAAAGAGAAATAGACAGCATATTTCGGTCTCTAGTAGCTCCTATGTGCCTCCTGGCATGTTTCACAGCCCCTCTCGGTATCACCATCCATAGGTCAAAAGTTTTTTTGAAATATTGGGAGAGCTGAGGAGGTTTTGGGAGCACAGGATACAAACAACAAGAAAGAGCTCTCACAACTTGGGGACCTTAAAACAATAATTTTAAGTGCTCTACACCTTCCCCAAAGCTGATAAAAGCCGCTAAATAGAAATGGACTGCATTTTTCTAGCCCAGGCAACTCTGGTCTGCATCCATCAGGGCTTAATACCCCTCACACTGTCCACAGAGCCCAGTGCAATTTGTTTAATCCAATTCTGGGAGAGCTGACCTGTGTTAGCGAGCTCAGGATGCAAACGACAACATAGAGCACTCAGAAATTGGTGATCTTAATACTTTTAAGGTCCCCAATTGAGGAGGCTCTATTCCTTCCCCAATGGAGAGACTAGCCTGCAAAGATATATGGACAGCACAGACCTTTCCTACTAAGCCCTAATCTACATCCTAGCAAGACTGAAAGTTCTATATACTGTCAACAATAACAAGTCCAATTATATTCCTTGCAATTCTGGGAGAGCTGAAAAGTGTTTGGAAGCACAGGATGCAAACGACAAGATAGAGCAACAGAGAAATTTGGCGCCTTAAAACAAAATAGTTTTTCAGGGCTCAAATTCGCAATGATCTACACCTTCCCCAAAGGAGAGACAAGACTCTAAATAGAAATATACCGCATTTTTCTAACCCAGGTTACTCGGGTCTGCATCCTAGCATGGCTGAAAGCCCCTTATACTGTCCATCCACAGTAACCAGTCCAATATTTTCTTCCAATTCTGGGAAAGCTGACCAGTGTTAGCTAGTTCAGCATGCAAACGAAAGTTTGAGTAAAGCAGAGAAAATCAGATAAGGTGATGTTAATGAAATGAACCCTAATATATGTATTCAAATGTTTTTTATTTGCTTTCAAGCGATTGTTTATGACGCATTCATAAGATCATTCCTTTTTTACTTTGTAAGTCCCTCCCCATTTAAAACCACTGCTTTCACTGTATTTAATGTCGGTATAATTTGTGGAGGGGAAGGGGAAACACAATTCTTTTAAATAGGGATACAGGTGAACCCATTGCAAAAATGCGATGTACAAGACGTTATGTCCAAAACGAACTTTACAACTTTGGTTTTTGTGTGGTGCCGGGTATTGGAGCGGGGAGGATTGTTGGGGAGGGCAGGAGGAGGATGGGAAAAGATGGGAAGGGGAAACAAAGGAGGATGTTACAATACTTTATAAAAAATGTACTCATTATCTTGCACATGTAATTGTAACCCCTCTGTACATTGTTTTCACAAAAAATAAATGAACAAATAAATAAATGTATAAATTTAAAAGCAAGAAAAGATGGAGCACTCAGAACTTGGGCACCTTGAAAAAGTTTGAAGGCCCCCAAGCAATGAGGGTTTACAACCCTCCATAGAGAAATTGACAGCACCAATCTTCCCAAGAAGCTCTGGTCTGCATCCTAGCAAGACAGAAAGTGTCTCATCCTGTCTACAATCACAGGTTCCGTTTTTTTCTTTACCACTGGGAGGGCTGAAAAGTTTTTGAGATATCAGGATGTAAACGACAAGATAGAACACTCAGACCTTCGGTGGGGTAAACAATATTGTAGGTTGCCCAAGTTCTGAAGGCTCTACAATTCCTCAAAGGAGATACAAGCCGCTAAAGAGAAATAGACAGCATGGTTCTATCACAGGCAACAGCGGTGTGCATCCTAGCAAGGCTTGAAGACACTTACACTGTCCACAGTAAGAAGTCCGAATTTTTTCCTCGTAATTCAGGATGGGCTGACCAGTATTAGGATGCTCAGGATGAAAATGACACGATAGAGCACCGAGAATGTGGGGAAATTAAAACAAAATTGTTTTATGGCGCCAAGGTTCTGAATTCTCTATACCCTCGAAAAAGAAAAGACCAGCCCCCGAAGAGAAATAGACAACATCGTTCGGTTTCTAGCAGCCCCTGTGTGCATCCTGGCATGGTTCAAAGCCCCTCTTGGTGTCACCATCCGCAGGTCAATCTTTTTTCCTTGCAATTTTGGCAGAGCTGTGGATGGTTTGGGAGCACAGGATGCAAACAACAAGAGAGAGTTCTCAGAATTTGGGACCATAAATAAAATTGTTTTAATGTCTCCAAGATCTGAGTGCTCTCAACTTTTCCCAAAAGCGAGACAAAGAAAGGAGGAGAAATAGAACGCATTGTTCTGTCCCAGGCAACTGTGCTGGGCTTAATGACCCTTAGCAGGGCTTCATGACCCTTGCACTATCCACAGTAAAGAGTTCAAACTTTGTTCTTCCAATTCTGGGAGAAGTGACCAGTGTTAGGGAGCCCAGGTAAAAACAATAAGATAGAGTACTGAGAATATGGGGACCTTAGAACAGTCTTAAGGCCCCCAAAGAAGGAGGGCTCTACAGCTTCCCCAAGGAAGAGACACCCCTACAAAGAGAAATTCACAGCACCCATGTTTATCCAGAAGCTCTGCTCTGCATACTAGCAATATTGAAAGTGCCTCATTCTGTCTACAATAACAAGTGAAATTTTTTTCCTTTTCATTCTGAGAGAGGTCAAAAGTATTTAGGAACTCAGGATGCAAAGAACAAGATAGAGTACTCAGAACCTCGGCGATTTAAAACATTATTGTTTTACGGTGACCAGGTTTTAAATGCTTTACACATTCCCCAAATGAAAGACAGGGCACTAAGAAGAATTAGGCAGCATCGATCTATACCAGGCATCTTCTGTCTGCATCCTATCATGGCTTAAATCTCCTCACACTGTCCCCATTAACCTGTCCCAATTTTTTCCTTGCAATTCTGGGATTGCTGAGCAGTGTTAACGAGTGAAGGAAGAAAACCAAAAGATAGAGCCCTGAGAACTTGGGTACCTTAAAACAGAACTATTTTATGGCCCCTCAGTTGTGAATACTCTCCACCTTCCAAAAGGAATAGACATGCCACCAAAGAGAAATAGACAGCATATTTCGGTCTCTAGTAGCTCTTACGTGCATCCTGGCATGGTTCACAGCCCCTCTCGGTATCACCAGCTATAGGTGAAAAGTTTTCTTTGAAATATTGGGAGAGCTGAGGAGGTTTTGGGAGCACAGGATACAAATAACAAGAAAGAGCACTCACAAGGAGAGAAAAGCCGCTAAATAGAAATAGACTGCATTTTTCTCGCCCAGGCAACTCTGGTCTGCATCCATCCGGGCTTAATGACCCTTACACTGTCCACAGAGCCCAGTCCAATTTGTTTCATCCAATTCTGGAAGAACTGACCTGTGTTTGCGTGCTCAGGATGAAAACAACAAGATAGAGCACTCAGAAATTGGTGACCTTAGAACAGTTTTAAGGTCCCAAAGTGAGGAGGCTCTACTCTTTCCCAATGGAGAGACAAGCCTCCAAAGATATATGGACAGCACAGACCATTCCCACTAAGCCCTAATCTACATCCTAGCAAGACTGAAAGTTCCATATACTGTCAACAATAACAGGTCCAATTATATTCATTGTAATTCTGGGAGAGCGGAAATGTGTTTGGAAGCACAGGATGCAAACGACAAGATAGAGCAACAGAGAAATTTGGCGCCTTAAAACAAAATAGTTTTTCAGGGCTCAAATTCGCAATGATCTACACCTTCCCCAAAGGAGAGACATGCCTCTAAATAGAAATACACCGCATCATTCTAACCCAGGTTACTCGGGTCTGCATCCTAGCATGGCTGAAAGCCCCTATACTGTCCATTCACAGTAACCAGACCAATTTTTTTCTTCCAATTCTGGATAGCTGACCAGTGTCAGCGAGTTCAGCATGCAAATGAAAGTTTGAGTAAAGCAGAGAAAGTCAGATAAGGTGATGTTAATAAATGAACCCTAAGATATGTATTCAAATTTTTTTATTTGCTTTCAAGTGATTGTTTATGACACATTCATAAGATCATTTCTTTTTTACTTTGTAAGTCCCTCCCCAATTGTATAACCACTGCTTTCACTGTATTTCATGTCGGTATAATTTGTAGAGGGGAAGGGGAAAAACAATTCGTTTAAATAGGAATACAGGTGGAACCATTGCAAAAATGTGATGTACAAATCGTTATGTCTAAAACAAACTTTACAACTTTGGTTTGTGATTGGTGGGGGCTATGGGAGCGGGGAAAACATTGTGGGAGGGCAGGAGGAGGATGGGAAAAGATGGGAAGGGGAAAGAAAAATGGATGTTACAATAGTTCATACAAAATGTACTCAATGTCTTGCACAGGTAATTGTAACCCCGCTGTACATTGTTTTCACAAAAAAATAAATGAACCAATAAATAAATTAATTAATTAAAACAAGAAAAAATGGAGCACTCAGAACTTAAGGACCTTGAAACAGTTTGAAGACCCCCAAGCAATGAGGGTTTACTCCTTCCCCAAAGGAGGGACACGCCTCCATAGAGAAATTACAGCACCAATCTTTCCAAAAATCTCCGGACTGCATCCTAGCAAGACAGAAAGTGTCTCATCTTGTGTACAATCAGAGGTTCCGTTTTTTTCCTTACCACAGGTAGGGCTGAAAAGTTTTTGAGATCTCAGGATGTAAACGACAAAATAGAGCACTCAGACCTTCGGTGAGGTACACAATATTGTATGGTGCCCAAGTTCTGAAGGCTCTAGAAACCTCAAAGGAGATACAAGCCTCTAAAAAGAAATATACAGCATGGTTCTACCACAGGCATCAGCGGTCTGCATCCAGGCAGGGCTTGAAGCCCCTTACACTCTCCACAGTAACAAGTCCGAATTTTTTCCTTGCAATTCAGGGTGGGCTAACCAGAGTTAGGATGCTCAGGATGAAAACGACAAGAGAGAGCAATGAGAATGTGGGGAACATAACACAAAATTATTTTATGGCGCCAAGGTTCTGAAGGCTCAATACCTTCGGAAAAGAAAAGACCAGCCCCCGAAGAGAAATAGACAACATCGTTCGGTTCCTAGCAGGCCCTGTGTGCATCCTGGCATGGTTCAAAGCCCCTCTTGGTGTCAGCATCCGCAGGTCAATCTTTTTCCTTGCAATTTTGGGAGAGCTGTGGAGGGTTTGGGAGCACAGGATGCAAACAAGAGAGAGTTCTCAGAATTTGCGGACCATAAAGAAAATTGTTTTAAGGTCTCCATCTTCTGAGTGCTCTCATCTTTTCCCAAAAGCGAGACAAGCCACTTAGGAGAAATAGAAAGCATTGTTCTGTACCAGACAACTGTGCTCTGAATCTTAGCAGGGCTTAATAACCCTTACACTATTCACAGTAAACAGTCCAAACTTTGTTCTTGCAATTCTGAGACAAGTGACCAGTGATAGGGAGCCCAAGTACAAATGATAAGATAGAGTCCTCAGAATATGGGGACCCTAGAACAGTCTTAACACCCCCAAGGAAGGAGGGTTCTACACCTACCCCAAGGAAGAGACATGCCTCCAAAGAGAAATTCACAGAACCCATCTTTCCCAAGAAGCTCTGCTCTGCATCCTAGCAATATAGAAAGTTCCTCATTCTGTCTACAATAACAGGTGAAATTTTTTTTCCTTTTAATTCTGAGAGAGGTCAAAATTGTTTAGGAACTCAGGATATAAAGCACAAGATAGAGCACTCAGAACCTTGACAATTTAAATCATTATTGTTTTAAGGTGACCAGGTTCTAAATGCTCTACACATTCCCCAAAGGAAAGACAGGGCTCTAAGGAGAGTTAGACAGCATCGGTCTATCCCAGGCATCTTGGGTCTTCATCCTAGCAGGGCTTAAACCTCCTCACACTGTCCCCATTAACCAGTCCCAATTTTTTCCTTGCAGTTCTGGGATTACTGAGCAGTGTTCGGGAGCTCAGGATGAAAACGACAAGATAGAGCCCTGAGAACTTGGGTACCTTAAAACAGAACTATTTTAGGTGCTCCTCTACACCCATTATCCTTAGATTGGGCCTTTTGATGGTGTCTTCCAGGTGTTGAATAGACCTATCATATTTCTTGGACTTGTCTTGGATGGTTGTATGTTCTTTCTCTATAATGTCTAGGCTGTCTTCAATCCCTGAGATTCGATCTTCTGCATGGTCTAACCTGCTGTCAAGACTCTCTACTTTGTTTTTTATCTCTTTTTCTTCTAATTGGTCAGCTTTGATGCCTTCAAGTTCTTTGTTGAAGCTCTGTTTTAGGTCTTGTATGAATTTCTTTACTTCCTTAATTTGGTGTTCAGTGTTTGTTCTCAAATCACTTAGTTGATTGGTTATGGTTTCTTTGGACTCCCATTCCTTCTGTTGGGTTCCATTCAGCATTCCCTTTGTGGTCTCCCTGACTTCCTTCAGCTCTTTGTTAATGGATTCCATGAATGCCTTTAGTGATCTTTGTGTATTCTCTACCTGGTCTCTCAATTCCTAAATTACTGTTTGATTAGCTTCCTCCCGTTTGTGGGATTCCTGCAGTTCTCTTTCTTCCCGTTCGTGGGATTCCTGCAGTTCTCTTTGAGTGTTCTCAGCCTGCTCACGCCATTCCTCCCTTTCTCTTTGAGTATTCTCAAGTTGTTCACGCAAATCCTGTATCAGTTTTTCAGTAGCTTCCTCACGCTTATGATATTCCTGTATAAACTTCTGGGATGCCTCCTCTCTCTCCCTATCACACTCATACAGAGTCCTTTGTACATTGTCAAACTTCTCATTTATCATGTTTTCTAGTAGTGTTTGTAGAGCTATTTGGGAACTCTCCTCTGGATTATTCTTTATCTGTTCTAATCCCTGATTATCAGGGTTGGGAATTGAGATACCGGAATTTGCCCTTTTCTTGTGTTTTTCTGGCTTACTCTGCCCATTTGAGATGAAGATAGCACCAGTTTTGTGCTAGAACACTATCTTAAGGCAACCATCAACCAAAGTTTGCATTTGTACAGTCAATAGTCTACAGATACAATCTAGTTCAACAGATACATCTATTCAACATCAAACAACTATATGTTAAAGGACTTCGAACCGCAGAAAAGAATTTGGAAAACCAGAAATTATTAGGATTAGGGAGAGATGTGCGTAAAAAATAGGAATAGATTGGTGTGGGGAGGCACAGGGAGAGTTAACTATGTCCTAATCACAATGCAGGAAATTGGTTGGGTAGGATGCAAGTAGAGAGAGAGAGAAAAGGAAGAGACGGAAAGGGGAATGAAAAGAGACCAGAAAAAAATAGAAACGTAAAGATTAATGTTATTATAGAAATTAAAAGACCATCTATTTAGAGAGGAATGTGAGTATATTAATAGAAGGGTAGGGACGTAGAGGAGAAGTGAAAAACTTAAGAAAATGCTTAAAATATTATATAGGTATAAAGAGGTAGTACTGCTATTAAGGAATTTATGTCTCAGAGGTTTTGAATTGAGTAATAAATTTGTGGATTAAGTGTGTACACAATGGGGGATAGAGTCTACTTGTTAACAAAAAGGAACCTTACTTCATTGTTGGTGGGAATGTAAACTTGTTCAACCACTTTGGAAAGCAGTATGGACGTTCCTCAAAAGACTTCACATAGATCTCCCCTATGATCCAGCAATTCCACTTTTGGGCATTTACCCAAATGTTTACAAACAAGACCACACTAAAGCTACCAGCACAACTATGTTTATTGCAGCATTATTTACCATAGCTAAGATATGGAAGCAACCCAGATGCCCCTCAGTAGATGAATGGATCAAGAAAATGTGGTATATATACACAATGGAATTCTATGCCTCCATCAGAAAGAATGACATTTCCCCATTTGTTAGGAAATGGAAAGGTTTGGAAAAAATTATATTAAGTGAAGTAAGCCAGGCCCAAAGAAACATAGGTCCCATGATTTCCCTTATTTGCAATATCTAGTATAGGTATGAGTCAAGTGGAAAAGGTCAGATAATGTGATGTTAGGAAAATGAACCCTTAAATATGTATTTTAATGTTTTTGTTTCTTTCATGCATGTGTTTGTAACGCATTTATAAGATTATTTCTTTGTTGCTTTGTATGTCCCTCCCCCACATTGTAACCCCTGCTTTCACTATATTTGATGTCAGTATAACATGTGGAGGAGATGGGGACAAGCAAGTCGTTTAAGGATTCGGGTGAACCTGTTGCAACAATGAGAAGTACAAAATGTCATGTCAAAACAAGCTTTACAATGTCGGTGTGGGGGCGGGAGGGGGGTATGATTGGGTGGGGGGGGAGAGGGGAGGCTGGCAAGGGAGGTGAAGGGTAACCAAAGGAGGAGGCTGCAATGCTTGGTAAGAAATGTATGCATTATCCTGCCCATGTAATTGTAACCCCTCTGTACAGTATGTTCTCAAAAAAAAAAAAACAGAACAGTTTTTTGTCGCCTCAGTTGTGAATACCCTCCACATTCCATAATGAAGAGCCAATCCACCAAAGAGAAATAGACAGCATATTTCGGTCTCTAGTAGCTCCTATGTGCATCCTGGCATGGTTCACAGCCTCTCTCGGTATCAACAGCCATAGGTCAAAAATTTTCTTTGAAATATTGGGAGAGCTGAGCAGGTTTTGGGAGCATAGATGCAAATAACAGAAAGAGCACTCACGACATGGGGACCAAAGTCCTGAGTGTTCTACAACTTCCCCAAAGGTGAGAAAAGAAGCTCAATAGAAATAGACTGCATTTTTCTCTCCCAGGCAACTCTAGTCTGCATCCATCAGGGCTTAATGCCCCTCACACTGTGCACAGAGCCCAGTCCAATTTGTTTCATCCAATTCTGGGAAAGGTGACCCGTGTGAGCCAGCTCAGGATGCAAATGACAAGATAGAGCATTCAGAAATTGGTGACCTTAAAACAGTTTTAAGGTCCCAAAGTGAGGAGGCTCTACTCCTTCCCCAATGGAGAGACAAGCCTCCAAAGATATGTGGACAGCACCGAACTTTCCCACTAAGCCCTAATCTACATCCTAGCAAGACTGAAAGTTCCATATACTATCAACAATCAGAGGTCCAATTATATTCCTTGGAATTAATGGAGAGTTGAAATGTGTTTGGAAGCACAGGATGCAAAAGACAAGATAGAGCAACACAGAAATGCGGCGCCTTAAAACAAAATTGTTTTTCAGACTTCAAATACGCAACGATGTACACCTTCCCCAAAGGAAAGACAAGCGTCTAAATAGAAATAGACCGCATCTTTCTAACCCAGGTTACTCCGGTCTGCATCCTAGCATGGCAGAAAGCCCCTTATACTGTCCATCCACAGTAACCAGTCCAATATTTTCTTCCAATTCTGGGAAAGCTGACCAGTGTTAGCTAGTTCAGCATGCAAACGAAAGTTTAAGAAAAACAGAGAAAGTCAGATGTGGTGATGTTAATGAAACGAACCTAAGATATGTATTCAAATGATTTTTATTAGCTTTCAAGCGATTGTTTATGACACATACATAAGATCAATTATCTTTAATTTGTAAGTCCCTCCCCCATTGTATAAGCACTGCTTTCACTGTATTTCATCTCGGTATAAATTGTGGAGAGGAAGGGGAAAAACAATTCGTTTAAATAGAGATACAGGTGGACCATTGCAAAAATTCGATGTACAAGTCATTATGTTCAAAATGAACTTTACAACTTTGTTTTGTCAGTGGTGGGGGGTTTGGGAACGGGGAGGACTGTGGGGGGAGGGCAAGAGGAGGATGGGAAAAGATGAGAAGGGGAAACAAAAGAGGACGTTAAAATACTTTATAAAAAATGTACTCATTATCTTGCACATGTAATTGTAAGCCCTCTGTACATTGTTTTCACACAGAAAATTAATGAACAAATAAACAAATAAATTTTAAAAAAAGAAAAGAGGGAGCACTCAGAACTTGGGGACCTTGAAACAGTTTGAAGTCCCCCAAGCAATGAGGGTTTACTCCTTCCCCAAAGGAGGGACACGCCTCCATAGAGAAATTGACAGCACCAATCTTCCCAAAAAGCTCTGGTCTGCATCCTAGCAAGACAGAAAATGTCTCATCCTGTCTACAATCACAGGTTCCATTTTTTTCCTTACCACTGGGAGGGCTGAAAAGATAGAGCACTAAGACCTTCGGTGAGGTAAACAATATTTTATGGTACCCAAGTTCTGAAGGCTCTACAATTCCTCAAAGGAGATAGAAGCCACTAAGGAGAAATAGACAGCATGTTCTATCACAGGCAACAGCGGTCTGCATCCTAGCAGGGCTTGAAGCCCCTTACATTGTCGACAGTAACAAGTCTGAATTTTTCCTTGCAACTCAGGGTGGGCTGACCAGTGTTACTATACTCAGGATGAAAATGACAAGATAGAGCACTGAGAATGTGGTGAACTGAAAACAAAATTGTTTTATGGCGCCAAGGTTCTGAATGCTCTATACCTTCGAAAAAGAAAAGACCAGCCCCCGAAGAGAAATAGACAACGTCGTTCGGTTTCTAGCAGCCCCTGTGTGCATCCTGGCATGGTTCAAAGCCCCTCTTGTTGTCACCATCCGCAGGTCAATCTTTTTTCCTTGCATTTATGGGAGAGTTGTGGAGGGTCTGGGAGCACAGGATGCAAACAACAAGAGAGAGTTCTCAGAATTTGCGGACCATAAAGAAAATTGTTTAAGGTCTCTAAGTTCTGAGTGCTCTCAGCTTTTCCCAAATTGTTTAAGGTCTCTAAGTTCTGAGTGCTCTCAGCTTTTCCCAAAAGCGAGACAAAGAAAGGAGGAGAAATAGAAAGCATTGTTCTGTCCCAGGCAACTGTGCTTTGAATCTTAGCAGGGCTTAATGACCCTTGCACTATCCACAGTAAACAGTCGAAACTTTGTTCTTCCAATTCTGGGAGAAGTGACCAGTGTTAGGGAGCCCAGGTACAAACGATAAGATAGAGTACTCAGAATATCGGGACCCTAGATCAGTCTTAAGGCCCCCAAGGGAAGAGGACTCTACACCTTCCCCAAGGAAGACACACACCTCTAAAGAGAAATTCACAGCACCGATCTTTCCCAAGAAACTCTGCTCTGCATCCTAGCAATATTGAAAGTTCCTCATTCTGTCTACAATAACAGGTGAAAATTTTTTTCCTTTCAATTTTGAGAGAGGTCAAAAGTGTTTAGGAACTCATGAAGCAAAGAGCAAGATAGAGCACTCAGAACCTCGGCAATTTAAAACATTATTATTTTACGGTGACTAGGTTCTAAATGCTCTACACATTCCCCAAAGGAGAGACATGGCACTAAGGAGAGTTAGACATCATCGGTCTATCCCTGGCCTCTTCTGTCTGCATCCTAGCAGGGCTTAAAACTCCTCACACAGTCCCCATTAACCTGTCCCAATTTTTTCCTTGCAATTCTGGTATTGCTGAGCAGTGTTAAGGAGTTCCGGAAGAAAATGACAAGATAGAGCCCTGAGAACTTGGGAACCTTAAAACAGAACTGTTTTTGGCACCTCAGTTGTGAATACTCTCCACCTTCCATAATGAAGAGACATGCCACCCAAGACAAATAGACAGCATATTTCGGTCTGGAGTAGCTTCTATGCATCCTGGCATGGTTCACAGCCCCTCTTGGTATCACCAGCCATAGGTGAAAAGTATTCTTTAAAATATTGGGAGAGCTGAGGAGTTTTTGGGAGCACAGGATGCAAATGACAAGAAAGACCACTCACGACTTGGGGACCTAAAAACAATTGTTTTAAGGTCCCCAAGGTGTGAGTGCTCTACACCTTCCCCAAAGGAGTGAAAAGCAGCTAAATAGAAATGGACTGCATTTTTCTCGCACAGGCAACTCTGGTCTATATCTATCAGGGCTTGATGCCCCTCACACTGTCCACAGAGAACAGTCCAATTTGTTTCATCCATTCTGGGAGAGCTGACCTGTGTTAGCAAGCTCAGGATGCAAACGACAAGATAGAGCACTCAGAAATTGGTGACCTTAAAACAGTTTTAAAGTCCCAAAGTGTGGAGGCACTACTCCTTGCCCGATGGAGAGATAAGCCTCACCCTCACCCTCAGCCTCACCCTAACCCTAACCCTAAATCTAACCCTAACACTCATCCTAACCCTAATCCTAACCCTAACACTAACACTAACCCTAACCCTCACACTCACCCTCACACTCACCCTAAGCCTAACCTTAACCTAACCCAAATCCTAAACCTAACCCACACCCTCACCCTAACCCTAACCCTAAACCTAACCCTAAAACTCACGTTTACACTATCACTAAGCCTAACCCTCACCTTAACCCGAACCGTCAACCTCAATGTAACCATAACCCTCACCCTAACCCGAACCCTAACCTTAACCCTCGCCCTCACCCTAACACTCACCATCACCCTAACCCTCACACTAACCCTAACCGTCACCCACACCCTAACATTCACCTTCACCCGAACCCTCACACTCACCCTAACTTTCATCCTCATGCTAAACATCACCCTAACCCTAACCCTCACACTAACCCTCAAACTAACCCACCCCCTAACCCTCCCCCTAACACTCATGCAAACCATAACCCTCTCTCTCACCCTAACCCAAACCTTAAACCTTACCCTCATCCTAACACTCACCCTAACCCTCACACGAAACCAAACTTTTACCCTCACTCTAACCCAAAACCTACCCCTCATCCTAACCCTCACCCTAAACCTAACCCTCACCCTAACCCTAACCCTAACCCTAACGCTAACCCTAACTCTCAATCTCCCCCTCCCGCTCCCCGTCAGCCTAACCTTAACCCAAACCCCAATCCTTACCGTAACCCTCACCCCCACGCTCACCCTAACTCTAACCCTAACCTTAAAAATAACCCTAACCCTAAAGCCAACCCTAATCCTAACCCTAAACCTAACCCTAACCCTAAAACTCACCCTAACCGTAATCCTAACCCTAACTCTCAACCTCACCCTCACCTTCACCCTAACCCTCTCCCTCAGCCTCACTATCACCCTAACCCTCACACTAACCCTAAATCTCAACCTAACTCTAACTCTAATGCTCACCCTCACCCTCACCCTCACCCTCACCCTCACTCTCAGCCTAACCCTAATCCTAAACCTAACCCTCACCCTCACCCTCACCCTAAACCTAATGCTAAACCTAAACTTCGCCCTCACCCTCACCCTCACCCTCACCTTAACCCTCACCCTCACCATCACCTCACACTCACCATCACACACACCCTTACCCTAAACCTCACCCTAAGCCTAACCCTCACCCTAAACCTAACCCTAAACTTCACCCTAACCCTGAACCTCAACCTAACACTCATCCTAACCCTAACACTAACCCTAACTCTCACCATCACATGAACCCTCATCCTAACGCTAACCCTAACCCTCACACTAACCCCAAACATCACCCTAAACCTAACCCTAACCCTCAAACTCACACTAAACCTAAGCATCACCCTAACACTCACCATCACCCTAACCCTCACCCACACCCAAACGCTCATCCGAAGCCTCACCCTCACCCTAAACATCACCCTCATCCTCACCCTCACACTCACCCTCTGCCTAACCCTAAACCTAACCCTAATCCTAACCTTAACGCTCACCCTCACCCTAACCGTAACTTTAACCCTAACCCTAACCCTCACTCTCACCCTCACTCTAACACTAACCCTCACCCTAACCCTCACCCTAACCCTAACCCTCACGGTAAACCTAACCTTCACCCTCACCCTAATCCTAAACCAAACCCTAACCCTAACCCTAAAGCTAAGCCTAACACTCACCATCACCTTAACCCTCACCCTAAACCTTATCCTCACTCTAACCCTAACCCACACACACACTCTAACCCTCAACCGAACCCTCACCCTCACACAAACCCTCACAATCACCCTAACCCTCACCCTCACCCTCACCCTCACCCTAAACCTAACACTCACCCTAAGCCTAACCATAACCCTAACCCTCACCCTAACCCAAACCCTCAACCTCACCCTCACACTAAGCCTCAGCCTATCCCTAAACCTAACCCTAATCTTAACCCTAACCCTCACCCTCACCCTCACCCTAACTGTAACCCTAATCCTAACCGTAACCCTCACCCTCACCCTAACACTAACCCTAACCCTAACCTCTCCCTAACCCAGCCCTCACGGAAACCCTAACACTCACCCTCAAGCTAATCCTAAACCAAGCCCTAACCATAACCCTCACCCTCACCTAATCCTCACCCTAACCCTTACCGTCACCCTAATGCTAACCCTAACCCAAATCCTCACCCTCACCCTCACCCTCACCCTCACCCTAAACATCACCCTAACCGCAAACCTCACCCTAACCCTACACCTAACCCTCACCCTAACACTAACACTCAACCTAACACTCATCCTCAACCTAATCCTCACCCTCAACCTAACCCTAACCCTTACCTAACCGAAACCCTCATCCTCTCCCTCACCCTCACCCTCAACCTAGCCATCACCCTCATCCTAGCCCTCACCCTAACCCTAAACATCAGCCTAACCCTAACACTAACCAGAAAACTCACCCTCACCCTCACCCTCAACCTAACGTTTATCCTCACACTAACCCTAACCCTTTCCCTCACACTAACCCTAACCTTCACCCTAACATTAACCCTACCCCTCACCCTAACCCTAACCCTAACCCTAACCCTATTCCTAACCTTCACCCTCACCCTAACCCTAACCCTACCCCTCATACTCACCATCACCCTAACCCTCACCCTAACCCTAACCCTCACCCACAACCTAACCCTCACCCTCACCCTCACCTGAACCCTCACCCTCACACTAACCCTCACCCTCACCCTAAACATCAACCTAACCTGACCCCTCACCCTAACCCTAACCCTCACCCTAACCCTAACCCTAATCCTAAAGCTAACCCTCACCCTCAAACACACACTTACCCTAACCCTCCATCTCACCCTAACCCTAACCCTCACCCTCATCCTAACCCTATCCCTAACCCTAACATTCACCCAAACCCTAACCCTAACATTCACCCAAACCCTAACCCTCACCCTAACCCTAACCCTAACCCACACTTCACCCTAACCCTAACCCTCACCTTAAACCTAACGCTAACCCTAACCTAAACCTCACCATAAACCTCACCCTAACCCTTATACTCACACTAACGCTAACCCTGAACCTAACCCTCACACTAACAATAACCCTCACACTAATCCTAACCCTAACGCTCACACCCACCCTCTCCCTAACTCTAACCCTAACACTAACTCTAACCCTCTCACTCACACCCACCCTAACCCGAACCCTAACCATCAACCTCAACCTCACCCTCAGACTAACCATAAGTCTAATCCTAATCCTAACCCTCACCCTCACCCTCAACCTCACCCTAACCCTAACGCTAACACTAACCATCACCCTCACCCTCACCTTCACCTTCACCCTAACCCTCACCCTCACCCTCACACTCACCCTCACCCTCACCCTCACTCTAACCCTAACCCTCACCCTAAACCTAAGCCTAACCCTCACCCTAACCCTCACCCTAACCCTAAAACTAACCCTAACCCTCACCCTCACCCTCACACTCACCCTCACCCTCACCCTCACTCTAACCCTAACCCTCACCCTAAACCTAAGCCTAACCCTCACCCTAAACCTAAGCCTAACCCTCACCCTAACCCTAACCCTCACCCTAACCCTCACCCTAACCCTGAAACTAACCCTAACCCTCTCCCTGACCCTCACCCTTACCATAACCCTTATCCTCAGACTAACCCTAAACCTTACCCTCACACTAACCATAACCCTCACCCTAACCCCAACCCTACCTCTCACACTAACTCTACCCAAACTTCACCCTCACCCTAACCCTAACCCTAAGCCTCAAGCTCACCCTAACCCTCACCCTAAACCTAACCTTCACCCAAACCCTAACCGTCACACTCAGAGAACCCTAACCCTCAACCGAACCCGAACCCTCACCCTAATCCTCACCCTCACCCTAAACATCACCCTAACCCTAAACATCACCCTAATCCTAACCCTCACCCTAACCATAACGCACAAACTAAACCATACCCTGATCCTCCCACTAACCCTAACCCTAACACTTCCCTAACCGAAACACTCCACCTCACCCTCACCCTCACCCTAACCCTCACCCTCACCCTAGCCCTCACCCTAACCTTAACCCTCACCCTAACAATAACACTCACCCTCACCCTCACCCTCAACCTAAACTTAACCCTAACCATCACCCTAACCCTAACCCTAACCCTAACCCTCACCCTCACTCTAACCCTAACCCTGATCTTCACATTAACCCTCACCCTAACCCTAAACCTAACCTCACCCTAACACTCACCCTCAACATAACCCCAACCCTAACATGAACCCTAACCATCAACCTCATCCTAACCCTCACCATCAACCTAATCCTCACCCTAACCCTAACCCACACCCGCACCCTAAACTTCACCCTCACCAGAACCCTCACCCTCACCCTCACCTGAACCCGAACCCTCACCCTAACCCTCACCCTCCCTCTAAACATCACCCTAAACATAACCCTCACTTAATCCTAACCCTAAGCCTAAGACTCACCCTAAACCTAACACTCAATCTCACTCTCACACTCACCCTCAGCCTAACCCTAAACCAAACCCTAATTCTAACCCTCACCCTCACCCTCACCGTAACCCTAACCTTAACCCTAATCCTCACCCTCACCCTTACCCTAACACTAACCCTAACACTAACCCTCACCCTAAAACTAATCCTCATCCTTACCCTAATCCTAAAACACACCCGAAACCTAACCCTCACCGTCATCCTAAACTAAACCCTAACGTTAACCCTCACCCTCACCTAACCCTCACCCTAACCCTTACACTCACCCTAACGCTAACCCTAAACCTAATCTTCACCCTCACCCTAACACTTACCCTCACCCTAAACATCACCCTAACCCTAACACTATCTCTCACCGTAACCCTAACACTCAACCTAACACTCACTCTCACCCTAATCCTCACCCTAAACCTAACCCTGACCTTTCCTTAACCGAAACCCTCAACCTCACCCTCACCCTCACCCTAACGCTCACCCTCACCCTACCCTTCACCCTAACCCTAAATCTCACCCTAACACTAACCCTAATCCTCACCTTCACCCTCACCCTAACCCTAAATCTAACCCTAACCCTCCCCTAACCCTAACCCTTATCCTCACACTAACCCTATCCCTAACCTAACCCTCACCCTAACCCTAACCCTAACCCTCACCCTAACCCTAGCCCTAACCCTCACCCTAACCATGACTCGAAACCTCACCATCACACTAAACCTATCCCTAACCTAACACTCACCCAAACCCTAAGCCTCAATCTAACCCTAATCCTAACCTGCAACCTCACCCTAAACCTAACCCTAACACTAAACCTCACCTTAACCCTAACGCTAACCCTAACCCTCACCATCAACCTAACCCTCACCCTAATCCTTATCCTCACACTAACCCTAACCCTAACCCTAACCCTAACCTTCACACTAATCCTAACCCTCACCCTAACCTTAAACCTAACCTCAACATAACACTCACCCTCACCCTAACCCTAACCCTAATCCTCACCCTAATCCTCACCCTAACCCTCAACCTCATCTTAACCCTCACCTTCACCCTAACCCTCACCATAACCCTAGCCCACACCCACAAGTTAAACCTCACCCACACCCTCACCCTCACCCTCAGCCTCACTCTCACCTTAACCCTCACCCTCACCCTAATCCTCACCCTCACCCTAAACATCACCCTAAACCTAAAACTCATCCTAACCCTAACCCTAACCCTAAAACTCAACCTAACCCTAATCCTAACCCTAAACCTCACCCTCACCATCAACTTCACCCTATGTCTAACCCTCACCCACACCCTAAGCCTAACACTAACCCTAACCCTAATCCTAAATGCAACACTCACCCTCACACTAACCCTAAAACTCAACCTAACCCTAATCCTAACCCTAACCCTCACCCTCACCATCAACCTCACCCTATGTCTAACCCTCACCCTCACCCTAAGCCTAACACTAACCCTAACCTTAATCCTAAATGCAACACTCACCCTCACACTAACCATAAACCTAACCGTAACCCTAACCCTCACTCTCACCCTCATCCTAACACTGACCCTAACCCTTATCCTCACACTAAACCTAACCCTAACCTGACCCTAACCCTCACACTAACCATAACCATAACCCTCACACTAGCCCTAACCCTCACCCTAAGCCTAAACCTACCCCTCATCCTAACCCTCACCCTCACGCTAACCCTCACCCTAACCCTAACCCTCACACTAAACGAAACCCTCACCCACACCCTAACACTCAACTTCACCCTGACCCTCACCCTAAACCTAATCCTCACCTTAACAATAATGCTATGCCTTACCTAACCGAAACCCTCAAACTCACCATTAACGTCACCCTAAACCTCACCCTCACCCTAGCCTTAATCCTAACCTTAACCCTCACCCTAACCCTAACACTAACCCTCTGCCTTACCCTCACCTTAACCCTAACCCTAACCCTCACCCTAACCCTAACCCGAAACCTATCCCTCAACCGAACCCTCACCATAAACCAACCCTCACTCTAACACTAACCCTCACCCTAAACCTCACTCTAACACTAACCCTCACCCTAACCCTAACCCTACCCTTCACCGTACCACTTACCCTAACCCTAACCCACAACCTAATCGTCACCCTAACCCTAAAACTTACCTAAGCGAAACCCTCACCCTCAACCTCAACCTAGCCCTCACCCAAAGCTTAACCCTAACCCTAACCCACACCCTCACCCTCACCCTCACCCTCAGTCGAACCCTAAACCTAACCCTAATCCTAACCCTAACCCTCACCTTCACCATCAATCCAACCAAACCCTAACCCTAAACCAAACCCTCACCCTAATCCTAAACCTAACCCTCAGCCTCAACCTCACCATAACCCTAACCATAGCTCTCACCCTCACCCTAACCCTCACACTAAACCTAAACCTCACCCTAACCCTAAGCCTAAACATCACCCTCACCCCACCCTAAACCTCAGCCTAAACCTAACCCTAACCCAAAAATTCACTCTAACCCTAATCCTAACCCTAAACCTGACCCTCACCCTTACCCTCACACTCACCCTAAACATCACCCTAACCCTAACCTTCACCCTGACCCTAACCCAAACCCTCACCCTAACCCTAACCCTCAAGCTAACACTCACCCTCATCCTAATCCTCACCCTAAACCTAACCCTAACCCTTACCTAAACGAATCCCTCAGCCTCACCCTCACCCTAGCCCTCACCCTAAACCTAAACCTCACCCAAACCCTAAACCTAAACCTCACCATATCACTAAACCTAATCCTCACCCTAACTCTCAACCTAACCCTAACACTAACCCTAACCCTCACCCTAACCCTAACACTAACCCAAACCCTCACCCTCACCCTAAACCTCACCATAACCGTTGCCCTCACCCTAACCCTAACGCTAACCCTAACCCTCAACTTCCCCTCCCCCTCCCCCTCAGGCTAACCTTAACCCTAACCCTAATCCTAACCCTAACCCTCACCCCCACCCTCACCCTAACACTAAACCTAACTTTAACAATAACCCTAACCCTAACGCCAACCCTAATCCTAACCATATACCTAACCCTAACCCTAAAACTCACCCTAACCCTAATCCTAACCCTAACTCTCAACATCACCCTGACCCTCACCCTAATCCTCTCCCTCACACTCACCATCACCCTAACCCTCACACTAACCCTAAATCTCAACCTAACCATAACCCTAACCCTCACCCTCACCCACACTTGCAATTTCAGCCTAACCCTAATCCTAACCCTCACCCTCACCCTCACCCTAACCCTAACGCTAAACCTAAACCTCAACTTCATTTTCACCCTCACATCACACTAACCTTCACACTCACCCTCACCTCACACTCACCATCACCCACACCCTCAACGAAAACATCACCCTAAGACTAACCCTCACCGTAACCCTCACCCTAAAACTCACCCTAAACCTAACCCTCAACCTAACCCTAACACTAACCCTAACGCTCACCATCACCTTAGCTCTCACCCTAACCCTTATCCTCAAACTAAACCTAACCCTAACCCTCACACTAACCCTAAACATCACCCTAACGCTAAACATACTCCTCACCCTATCCCTGACCCTAACTCACACCCTAACCCTAACCCTCACCCTAAACCTAACCCTAACCCTCAGCGTCACACTAACCCTAACCATCACCCTAACACTCATCCTAACCCTAAACCTCACCCATACCCTAATCCTCACCCGAACCCTCACCCGAACCCGAACCCTCACCCTCAGATTAAACCTCACCCTCGCCCTAAACTTCACCCTAAACCTAACCCTCACCCTAACCCTAACCTTAACCCTAACCCTCATCCGATCCCTAACCCTCACACTCACCCTCTGCCTAACCCTAAACCTAACCCTAATACTAACCCTAACCCTCACCCTCACCCTCACCATAACTGTAACCCTAACCCTAACCCTAACCCACATCCTCAACCTCACCCCAACACTAACCCTAACCCTAACCCTCACCCTAACCCTAACCCTCAAGGTAACCCTAACCCTCACACTCACCCTAATCCTAAACCAAACCCTAACGCTAAACCTAACCCTAAAGTTAACCCTAACACTCACAGTCACCTCAAGTCTCACCTTAACCCTTATCCTCACTCTAACCCTAACCTTAACCCTCACACAAACCCTATCCATCACCCTAACCCTAACCCTACACCTCAACCTAAACCTCAACCTATCCCTTACCCTAAACCTAACCCTAAAACTCACCCTAACCCTAACGCTAACGCTAACCCTCACACTCACCCTCAACCTCACCATAACCCTTATCTTCACACTAACCCTAACCCTTACAATCACACTAACCATAACCCTCACCCTAACCCTAACACTACCCCTCACCCTATCCCTAACCCTAACCCTAACTTTCACCCTCATCCTAAACCTAACCCTAAACTTCACACTCATCTTAACCCTCACCCTCACCCTAACCTTCACCCTCAACCTAAACCTCACCATCACCCTAACCCTCACACTAACCCTAACCCTCAACCTAACCATAACCCTAACCCTCACCCTCACCGTCACCCTCAGCCTCAGCTTAACAGTAACCCTAACCCTAATGCTAACCCTAAACCTCACCCTCACCCTAACCCTAACGCTAAAACTAAACTTCACCCTCACCCACACACTCACCCTAACACTCACGCTCACCCTCAACATAAACCTCACCCTCACCCATACCCTCACCCTAAACATCACTCTAACCCTAACCTCACCCTAACCCTAACCCTAAAAGTCACCCTCGCCCTAACCCTCAACCTAACCCTCAACCTAACCCTAACCCTCAACCTAACCCTTACCCTCACCATAACCCTCAACCTAAACCTCAACCTAACCCTAACCCTCAACCTAACCCTTACCCTCACCCTAAACCTCACCCTAACCCTTATCCTCACACTAATCCTAAACCTAACCCTCACATGAACACTAACCCTCACCCTCAACCAAACCCTAACCCTATCCCTAACCCTAACACTCACCCTAACCCTAACACTAACCCCAAACCTCACCCTAAACCTAACCCTAACAGTCAACCTCACACTAACCCTAACCATCACCCTAATACTCACCCTAACCCTAACCCTCATCCATACTCTAACCCTTACACTCACCCGAACCCTCACCCAAACACTCAACCTCACACTAACGCTCACCCAAACCCTAAATATCACACTAACCCTGCCCCTCACCATAACTCCAAACCTCACCCTAACCCTAACCCTTACCTAACCCTCACCCTCTCCCTAATCCTCACTCTAACCCTAACCATACCCTACCCTATATGAAACCCCAACCTTACCCTAATCCTCACCCTAACCCTAACCCTCACCTCACACTAACCCTCACCCTCACACTAACCCTCAGCCTAATCCTAAACCTAACCCTAATCCTAACCTTAACCCTCAACCTCACCCTGCCCCTAACTGTAACGCTAACCCTAACCCTAACCCTCAGCCTCACCCTAACAATAACCATAACCCTAAACCTCACCCTAACCCAGCCCTCACGGAAACCCTAAACCTCAACCTCACCCTAATCCTAAACCAAGCCCTAACCATAACCCTCACCCCACCTAACCCTCACCCTAACCCTTAACCTCACACTAGTGATAACCCTAACCCTAATCCTCACCCTCAGCCTAAACCTCACCCTCACCCTAAACATCATCCTAACCGCAAACCTCACCCTAACCCTAAACCTAACCCTCACCGTTAACCTAACACTCAACCTAACACTCAACTTCACCCTAATCCTCAACCTAAACCTAACCCTCACCCTTACCTAACCGAAACCCTCAACCTCACCCTCACCCTACACATCACCCTCACCCTCACCCTCACCCTAACCCTAAACTTCAACATAAAACTAACCCTAACCCTCACCCGCACCCTAACGCTAATTGTAACCCTAACCCTAACCCTCACCCTAACCCTAAACCTCACCCTAATCCTAACCTTAACGCTAACCCTCACCCTAACCCTAACCCTAACCCTCAACCTAAACCTCACACTAACCCTAGTGCTAACCCTAACCCTCACCCACACCCTAACCCTCACGCTAAACCTTCCCTCCCCCAAACCCTATCCCTAACCCTAACCCTAACCCTCACACTAACCCTAACCCTCACCCTAACCCTAACCCTAAACCTACCTCTCACCCTAACCCTCACCCTCACCCTCACCCTCACCCTAAACCTAACCATCACCTACACCCTAACCCTCAACCTCACCCTAACCCTCACCCTCAACCTAATCCTCACCCTAACAATAACGCTAACCCTTACCTAAATGCAACCCTCAACCTCATCCTCACTCTCACCCTAACCCTCAACCTCTCACTAGCACTCACACTAACCCTAAACCTAATCCTAACCCTAACCCTCAACCTCTCCCTCCCCCTCAGCCTAAACTTAACCCTAACCCTAAACCTAACCCTAACCCTCACCCTAACACTAACGCTAAACCTCACACTTACCCTCACACTAACCTACACCCTAACCCTAACAATAACCCTAACCCTAACACTAATCCTAAGCCGAACCCTCACCCTAACCCTTACACTAACTCTAAACCTAAAACTCACCCTAACCCTAACCCTAACCCTAACCCTTATCCTCACACTAACCCTAACCCTTACCCTCACACTAACCCTCACCCAGACCCTTACCCTAATTCTAACCCTAACCCTAACGTTAACCCTCACACTCACCCTCACCATAACCCTAACAATAACCCTAAACCTAACCCTAATCCTAACCCGAAATTCACCTAACCCTAACTCTAACCCTAACCCTAAAATTCACCCTAACCCTAATCCTAAACCTAACCCTCACCTTCACCCTAAGCCTCACCATCACCCTAACTCTCACACTAACCCTAACCCTAACCCTAACCCTCACTCTCACCCTAACCTTCACCCTCAGCCTAACCCTAAGCCTAACCCTAATCCGAACGCCAACCCTCACCCTCACCTTCACCCTAACATTAACGCTAACCCTAACCCTCACCCTCACCTTCACCTTCACCCTCACCCTAACCCTCACTCTCACCTTCACCCTGACCCACACCCTAAACCTCAACATTACCCTAACCTTAACCCTCACCCTAACCCTCACCCTAACATTCACCCTAAACCTAAAGCTAACCCTAACACTCACCCTCACCCTCACCATCACCATAATCCTTACCCTCACACTAACCCTAACCCTAACCCCAACCTTAACCCTCACCCTCAATCTAACCCTAACACTAACCCTCACCCTAACCCTAAACCTAACCTCACCCTATCCCTCACCCTCAACATATCCCTAACCATAACCCTCACCCTAACACTAACCCTAACCATCAACCTCATCCAAAACCTCACCGTCACCCTAAACCTCACCCTGAACCTAACACACACCCACACCCTAAACTTCACCCTCACCAGAACCCTCACCTGAACCCGAACCTGAACCCTCACCCTAACTCTCAAGCTCACCCTAAACATCACCCTAACCCTAACCCTCACCCTCACCCTAACCCTAACCCTCAACCTCACCCTAGACCTCACCCTAACTTTATACCTCACCGTAACCCTAACACTAATCCTCAGCCTCACCCTCACCATAGCCCTAACCCTAATAGTAACCCTCCCCCTTACCCTCACCCTAACCCTAAATCGAAACCAATCCCTCACCCTACCCTCACCCTAAAACTAACCCTCAATCTAACACTAACCCTCACCCTAACCCTCACACTAACCCTAACCCTCACCCTATACCTAACCCCACACCTCACACAACCACTCATCATAACCCTATCCCTAACCCTAACCCTCAACCTAATCCTCACCCTAACCCTAAAACTTACCTAACTGAAACCCTCAACCTCAACTTCACCCTAGCCCTCACCCTAAACCTAACCTAACCCTATCCGACATCCTCACCCTCACACTCACCCTCAGTCTAACCCTAAACTTAACGCTAATCCTAACCCTAAACCTCACCCTCACCCTCGCCCTAACCTTACACTAGGCCTAACTCTAACCCTAACCCACACCCTCACCCTCATCCTAACCCTCACACTAACACTAACACTCACCCTAACCCTAACCCTAACAATTCCCCTCACCCACAACCTCACCCTCAGCCTAAACCTTACCCTAACACTTAAACTCACCTTAACCGTAACCCTAAACCTAACCCTCACACTAACCCTAACCCTAACCCTAAACCTAATCCTAATCCTAACCCTAACACTCACCCTAACCCTAAGCCTAAAAATCACCCTAACCTTAATCCTAACCCTAACCCTCACACTCACCATCACCCTCACCCCGTCTAACCCTCAACCACACCCTAAACCTCACCCTAAGCCTAACACTAACCCTAACCATAATCCTAACCCTAAACCTCACCCTCACTCTAACACCTAAACCTAACCCTAACCCTAACCCTCACCCTAACCCTAACCCTTACCATAACCCTCACCCTAACCCTCACCAAAACCTTAACGTTAACCCTAACACTCATCCTCACCCTAACCCTCACCCAACCCTTATCCTTACACTAAACCTAAGCCTAAACATAACCCTACCCCTCACACTAACACTAACCTTCACCCTAACCCTAACACTACCCCTCACCCTACGCCTCACCCTAACCCTCACCCTAATCCTAACCTGCACCCTAAACCTAACCCTAACCCTCACCCACAACGTAACCCACACCAGCAACTTAACCCGCACCCTTACCCTTACCCTCACCCACCCTCAGCCTCACAAGAACCCTCACCCTCATCCTAAGCCTAACCATAACCCACATCCTAACCCTCACCCTAACCCTAATCCTCACCCTAACCCTAACCCTTACATTCACCTTAATCCTAAACATACCCTCAACCTCACCCTCACCCTAACCCTAAACCTAACCCTCACCCTCACCCACACTCTAACCCTCACACTAACCCTAACCCTCACCCTAACCCAAAGTCTAACCATCAGCCTCACTCACACCCTGACCCTCAGCCTAACCCTAACCCAAACCCTAATACTCACCCTAAACCTAACCCTAACCCTAATCCTCACACTAACCCTAACCCTCACCCTAACCCAAACCCTAAACCTAAACCTAACCCTAATGCTAAAACTAGCCCTCACTCTAATCCTAACCCTAACCCTCACCCTAACTCTAACCCTTACCCTAATCCTAACCCTAACCTTCACCATCACAGTCACCTTCACCCTAACCCTCATCCTCACCCTCACCATAACCCTTACCCTAACCCTATCCCTAACAATAACCCTCAACCTAACCCTAACTCTAATCCTAAACTTAACCGTCACCATGACACCAAACCTAACCCTAACCCAAAAACTCAACTTAACCCTAATCCTAACCCTAACCCTCACCCTCATCCTAACCCTCACCCTCACCCTAAACATCACCCTAACCCTAACCCTCAACCTAAACCTAAACCAAACCCCCACCCTAAACCTAACCCTCAATCTAACACTCACCCTCAACCTAATCCTCACCCTAAACCTAACCCTAACCCTTATCTAACAGAAACCTTCACCCTAACCCTCACCCTAGCCCTCACCCTAACACTAAACCTAACCCTGACCCTAACCCTAAACCACAAACTCACCCTAACCCTAACCCTAACCCTCAACCTCACACTATCCCTAACGCTAACCCTAACCCTCACCCTCCCTCTCCCCCGCCCCCTCAGCCTAACCTTAACCCTAACCCTAAACCTAACACTTAATCCCACCCTCACCCTAACCCTAAACTTACCCTAAAGCTAACCCTCACCCTCACAATCACACTAACCCTAACCCTAACGTTAATGATAACCCTAACCCTAAAGCCATCGCTAATCCTAAACCTAAACCTAACCCTAACCCTAAACCTCACCCTAACCCTAATCCTAACCCTAATTCTCAACCTCACCCTGACACTCACCATAACCCTCACCCTCACCCTCACCATCACCCTCACCCTAGCCCTCACCCTCACCCCCACCCTCACCATAACCCTAAACTTAACCCTAACGCTAACCGGCACATTCACCCTCACCCTAAACCTCACCCTAACCCTAAAAATAAGCCAAACCCTAAACATAAACCTAATCCTAACCCGAACCCTGACCCTAACCCTAACCCTAACCCTAACCCTAAAACTCATGCTAACCCTAATCCGTACCCTAACCCTCACCCTCACCCTAACCCTCACCCTCAACATCACCGTAACCCTCACACTAACCCTAACCCTCACCCTAACCCTAACCCTGACCCTCACCCTCACCTTCAGCCTAACCCTAACCCTAATCCTAACCCTAATCCTTACCCTCAGCCTCACCCTAACCCTAAAGCTAACCCTAACCCTCACCCTCAGTCTCAACTTCACCCTCACTCTAAGCCTCACCCAAAGCCTAACCCTATTCCTAACCCTCACCCTCACCCTAACCCTAACACTAACCTTCACCCTCATACTAACCTTCACCATCACCCTAAACCTCACCCTAACCCTAACACTCACCCACACCCTAAAACTCAACCTCATCCTCACCCTCACCCTCACCCGAACCCCCATACTAATCCCCACCATCACCCTAATGCTACCCCTCACCGTAACCCTAAGCCTCACCCTAACCCTAAGCCTCACCCTCACCCTAACCCTAACTCTACCCCTAAGCCTCACCCGAACCCTAACCCTCACCCTCACCCTAACCCTAACTCTAAAACTCACCCTCACCTCACCCTAACCCTAAACCTAACACTAACCCTAAACCTCACCCTAACCCTCACCCTAAACCTCACCCTTACCTTCACCCTAACCCAAACCCTAAATCTCACCCTCACCTTCACCTTAACCTTCACCCTAACACTTACTCTCACCCTAAACATAATCCTAACCCTAACCCTCACACTAACCCTAACCCTCACCCTAAACCTAACACTCACCCTCACCTTAACCCTAAAACTAAACATACCCATCTCCGTAACCCTAACCCTAACACTAACCCTAACCCTAAACTTACCCCTAACCCTCACCCTCACCCCTACACTTACCCTCACCCTAACCTTTACCGTCACACTAACCCTCACCCATACCTTCACCCTCACCCTCTCCTGAGCCCTCACCCTCACCCTAACACTCACCCTCATGCTAACCATAACCCTAACCCTTACTCTCACTCTAAACCTAACCCTAACACTCATCCTTACCCTAACCCTCATCCTAACATTAACCCTAACCCTAAACCTAAGCCTCACCCAAACCCTCACCCTCACCCTAACCCTAACACTAAACCTTACCCTCATCCTAACCCTTACCCTTACCCTAACCTGAACCCTCACATCAACCCTAACCCCCACCCTAACCCTAACCCTAACCCTCACACTAAACCTCACCGTAACCCTAACCCTAAGTTTCACACTAACACTAACACTCACCCTAAACCTAACCTTAACCCTCACCCTCACCCTAACCCTATCCCTAACTTAACCCTCACCCTAAACCTAAAACTCACCCAAAACCTCACCCTCACACTAATCCTTACCCTACCCTAACACTCAACCTAACCCTCACCCTAACGCTAACCTCAACCCTCACCCACACCTAACCCTATACCTCACCCAAACCCGAACCCTCACCCTAAAACTCACCCTCACCCTAACTCTCACCCTCACCCTAGCCCTCAACCTAACCCTAACGCTAACCCTAACCCTCAACCTAACCCTAACCCTAACTCTACCCCTCACACTAACCCTAATCCTAACCCTACCCTTTCTCTAAACCTCAGCCTAACCCTAACTCTAAACTTAACCATTGCCCTAACCCTAACCCTAACCCTCAACCTCACCCTAACCCTAACCCTCACCCTAACCCTAACAATACCCCTCAACCTACCCGTCACCTTCACCTTAACCCTAACCCTCACAATACCCCTAACCCTCACCGTAAACCTAACCCTACCCCTCACCCTAAGCTTCAACCTAACCCTCAAGCTAACCCTAACGCTAACCCTCACCCTCACCCTCACCCTAACCCTCAACCTAACCCTTTACCTTACCGTAACCCTAACCCTAACCCTAACCCTCACAGTAACCCTAACCCTAACCCTACCCCTAAACCTAACTCTAACCCTTACCCTCACGCTAGCCCTCACCCTAACCCTAACCCTAACCCTAACACTCACCATAACCATCAGTCTCACCCTAAACATCACTGTAACCCTAATCCTCACCCTCACCCTCACGCTCACCCTCCTACCCCTACACCTAACCCTCACCCTCACCATCAGCCTAACCATAAACCTAACCCTAATCCTAAACCTAACCCTCACACTCACCCTTACACTAACTCTCAACCTCACCATAGCCCTCACCCTAAAACTAAACATAACCCTCCCCCCCCAGCCTAACCCTAACGCTAATCCTAACCCTAACCCTCACCCTCACACTAACTCTTACCCTCACCCTAGTCCTCACCCTAACCCTAAACCTAACATTAACCCTCACCGTCAGCCTAACCATAACCCTAACATTGATCCTAAGCCTAACCCTCACCCTCATGCTAAACATAACCCTATCCATCACCATAAACCTAACCCTCACCCTCACCCTAACACTAAACTTAACCCTAACCCTAACCCTCACCCTTACCCTAACCCTAACACTAACCCTAACCCTCACCCGAACCCTCACCCTAACCCTTACCCACAACCTTAACCTTTACCCTCTCCAGATCCCTCACCCTCACCCTCACGGTAAACATCACCCTAACCCTAACCCTCACCCTAAACCTTACCCTCACCATAACCCTAACAATAACGCTAACCCTACCCCTAACACAAACCCCAAAACTCACACTAACCCTAACCCTAAACCTTACCCTCACACTAAACCTAGCCCTAACCTTAACCTTCACACCAACCCTAACCCTCATCCGAACCCTACACTACCCTTCAACCTAAACCTCACCCTAACGCTAAACCTAACCCTAACCCTCACACAAACCCTAACGCTCACCCTACCCCTAAACCAACCCCTCACCCTACCACTATCCCTAACCCTCACCCTAACTCTAACCCTAAACCTAACCCTCACCCTAACCCTAAAAATACAGCTCAACCTAACCCTCTCCCTAACCAAACCTAACCCTATCCCTAACAATAACCCTAACCCTCACACTAACCCTAAACCTAGCCCTCACCCTAACCCTCACCCTAACCCTCACCCTCACCCTAACCCTAACCCTAACCCTCAACCTAAACCTATACCTCATTCTAACCCTAACCCTAAACCCTACAGTAACCCTAAACCTAACTCTACCTCTAAACCTAACTCTAACCCTCAGCCTTATGGTAGCCCTAACCCTAACCCTCACACACAGCCTAAACCTAATGATAACCCGAACCCTAACCCTACACCTCAACCTCACCCTACCCCTAACCCTAACAATAACCCTAACCCTCACCCTAACCCTAAAAATACCCCTCATCCGACCCCTCACATTAACCGTAAACCTAACCAGAACCCTCACAATAACCCTAATCCTCACCTTAATCCTTACCCTACCCCTTACCCTAACCCTCACGCTAACCCTCACCCTAACCCTAACGCTAACCCTAACCCTCAGCCTAACCCTAACCCTCAACCTAACCCTAGCCCTCATCCTCAGCCATACCCTAACTCTAACCCTCACCTTCAATCTCACTTTCACCCTAAACATCACCATAAACCTAATCTAATCTTCGATAAGGAAGCTAAAACAATAGAATGGAAGAAAGACAGCCTCTTCAGTAAATGGTGCTGGCAAAATTGGTTAACTACATGTAGAAAACTAAAGCTAGATCCTTATATATCACCCTGCACCAGAATCAACTCCAAATGGATCAAAGACCTTGAACTCAAAGCAGACACTCTGAAAACATTACAGGATGGAATAGGAGAAACCCTAGGTCTCCTTGGCTCAGGTCGAAATTTTCTGAATAGAGACCCGGAAGCACAACAAATCAAAGAAAGGTTGGACAAATGGGATTGCATAAGATTGCAGAGCTTCTGCAGGGCAAATGACATAGCTGGCAAGATCAATAGAAAGCCCACCGATTGGGAGAAGATCTTTACTAGCCATACAACGGACAAAGGTCTCATATCTAAAATATACTTGGAACTCAAAAAATTAAACCACCCAACAACAAATCCTCAAAGAAACAACTGCCCAATAAATAAGTGGGCGAAAGACTTAAAGAGAAGCTTCTCTGAAGAAGAAAGAAGGATGGCCAATAGACACATGAAGAAATGTTCAACATCCCTAGCCATAAAAGAAATGCAAATCAAAACAACATTGAGATATCACCTCACTCCAGTTAGAACAGCAAAAATCAAGAACTCTAATAACAACAGATGCTGGAGGGGATGTGGACAGAAAGGAACCTTACTTCATTGTTGGTGGGAATGTAAACTTGTTCAACCACTTTGGAAAGCAGTATGGAGGTTCCTCAAAAGACTTCACATAGATCTCCCCTATGATCCAGCAATCCCACTTTTGGGCATTTACCCAAATGTTTACAAACAAAACCACACTAAAGCTACCAGCACAACTATGTTTATTGCAGCATTATTTACCATAGCTAAGATATGGAACCAACCCAGATGCCCCTCAGTAGATGAATGGATCAAGAAAATGTGGTATATATACACAATGGAATTCTATGCCTCCATCAGAAAGAATGACATTTCCCCATTTGTTAGGAAATGGAAAGGTTTGGAAAAAATTATATTAAGTGAAGTAAGCCAGGCCCAAAGAAGCATAGGTCCCATGGTCTCCCTTATTTGCAATATCTAGTATAGGTATGAGTCAAGCGGAAAAGGCCAGATAATGTGATGTTAGGAAAATGAACCCTTAAATATGTATTTTAATGTTTTCGTTTCTTTCATGCATGTGTTTCTAATGCATTTATAAGATTATTTCTTTGTTGCTTTGTATGTCCCTCCCCCACAGTGTAACCCCCGCTTTCACTATATTTGATGTCAGTATATCATGTGGAGGAGATGGGGACAAACAAGTCGTTTAAGGATTCAGGTGAACCTGTTGCAACAATGAGAAGTACAAAATGTCATGTCAAAACCAGCTTTACAATGTCGGTGTGGGGGGGGGGAGGGGGGTATAATTGGGTGGGGGGAGGGGGGTAAAATTGGGTGGGGGGAGGGGGGAGGCAGGGAAGGGAAGTGAAGGGTAAACAAAGGAGGAGGCTGCAATGCTTGGTAAGAAATGTATGCATTATTCTGCCCATGTAATTGTAGCCCCTCTGTACAATATGTTCTCAAATAAAATAAAATACAATTTAAAAATAAAAAAAAAAATACTAACCCTAACGCTAACACTAACCCTCATACTCACACTCACCCTAACCCTAAACCTAACCCTCACCCAAGCCAGAACCCTCACCTGGAACCTAACCCTAAACCTCACCCTCATCCTAACCCAAACCCTCATCCGAACCCTAACCCTACCCCTCACCCTAACCCTCACACTAACCCTAACACTAAACCTCACACTAAACCGAACTCTCACCCTAAGCCTAACTCTAGCCCTCACCATAAACCTCACCCTCACCCTCACCCTCACCCTCACCCTCAGCCTAACCATAACGCTAACACTAGTCCTAACCCTACCCCTCACATTCAGCCTACCCTTCACCCTCACCCTAGCACTCACCCTAAGCATCAGCCTAAAACTAACCCTCACCCTCATCCTCACCCTCAGCCTAACCCTCACCCTAACCCTAATCCTAACCCTAACCCTCAACCTCACCCTCATCCTAACCCTCACCCTCACCCTCACCCGAAACATTACCCTAACACAAACCCTCACCCTAACCCTAAACCTAACCCTCACCCTAACACTAACCCTCAAACGCACCCTCAACCTAACACTCACCCTCACCCTAGCACTCAACCTAACTCTAAGCCTAAGCCTCACCCTAAGCCTAACCCTCACCCTAACCATAAACCTCATCTCACTATCACCCTAATCATCAGCCTGACCCTAACCCTAACCGAAACCGTAACCCTCACCCTAACCCTAACACAAGCCCTAACCCAGTCCCTAAACCTCACCCTCACCCTCACCCTAACCCTCACTCTCATCCTAACCGTCACCTCACCCTAACCCTCACCATCACCCTAACCCTCACCCACACCCTAAACCTGTCCCTCACCCTCAGCCTAACCCTAACCCTAACCCTAATCATAAAACTAACCCTCATCCCCACCCTCACCCTAAACCTAAACCTAACCCTACGCCTCAGCCTAACCATCACCCTAACCCTAACCCTAACCCTAACCATCACCCTTACCCTGAACCTAACCCTAACCCTAAACCTAACCCTAAAACTCATCCTTATCCTAATCCTCATCCTCACCTAAACCCTAACAATAAACCTAAGCCTCACCTTAACACTCACCCTAACCCTAACCCTAACACTAAACCTTACCCTTATCCTAAACCTTACACTTACCCTAACCCTAACCCTAACCCTCACATCAACCCTAACCCTCACCCTAACCCTAACCCTACCCCTCACACTAAACCTCACCCTAACCCTAACACTAACCCTGACACTGACCCTAACCCTCACCCTATCCCTTACCCACAACCTAAACTTCATCCTCTCCCGAACTCTCACCCTCACCCTAACCCTCACCCTCACGGGAAACATCACCCTAAACCTAACCCTCACCCTAACCCTTACCCTCACCATAACCCTAACAATAACCCTAACCCTAACCCTCACAAAAACCCCAAAACTCACACTAACCCTAACCCTAAACCTTACCCTCACCCTAACCCTAACCCTAATCGTAACCTTCACACCAACCCTAACCCTCATCCGAACAGTACCCTACACCTCAACCTAACCCTCACCCTAACGCTAAACCAAACCCTAACCCTCACATTAACCCTAAAGCTCACCCTAACCTTAAACCTACCCCTCACCCTCATCCTAACACTATCCCTAACCCTCACACTAACCCTAACCCAAACCCTAACCCTCACCCTAACCTTAAAAATACCCCTCAACCTAAACCTCACCCTAACCCTAAACCTAACCCTACCCCTCACAATAACCCTAACCCTCACCCTATCCCTAACACTAGCCCTCACACTAACCCTCACCCTAAACCTCACCCTAACACTAACTCTAACCCTAATCCTCACCCTCACCCTAACCCTCAACCTAAACCTATACCTCACCCTAACCCTAACCCTAAACACTACACTAACCCTAACCCTAACACTACCCATAAACCTAACTCTAACCTAACCCTAACCCTAACCCTTACCCTAACCCTAAACCTCAACCTCACCGTCACCCTAAACTTAAAACTAAACCTAACCCAAACCTTCAACCTCACCCGCACCCTCACCCTAACCCTAACCCTAACCCAAATTTTAAACCTAACCGTCACCCTAACCCTAACTCTCACCTTCCCTCTAACCCTCACCCTAACCCTAGGCCTCACCCTAAACCTAACCCTCACCCTCACCTCACCCTAACCCTAAACCTAACACTAACGCTAAACCTCACCCTAAACCTCACCCTAACCCAAACCCTAAATCTCACCCTCACCCTTACACTGACCTTCACCCTAACACTTACTCTCACCCTAAACCTAATCCTAACCCTAACCCTCAGACTAACCCTAACCCTCACCCTAAACCTAACCCTCACCCCTCACCCTAACCCTACCCCTCTCCCTAACCGTCTCTGTAACCCTAACCCTAACACTAACCCTAACCCTAACATTACCCCTAACCCTCACCCTCACCCCCACCCTCACCCTCACACCCACCCTCACCCTCACCCTAACCCTAACCGTCACACTAATCCTCACCCATACCCTAACCCTCACCCTCTCTTGAGCCCTCACCCTCACCTAACACTCACCCTCACGCTAAACATCACCCTAACCCTTACTCTCACCCTAAACCTAACCTTAACACTCATCCTTACTGTAACCCTCATCCTAACCTTAACCCTAAACCTAAACCTAACACACACCCTAACCCTCATCCTAACCCTAACCCTAATCCTAAACCTAAACCTCATCCTCATCCTAACCCTTACCCTAACCCTAACCCTAACCCTCACATCAATCCTAACCCTCACCCTAACCCCAAGCCAAGCCCTCACACTAAACCTCACCCTAACCCTAACCATAACCCTAACCCTCACACTAACCCTAACACTCACCCTATACCTAACCTTACCCCTCACCCTCAGCCGAACCCTAACCCTAACCCTCACCCTAAACCTAACCCTCACCCGAACCCTCACCCTCAGCCTAACGCTCACCTTACCCTAGCACTCAACCTAACACTCACCCTAATGCTAACCGTAACCCTCACCCACACCCTAACCCTAACCCTCACACGAACCCTCATCCTCACCATAAAGCTCACCCTCACCCTAACTCTCACCCTCAACCTAGCCCTCAACCTAACCCTAACGCTATCCCTAACCCTCATCCTAATCCTAACCCTAACCCTACCCCTCACACTTACCTTAACCCTAACCCTACCCTCACTCTAACCCTCAGCCTAACCCTAACTCTAAACATTGCCCTATCCCTAACCCTAACTCTCAACCTCACCCTAAATCTAACCCTCACCCTAACCCAAACAATACCCCTCACCCTACCCCTCGCCCTCACTCTAACCATAACCCTCACAATAACCCTATCCTTCACCCTAAACCTAACCCTACCCCTCACCCTAAGCTTCAACCTAACCCTCACGCTAACCCTAACGCTAACCCTCACCCTCACCCTCACCCTAACCCTCAACCTAACCCTTTACCTTACCATAACCCTAAGCCTAACCCTCACAGTAACCCTAACCCTAACCCTGCCCCTAAACCTAACTCTAACCCTTACCCTCACCCTAGCCCTCACCCTAACCCTAACCCTAACCCTAACCCTCACCATAACACTCAGTCTCACCCTAAAATTCACTGTAACCCTAATCCTCACCCTAACCCTAACCCTCACCCTCAACCTCACCCTACCCCTACCCCTACCCTTCACCCTCACGCTCAGCCTAACCATAAACCTAACCCTAATCCTAAACCTAACCCTCACACTCACCCTCAGACTAACTCTCACCCTCACCCTAGCCCTCACGCTAACCCTAAACATAACGCTCCCCCCTCCCCCTCGGACTAACCCTAACCCTAATCCTAACCCTAACCCTCAACCACACATTAATTCTTACCCTCACCCTAGCCCTTACCCGAACCCTAAACCTAACATTAACCCTCACCGTCACGCTCACCCTCAGCCTAACCCTAAACCTAGCATTGATCCTAAGCCTAACCCTCACCCTCATGCTAACCATAACCCTAACCCTCACCCTAACCCTAACCCTCACCCTCACCCAACACTAAAGTTAACCCTAAACCTAAACTTCAACCTTACCCTAACCCTAACACTAACCCTCACTTGCACCCAAACCCTCAGCCTAAACCTTACCCACAACATAACCTTCACCATCTCCCGTTCACTCACCCTCACCCTAACCCTCACCCTCACGGGAAACATCACCCTAACCCTTACCCTCACCCTAACCCTTACCCTCACCATAACCCTGAAAATAACCCTAAACATAACCCTCACACAAACCCCAAAACTCACACTAACCCTAATCCTAAACCTTACCGTCACCCTAACCCTAACCCTAACCGAAACCTTCACAACAACCCTAACCCTCATCCGAACTCTACCCTATCCCTCAACCTAACCCTCACCTTAACGCTAAAGCTAACCCTAACCCTCACACTAACACTAACGCTCACCCTAACCCTAAACCTACCCCTCACCGTCAGCCTACAACTAGCCCTAACCCTCACCCTAACCCTAACCCTAAACCTAACCCTCACCCTAACCCTAAAAATACCCCTCACCCTAACCCTCACCCTAACGATAAACCTAACCCGAACCCTCACAATAACCCTAACCCTCACCCTAACCCTAACACTACCCCTAACCCTAACCATCACCCTAACCCTAACACTAACCCTAACCCTCACCTCACCCTCACCCTAACCCTCAACTTAAACCTATAACTCACCCTAACCCTAACCCTAACCCTGACAGTAACCCTAACTCTAACATTACCCCTAAACCTAACTCTAACCCTCACCCTTACCCTAGCCCTAACCCTTACCCTCACCCTCACCCTAACCCTAACAGTAACATTTACCCTCAGCCTAACCCTTACCCTAACCCAACCCTACCCCTCATGCTTACCCTACACCTAACCCTAAACCTAACCCTAACACTCACAATAACGCTAACCCTCACACTAACCCTAAAAATACCTCTCACTCTAACCCTAACCCTAACCCTCACTCTAACCCTAATCCTAACCCAAACTGTCACAATAACTCTAACCCTCACACTAACCCTAACCCTAACCCTCAACCTAACCCTCACCTTCACCCTCACCATCCACCTCACCCTAAGCCTAACCCTAACCCTAAACCTAATACTATTTCTAAACCTAACCCTCGCCCTCACACTCAAGCTCATCCTAACACTATCCCTAACCCTCACCCTAACTCTTATCCTCACCCTAACCCTACCCCTAACTCTAACCCTAACCCTCACGCTAACCCTAACCCTCAACGTAACGCTAACACTACACCTCACCATAAACCTAACCCTAACCCTAACTCTAAACCTAACACTCACCCTCACCCTAACCCTCACCGACACCCTAACACACACCCTAACCCTAACCCTCACACACACACTAACACTCACCCTAACCTGATCCCTCACCCTAACACTAAACCTAACCCTAACCCTCACAGTAACCCTAACCCTCACCCTAAACCTAACCCTATCTCCCACCCTAACCTTCAACCTAACCCTCATCCTAACCCTAATTCTAACCCTTACCCTCACTCTAGCCCTCACCCTAACCTTAATCCTAACCCTAACCCTCATCTAACCCTCACTCTCACCCTAAACATCACTGTAACTCTATTCCTCACCCTAACCCTAACCCTCACCCTCACACTCACCCTCACACTAACTCTCACCCTCACCCTCCTCCTCAGCCTAACCCTAAACATAACCCTCCCCCACCCCATCAGCCTAACCCTAACCCTAACCCTAAACCTAATCGTAACCCTAAGCCTCACCCTCAAACGAAATCTTACCCTCACCCTAGCCCTCACACTCAGCCTAACCCTAAACCTAACATTGATCCTAAGCCTAACCCTCACCCTTGCGCTAACCATAAACCTATCCCTCACCCTAACAATAACCATCACGCTCACACTAACCCTAAACTTAACCTTAACCCTACCCCTCACTCTACCCCTAAACCTCACCCTCACCCTAACCCTAACCCTAACCCTCACCCTCACCTCACACTAACCCTAAACCTAACACTAAACTTAAACATCACCCTAACCCTCACCCTTACCCAAACCCTAATTCTCACCCTCCCCCTCACCCTAACCCTCAACCTAACCCTTACCCTCACCCTAAACCTAATCCTAAACCTAACTCACACACTAATCCTAACCCTCACCCTCACCCTCACCCTAATCCTAACACTAACACTACCCCTCTCCTAACCGTCTCCATAACCCTCACCCTAACACTAACCCTCACCCTAACCAAACCTTGCCCTTCACCCTCACCCTAAACTTACCCGTAAACCTCACCCTCACCGCTACCCTGACCGTCACCCTAACACTTAATATCACACTAAATCTCACCCACACCCTATCCCACACCATCTCCTGAACCCTCACCCTCACCCTAACACTCTTCCTCACGCTAAACATCACCCTAACCCTAACTCTCACCCTAAGCCTAACCCTAACACTCACCCTTACCATAACCCTCATCCTAACATTAACCCTAACCCTAAACCTAACCCTCACCCTAACCCTAACCTTAACCATAACCCTAAACCTCACCCTCACCCTAACCCTAAACCTTACCTTAACCCTAAACCTATCCCTCACACCAACCCTAACCCTCACACTGACCCTACCCCTACCCCTCACACTAAACTTCACCCTAACCCTAAACCTAACCCTAACCCTCACATTAACCCTAACACTCATGCTAAAACTAATCTTACCCCTCACCCTCACCCTAACCCTAACCCTAACTCTAACGCTCACCCTAAACCTAACCCTCACCAGATCCCTCACCATCACCCTAACCCTCACCCTACACTACCCCTCAACCTAACCATCACCCTAACGCTAACCATAACCCTCACCCACACCCAAACCCTAACACTCACCGGAACCCTCACCCTCACCGTAAAGCTCACCCTCAACCGAACTCTCACCCTCAGACTAGCCCTCAACCTAACCCTAACCCTCACCCTAACCCTAACCCTAACCATAAACCTCACACTAAATCTAACACTAACCCTCAGCCAAACCCTAACACTAAACCTAAACATTGCCCTGACCCTAAACTTAACCCTCACCGTCACCTGAACCCTCAAACTCACCTTAAACATAACAATACCCCTCACCCTACCCCTCACCCTCACCCTAACCCTAACCCTCACAATAACCCTAACCCTCACCCTAAACCTAAACCTACGCCTCACCCTAACTTTCAACCTAAACCTCACCCTAGCCCTAACACTAACCCTAAACCTCACCCTCACCCTAACCCTCACCCTAAACCTTTACCTCACCCTAACCCTAATCCTAACCCTGACAGTAACCCTAACCCTCACCCTAAACCTAACCCTACCCCTCACCCTAACCTTCAACCTAACCCTCATCCTAACCCTAATTCTAACACTTAACCTCACCCTAGCTCACACCCTAACCCTAATCCTAACCCTAACCCTCACCTAACCCTCACTCTCACCCTAAATATCACTGTAACCCTATTCCTCACCCTAACCCTAACCCTCACCCTCACGCTCACCCTCACACTAACTCTCACCCTCACCCTCCTCCTCAGCCTAACCCTAAACATAACCCTCCCACTCCCCCTCAGCCTAACCCTAATTCTAACCCTAACCCTCACTCTCACACTAAGTCTTACCCTCACCCTAGCCCTCACACTCAGCCTAACCCTAACCCTAACATTGATCCTAAGCCTAACGCTCACCCTCACGCTAACCATAACCGTATCCCTCACCTTAACAATAACCATCACCCTCACACAAACCCTAAACTTAACCCTAACCCTAACCCTCACCCTAACCCTAAGCCTAACACTAACCCTAACTCTCACCCTTACCCTCACCATAAACTTCACGCTAACCCTTACCCACACCCTAACCTTCACCCTCTTCCGAACCCTCACGCTCACCCTAACCCTCACCCTCATGCGAAACATCACCCTAACCCTAACTTTCACCCTAACCCTTACCCTCACCCTAACCCTAACAATAACCCTAAACCTAACCCAAACAAAAAACCCAAACCTCACACTAACCCTAAACCTAAACCTTACCCTCACCCTAAACCTAACCCTAAACCAAACCTTCACACAAACACTAACCCTCACCCTCACCCCACCCTATCCCTCAACCTAAACCTCACCCTAACGCTAAACCTAACCCTAATCCTCACACTAACCCTAACCCTCACCCTATCCTTAACCCTACCCCTCAACGTCAGCCTACCACTAGCCCTAAACCTCACACTCACCCTAACCCTAACCCTCACCCTAACCCTAAAAATATGCCTCAACCTAACCCTCACCCTAACCCTAAACCTAACCCTAACACTCACAATAAACCTAACCCTCACCCTAACCCTAACCCTACCCCTCACCCTAACTCTCACCCTAACCCTAACACTAAACCTCACACTAAATCTAACACTTACCCTAACCCTAACCTTCACACCAACCCTAACCCTCATCCTAACCCTAACCTACCACTCAACCTAACACTCACCCTAACGCAAAACCTAACCCTAACCCTCACACTAACCATAACCCTCACCCTAACCCTAACCCTACACCTCACCCTCACGCTACTACTAGCACTAACCCTCACCCTAACCCTAACCCTCACCCTAACCATAAAAATATCCCTCACCCTAACCCTCACCTTAACCTTAACGCTAACCCTAACCCTCACACTCACCCTATCCCTAACCTAACCCTATACCTCACCCTAACCCTGACCCTAACCCTGACAGTAAACCTAACCCTAACCCTACCCCTAAACCTAACTCTAACGCTCAACCTTACCCTAGCCCTAACCCTCACCCTCACCCTCACCCTAACCCTAACGCTATACCTAAACCTCACCCTCAGCCTAATCCTAACCCTAACCCTAATCCTACCCCTCACCCTCATCCTACACCTAACTCTAACCCTCACCCTAACCCTCTCAATAACCCTAACCCTCACACTAACCCAAAAAATACCCCTCAACCTAACCCTCACCCTAACCCTAAACCTAACACTAACTCTCACCCTAACCCTCTCACCCTAAACATCACCGTAACCCTAATCCTCACCCTAACCCTAACTCTCACCCTCACCCTCAACCTAACCCTAACCCTAAACTTCTCCCTCAGCCTAACCCTAACCCTAATCCTAACCCTAAACCTAATCCTAACCCTCACACTCACACTCACCCTAAGCCTAACCCTAACCCTCACCCTAGCCCTAAACCTAACCCTAACCCTCACAATAAACCTAATCCTCAACCTAACCCTAACCCTACCCCTCAGGCTATTCCTCACCCTAAACCTAACACTAAGCTAAACCCTAACGCTAACAGTAATGCTAAAACTAACCCTACCCCTAAACCTAACTCTAACCTTCACCCTTACCATAGCCCTAACCCACACCCTCACCCTCACCCTCACCCTAACCCTAAACCTCACCCTCAACCTAACCCTAACCCTAACCCTAACCCTACCCCTCACCCTCTCCCTACCCCTAACCTAAACCTAACCCTGACCCTCAAAATAAGCCTAAACCTCACCCTAACCCTAAAAATACCCCTCACCTTAACCCTCACCCTATCCCTAAACCTAACCCTAAACCTCACAATAACCCTAATCCTCACCCTAAACCTAACCCTGCCCCTCACCCTAACCCTGACTCTAACCCTTACCCTAACCCTAACGCTAACCATAACCCTCACCCTAAACCTAACCCTCAACCTAAAACTAGCCCTCACCCTAACACTAACCCTAACACTAATGCTAACATTCAGTCTCACCTTAAACATCACCGTAACCCTAATCCTCACCTTAACCCTAACCCTCACCTTCACCCTCACCTTAAACCTAACCCTAATCTTAACCCTCACACTCAGCCTAAACCTAACCCGAACCCTAACCATAAACCTAACTCTAACCCTCAACCTCACCCTCACAATTACCCTAAGGCTAACCCTAATCCTCACACTCACACTAACCCTAAACCTAACCCTCTCCCAAGCCCTAACCCTCACCTGGAACCTAACCCTAATCCTCACCCTCACACTAACCCTAACCCTCACCCTAACCCTAACCCTACCCCTTACCCTAACCCTCACCCTAACCCTAACATTAAACCTCAAACTAAAACTAACCCTTACCCTAACCCTAACCTTCACATCAATCCTAACCTACCACTCAACCTAACCCTCACCCTAACGCAAAACCTAACCCTAACCCTCACACTAACCATAACCCTCACCCTAACCCTGACACTACACCTCACCCTCATGCTACCACTAACCCTAACCTTCACCCTAACCCTAACCCTAACCCTCACCCTAACTCTAACCCTAAAAATACCCCTCACCCTAACCCTCACCTTAACCCTAATGCTAACCATAAACCTCACCCTCACCCTAACCCTCAACCTAACCCTATACCTCACCCTAACCCTTAACCCTAACTCTAACCCTAATCCTATCCCTCACCCTCATCCTGCCCCTAACCCTAAACATAAAACTATCCCTCACAATAACCCTAATACTCACACTAACCCTAAAAATACCCCTTACCCTAACCCTCTCCCTAACCCTAACCCTCTCCCTAACCCTCAGAAGAACCCTAATCCTCACCCTAACCCTAGCCCTATACCTCATGCAAACACTCACCCTAACACTCACCCCAACCTAAACCTCAACCTAACCTTATACCTCACCCTAACCCTAACCCTAACCCTCACCCTTAACCTCACTCTCACCCTAAATATCACTGTAACCCTAAACCTAACCCTCACCCTCACCCTCACCCTAACCCTAAACCTAACCCTAAACTTCTCCCTCAGACTAACCCTAACCCTAATGCTACCCATAACCCTAAACCTAACCCTAACCCTCACACTCACATTCACCTTAACCCTAAACCTAACCCACACCCAAGTCCTAACCCTCACCTGGAAACTAAACCTGACACTCACCCTCATCCTAACCCTAACACTCATGCTAACCCTAACCCTACCATTCACCCTAACCCTCACCTAACCCTAACACTAAACCTCACACTAAACGTAACCCTCACCCTAACCCTAACCTAGCCCTCATCTAAACCCTCACCCTAACACTCATCCTCACGCTAAACATCACCCTAACCCTAACTCTCACCCTAAGACTAACCCTAACACTCACCCTTACCCTAACCCTCATCCTAACCTTAACCCTAACCCTAAACCTAACCCGCACCCTAACGCTCACCCTATCCCTAAGCCTAACCTTAACACTCACACTTAACATAACCCTTACCCATAACCTAGCCCTAACCCTAACCCTCACACCAACCCTAACCCTCACTCTAACCCTAACCCTACCCCTCACACTAAAACTCACCCTAACCCTAACACTAAACCTAACCCTCATATTAACCTTAACACTGACCCTAAACCTAACCTTACCCCTCACGCTCACCCTAACACTAACCCTAACGCTAACACTCACCCTAAACCTAACCCTCACCAGATAATTCACCCTCACCCTAAAGCTCACCCTACCCTACCCCTCAACCTAATCCTCACCCTAACGCTAACATTAACACTCACCCACACCCGAACCCTAACACTCACCCTCACCCTCACCCTCACCATAAAGCTCACCCTCACCCGAACTCTCACCCTCAGCCTAGTCCTCAACCTAACTCTAACGCTAACCCTAACCCTCACCCTAACCCTAACCCTAACCGTAACCCTCACATTAACCCTAAACCTAACCCTCAGCCAAACCCTAACCCTAACCCTAACCATTGCCCTAACCCTAAACCTAACCCTCACCATCACCCTAAACCTTACCCTCACCCTAACCAAAACAATACCCCTCACCCTACCCCTCAGCCTCACCCTAACCCTAAATCTCACAATAATCCTAACCCTCATCCTAAACCTAACACTACCCCTTACCCTAACCTTCAACCTAACCCTCACCCTAACCCTAACGCTAACCCTAACCCTCACCCTCACTCTCACCCTAACGATCAATCTAACCCTTTACCTCACCCTAACCCTACCCCTATCCCTAACCCTCACATTAACCCTAACCCTCACGCTAAACCTAAGCCTACCTCTCACTCTAACCTTCAACTTAACCGTCACCCTAACCCTAACTCTAACCCTTACCCTCACCCTAGCCCTCACCCTAACCCTAATCCTCACCCTAACCCTCACCCGAACCCTCACTCTCACCCTAAACATCACTGTAACCCTAATTCTCACCCTAACCCTAACCCTCACCCTCACCCTCACCCTATCCCTAACCCTAACGCTCACCGTCCTCCTAAGCCTAACCCTAAACCTAACCCTAATCCTAAACCTAACCCTCACCCTCACACTAACTCTCACCTTCACCCTAGCCCTCATGCTAACCCTAAACATAACCCTCCCCCCTTCCCCTCAGCCTAACCATAACCCTAACTCTAATCCTAACCCTAACCCTCATCCTCACACTAACACTTAAACTTCACCCTAGTCCTCACCATAAACCTAAACCTAACCCTAACCCTCACCCTCACCCTCACCCTCAGCCTAACCCTAAACTTAGCTTTGATCCTAAGCCTAACCCTCACCCTCATGCTAACCCTAACCTTATACCTCACCCTAACCTTAACCCTCACCCGCACCATAACCCTAAACTTAACTTTAACCCTAACCCTCACCCAAACCCTAACCCTAACACTAACCCTAATACTCACACTAACCCTAACCCTAACCCTTACCCAAACCCAAGCCTTCACCCTCTCCCGAACCCTCACCCTCACCCTAACCCTCACCCTCAAACGAAATATCACCCTAAACCTTACCCTCACCCTAACCTTAACAATAACCCTAACCCTAAACCTCACACAAACCCCAAACTTCAGAGTAACCCTAATCCTAAAGCTAAACCTCGCCCTAAACCTCACCCTAACCCTGAACCTAAGACAAAACCTAACCCTAACCCTCACAGTAACCATAACCCTCACCCAAACCCTCACCCTACCCCACACCCTCACGCTACCACTAGCCCTAACCTTCACCCTAACCCTAACCCTAACCCTAAAAATACCCCTCACCCTAACCCTCACATTAACCCTAACGCTAACCCTAACCCTCACCCTCACCCTAACAATCAACCTAACCCTATACCTCACCCTAACCATAATCCTAACCATGAGAGTAAACCTAACACTATCCCTACCCCTAAACCTAACTCTAACCCTCAACCTTACGCTAGCCCTAAAACTCACGCTCACCCTCACCCTAACCCAAACCTATACCTAAACCTCACCCTCAGCCTAATCTTAACCCTAACCCTAACTCTAATCCTACCATTCACCCTCATCCTACCCCTAACCCTAAAGCTAACCCTATCCCTCACAATAACCCTAACCCTCACTCTAACCCTAAAAATACCCCTCAACCTAACCCTCTCGCTAACCCTAAACCTAACCCTAACCCTCACAATAACCCTTATGCTCACCCTAATCCTAACCCTACACCTCATGCAAACCATCACCCTAACCATCACCCTAACCCTAACGCTAACCCTAACACTCACCCTAACCCTAACCCTCAACCTAACCTTATACCTCACCCTAACCCTAACCCTAACCCTCAGCCAAACCCTCACTCTCAGCCTAAACATCACCGTAACCATAATCCTCACCCTAACCCTAACCCACACCCTCACCCTCAACCTAACCCTAACCCTAACCCTAAACCTAACCCTAACCCTCACACTCACACTCACCCTAAACCTAAACCTAACCCTCACCCAAGTTCTAACCCTCACTTGGAACCTAACCCTAAAGTTCGCCCTCATCCTAACCCTAACACTCATCCTAACCCTACCACTCACCCTAACCCTCACCCTAACCCTAAACCTAAACCTCAGACTAAACCTAACCCTCACCCTAACCCTAACCCTAGCACTCACCCTAAACCTCACCCTAACACTCATCCTCACGATAAACATCACCCTAACCCTAACTCTCACCCTAAGCCTAACCCTAACACTCAGCGTTACCCCAACCCTCATCCTAATCTTAACCCTAACCCTAAACCTAACCGGCACCCTAAACCTCACCCTAACCCTAACCCTAACACTAAACCTCACCCTAAGCCTAACCCTAACACTCACACTTACCATAACCCTTACCCTTACCCTAACCCTAACCCTAACCCTCAAACCAACCCTAACCCTCAACCTAACCCTAACCCTACCCCTCACACTAAACCTCACCCTAACCCTAACACTAACCCTAACCCTCACATTAACCCTAACACTCACCCTAAACCTAACCTTTCCCCTCACTGTCACCCTAGCCCTAACCCTAACCCTAACACTCACCCTAAACCTAACCCTCACCAGATCCCTCACCCTCACCCTAACCCTCACCCTACCCTACCCCTCAACCTATCCCTCACCCTAACGCTAACCGTAACCCTCACCCACACCCAAACCCTAACACTAACTCGAACCCGAACCCTCACCCTAAAGCTCACCCTCACCTGAACTCTCACCCTCAGCCTAGCCCTCAACTAAACCCTACGGCTAACCCTATCCCTAACGCTAACCCTAACCTTAACCGTAACCCTACACTAACCCTAAACCTAACCCTCAGCCAAACCCTAACCCTAACCCTAACCATTTTCCTAACCCTAACCCTAACCCTCACCATCACCCTAAGCCTTACTCTCACCCTAACCATAACAATACCCCTCACCATACCCCTCAACCTCACTCTAACCGTAACCCTCACAATAACCCTAACCCTCACCCTTAACCTAACACTACCCCTCACCCTAACCTTCAACCTAACCCTCACCCTAACCCTAACCCTAACCGTAACCCTCACACTAACCCTAAACCTAACCCTCAGCCAAACCCTAACCCTAACTCTAAACATTGCGCTAACCCTAAACCTAACCGTCACCATCACCCTAAACCGTACCCTCACCCTATCCATAACAATACCCCTCACCCTACCCCTCACTCTCACCCTAACCCTAACCCTCACAATAATCCTAACCCTCAACCTAAACCTAAAACTACAACTCACCCTAACCTTCAACCTAACCCTCACCCTAACCCTAACTCTAACCCCAACACTCAAACTCACCCTCACCCTAACCCTCACCCTAACCGTCAACCTATCCCTTTACCAAACCATAACCCTAAACCTACTCCTAACCCTTACATTAACCCTAACCCTCACACTAAACCTAAACCTAATTCTCACCCTAACCTTCAACTTAACCGTCACTCTAACCCTAACTCTAACCCTTACCCTCACCCTAGCCCTCACCCTAACCCTATTCCTAACCCTAACCCTCACCCTAACCCTCACTCTCACCCTAAACATCACTGTAACCCTAATCCTCACCCTAACCCTAACCCTTAACCTCACCCTCACCCTACCCCGAACCCTAACACTCACCCTCCTCCTAAGCCTCACCCTAAACCTAACTGTAATCCTAAATCTAAACCTCAACCTCACACTAACTCTCAACCTCACCCTAGCCCTCACCCTAACCCTAAACATAACCCTCCCCCCTTCCCCTCAGCCTAACCCTAACCCTAACCCTAATCCTAACCCTAACCCTCACCCTCACACTAACTCTTACCCTCACCCTAGACCTCGCCCTAAACCTAAAACGAACACTAACCCGCACCCTCAGCCTAACCCTAAACCTAGCATTGATCCTAAGCCTAACCCTCACCCTCATGCTAACCCTAACCTTATACCTCACCCTAACCCTAACCCTCAACCTCACCGTAACCCTAAACTTAACCTTAACCCTAAACCTCACCCTAACCCTAACCCTAACACTAACCCTAATCCTCACACTAACCCTCACCCTAACCCTTACCCACACCCAAACCTTCACCCTCTCCCGAACCCTCACCCTCACCCTAACCCTCACCCTCAAACGAAACATCACCCTAACTCTAACCCTCACCCTAACCCTTACCCTCACCCTAACCTTAACAATAACCCTAACCCTAACCCTCACACAAACCCCAAACCTCAGAGTAACCCTAACCCTAAACCTATCCCTCACCCTAAACCTCACCATAATCCTCACCCTAACCCTCAAACTAACCCTCACCCTAACACAAAACCTAACCCTAACCCTCACACTAACCATAACCCTCACACTAACCCTCACACTACCCCACACCCTCTCGCTAACACTAGCCCTAACCTTCACCCTAACCCTAACCCTAACCCTAAAAATACCCCTCACCCTAACCCTCACATTAACCCTAACGCTAACCCTAACCCTCACCCTCACCCTAACAATCAACCTAACCCTATACCTCACCCTAACCCTAACCCTAACCATGACAGTAAACCTAACACTAACCCTACCCCTAAACCTAACTCTAACCCTCAACCTTACCCTAGCCCTAATCCTCACCCTCACTCTCACCCTAACCCTAATGCTATACCTAAACTTCACCCTCACCCTCACCCTAACCCTAACCCTAACCCTAATCCAACCCCTCACCCTCATCCTACTCCTAACTTTAAACCTAACCCTATCCCTCACAATAACCCTAACCCTCACACTAACCCTAAATATACCCCTCACCCTAACCCTCTCCCTAACCCTAAACCTAACCCGAACCCTCACAATAACCCTAAACCTCACCCTAATCCTCACCCTACACCTCATGCAAACCCTCACCCTAAACTTCACCCTAATCCTAACACTAACCCTAACACTGACCCTAACCCTAACCCTCAACCTAACTTTATACCTCACCCTAACCTTAACCCTAACCCTCACCCAAACCGTCAATCTCACCCTAAACATTACCGTAACCCTAATCCTCACCCTAACCCTAAAACTCACCCTCACCCTCAACCTAACCCTAACCCTAACCCTAAACCTAACCCTAACCCTCACACTCACACTCACCCTAACCCTAAACCTAACCCTCACCCAAGGCCTAACCCTCACTTGGAACCTAACCCTAACGATCACCTTCATCCTAACCCTAACCCTCATCCTAAACCTAATCCTATCATTCACCCTAACCCTCACCCTAACCCTAAACCTAAACCTCACACTAAACCTAACCCTCACCCTAACCCTAACACTAGCACTCACCCTAACACTCACCCTAACACTCATCCTCACGATAAACATCACCCTAACCCTAACTCTCACCCTAAGCCTAACCCTAACACTCACCGTTACCCTAACCCTCATCCTAAACTTAACCCTAATCCTAACCCTAACCCTTACTCTCACCCTAACCATAACAATAACCCTCACCCTACCCCTCACCCTCACCCTAACCCTAACCCTCACAATAACCCTAACACTCACCCTAAACCTAAAACTACCCCTCACCCTAACCTTCAAACCTATCCCTCACCCTAAGCCTAACGCTAAATCTAACTCTCACCTTCACCTTCACCCTAACCCTCAACCTAACCCTTTACCTCACCCTAACCCTAACCCTACCCCTAAACCTCACATTAACCCTAACCCTCATCCTAAACCTAACCCTACTTCTCACACTAACCTTCAACTTAACCCTCACCCTAACCCTAATTCTAACCCTTACCCTCACCCTAGCCCTCACCCTAACCCTATTCCTAACCCTAAACCTCACCCTAACCCTCACTCTCACCCTAAACATCACTGTAACCCTAATCCTCACCCTAACCTTAACCCTTACCCTCACCCTACCCCTAACCCTAACACTCACCGTCCTCTTAAGCCTAACCCTAAACCTAACCCTAATCCTAAACCTAACCCTCACCCTCACACTAACTCTCACCCTCACCCTAGCCCTCACCCTAAATCTGAACATAACCTTTCCCCCCTCCCCCTTAGCCTAACCTTAACCCTAACCCTAATCCTAAAACTAACACTCACCCTCACACTAACTCTTACCCTCACCCTAGCCCTCACCCTAAAACTAAAGCTAACCCTAACACTCAACCTCACCCTCACCCTCAGCCTAACCCTAAACCTAGCATTGATCCTAAGCCTAACCCTCACCCTCATGCTAACGCTAACCCTATACCTCACCCTAACCCTAACCTTCAACCTCACTGTAACCATAAACTTAACCTTAATCCTAACCCTCACCCTAACCCTAACCCTAACACTAACCCTAATCCTCACAATAACCCTCACCCTAAACCTTACCCACACCCAAACCTTCACCCTCTCCCGAACCCTCACCCTCACCCTAACCCTCACAGTCACGTGAAACATCACCGTAACCCTAAGCCTCACCCTAACCCTTACCCTCACCCTAACCTTAACAATAACCCTAACCCTAACCCTCACACAAACCCCATACCTCAGAGTAACCCTAACCCTAAACCTAACCCTCACCCTAAACCTCACCCTAACCCTCACCCTAACCCTCAACCTAACACTCACCCTATCGCAAAACCTAACCCTAACCCTCAAACTAACCAAAAACCTCACCCTAACCCTCACCCTACCCCTCACCCTCACGCTACCACTAGCACTAGCCTTCACCCAAACCCTAACCCTAACCCTAAACCTCACCCTAACCCTAAAAATACCCCTCACCCTAACGCTCACATTAACCCTAACACTAACCCTAACACTCACCCTCACCCTAACCCTCAACCTAACCCTATACCTCACCCAAACCCTAACCCTAACCCTGACAGGAAACCTAACCCTAACCCTACCCCTAAACTTAACTCTAAGCCTTAACCTTACCCTAGCCCTAAACCTCACCCTCACCCTCACCCTAACCCTAACGCTATACCTAAACCTCACCCTCAGCCTAACCCTAACCCTTACCCTAACCCTAATCCTACCCCTCACCCTCATCCTACCCCTAACCCTAAACCTAACCCTATCCCTCACAATAACCGTAACCCTCACACTGACCCTAAAAATAGCCTGCACCCTAACCCTGTCCCTAACCCTAAACCTAACCCTAAAACTCACAATAACCTAATCCTCACCCTAAACCTAACCCTACACCTCATGCAAACCCTCACCCTAACCATCACACTAACCCTAACACTAACCCTAACACTCACCCTAACCCTAACCCTCAACCTAACTTTATACCTCAACCTAACCCTAACCCTAACCCTCACCCTAACCCTCACTCTCACCCTAAACATTACCGTAACCCTAATCCTCACCCTAACCCTGACTCTCACCCTCACCCTCACCCTAACCTTAACCCTAACCCTAAACCTAACCCTAACCCTCACACTCACACTCACCCTAACCCGAAACCTAACCTTCACCCAAATCCTAACCCTCACCTGGAACCTAACCCTAACGATCTCCCTCATCCTAAACCTAACCCTCTTCCTAACCCTAACCCTAACACTCACCCTAACCCACACCCTATCCCTAACACTAAACCTCACACTAAACCTAACCCTCACCCTAACCCTAACCCTAGCACTCACCGTAACCCTCACCCTAACACTCATCCTCACGATAAATATCACCCGAACCCTAACTCTCACCCTAAGCCTAACCCTAACACTTACAGTTACCATAACCCTTACCCTTACCTTAACCCTAACCCTAACCCTCACACCAACCCATAACCCTAATCCTGACAGTAACCCTAAACATAACACTACCCCTAAACCTAACTCTAACCCTCACCCTTATCCTACCCATAACCCTCACACTCAACCTCACCCTAACCCTCACCCTAACGCTAAACCTACCCCTCACACTAAACCTCACCCTAACCCAAACACTAACCCTAACCCTCACATTAACCCTAACACTCACCCTAAACCTAACCTTACCCCTCACCCTCACCCTAACCCTAACCCTAACCCTAACACTCACCCTAAACCTAACCCTCACCAGATCCCTCACCCTCACCCTAAACCTCACCCTAGCCTACCCCTCAACCTAACCTTCACCCTAACGCTAACCGTAACCCTCACCCACATCCGAACCCTAACACTCACCTGAACCCGAACCCTCACCCTAAAGCTCACACCCAACCGAACTCTCACCCTCAGCCTAGCCCTCAACCTAACCCTAACGCTAACCATAACCCTAACTCTAACCCTAACCCTAACCGTAACCCTACACTAACCCTAAACCTAAGCCTCAGCCAAACCCTAAACTTAACCATTGCCTAACCGTAACCCTAACCCTCAACATCACCTTAACCGTCACCCACACCTGAACCCTAACACTCACCCGAACCTGAACCCTCACCCTAAAGCTCACCCTCACCCGAATTCTCACCCTCAGCCTAGCCCTCAACGTAACCCTAACGCTAAACCTAACCCTCACCCTAACCCTAACTCTAACCGTATCAATCACACTAACCCTAAACCTAACCCTCAGCCAAACACTAACCCTAACGCTAACCATTCCCCTAACCCTAAACCTAACCCTCACCATCGCCCTAACCCTTACTCTCAACTTAACCATAACAATACCCCTCACCCTCACCCTAACCCTAACCCTCACAATAACCCTAACCCTCACCCTAAACCTAACACTACACCTCACCCTAACCTTCAACATATCCCTCACCCTAACTCTAAGGCTAAACCTAACCCTCACCCTCACCCGAACCCTCAACTAAACCTTTACCTCACCCTTGCCCTAACCCTACCCCTAACCCTCACAGTAATCCTTAACCCTCACCCTAAACCTAAACCTACCCCTCATCCTAACCTTCAACCTAACCCTCACCCTAATCCTAACTCTAACCCTTACCCTCAACCTAGCCCTCACCCTCACCCTAATCCTAACCCTAACCCTCACTCTAACCCTCACTCTCAACCTAACCATCAATGTAACCCTAATCATCACCCTAACCCTAACCCTCACCCTTACCCTCACCCTACCCCTAACCCTAACCCTTACCCTCCTCCTCAGCCTAACCCTAAACCCAACCCTAATCCTAAACCTTACCCTCACCCTCACACTAACTCTCACCCTCACCCTAGCCCTCACCCTAACACTAAACCTAACATTAACCTTCACCCTTACCCTCACACTCAGGCTAACCCTAACCCTTACATTGATCCTAAGCCTAACCGTCACCCTCACGCTAACCATAACCCTATCCCTCAAGCAAACAATAACCCTCACGCTCACCCTAACCCTAAACTTAACCCTAACCATAACCCTCACCCTAACCCTAACCCTAACACTAACCCTAACCCTCACCCTAACCCTCACCCAAACCCTCACACTAACCCTTACCCACATCCTAACCTTCACCCTCTCCCGAACCCTCACCCTCACCCTAACCCTCAACCTCACGCGAAACATCACCCTAACTCTAACCTTCACCCTAACCCTTACCCTCACCCTAACCCTAACAGTAACACTAACCCTAACCCAAACACAAATCCCAAACCTCACACTAACCCTAGCCCTAAACCTTACCCTCACCCTCACCCTCACCCTAAACCTAACCTTCACACCAACACTAACCTACCCTACCCCTCAACCTAACCCTCACCCTAATGCTAAACCTAACACTAACCCTCACACTAACCCTAACCCTCACCCTAACCCTAACCCTACCCTTCTCCCTAACCCTCACCCTAACCCTAACACTAAACCTCACACTAATCCTAACCCTCACCCTAACCCTAAAAATAACCCTCACCCTAATCCTCACCCTATCCCTAAACCTAACCCTAACCCTCACAATAAACCTAACCCTGAACCTAACCCTAACCCTACCCCTCACCCTAACCCTCACCTTAACCCTAACACTAACACAAACCATCACCCTCACCCTAACCCTCAACCTAAACCTATACCTCACCCTAACCCTAACCCTAACCCTGACAGTAACCCTAATCCTAACCCTACCCCTAAACCTAAATCTAACCCTCAACCTTACACTAGCCCTAACCTTAACTCTCACCCTAACCTTCATGCTCACCTTAATCCTAACCTTGAACCTAACCATCAACCGAAACCTCACCCTAACAATCACCCTCACCCTCACCCTAACCCTAACCCTCACCCTCAGCCTAACACTAACCGTAACCCTACCCCTCACCCTCACCTTAACCGTAACCCTAAACCTAACCCTAACCCTCACAATAAGCCTAAACCTCACCCTAACCCTAAAAATACACCTCACCCTAACCCTAATCCTAACCCCAAATTTCACAATAACCCTAATCCTCACCCTAACGTTACCCCTAAACCTAACACTGACCCAAACCCTCACCCTAACCCTAACAGTAACCCTAACCCTCATCCTAATCCTCACGCTCACCCGAACGCTCACCCACACCTTAACACTCACCATCACCCGAACCCTCACCTGAACCATAACCCTCACCCTCACCCTAGCCCTCACCCTAATGCTAACCGTAACCCTTACCCACACCCTAACCCTAACCCTCACCCGAAACCTCAACCTCAACCTAAATCTCACATTCACCCTAACTCTCACCCTCACCTTAGCCCTCAACCTAACCGTAGCCCTAACCCCAACCCTCAGCCAAACCCTAACCCTAACCCGAAACCTAACCCTAACCCTCAACCTCACCCTAACACTAACCCTAACGCTAACCCTAACCCTCACACTCACACTCACCCTAACCCTAAACCTAACCCTCACCCAAGTCCTGACACTCACCTGGAACCTAACCCTAACCCTCAACCTCATGCTAACCCTCACCCTCATCCTAAACCTAACCCTACCCTTCACCCTAAACGTCAACCTAACCCTAACACTAAACCTCACACTAAACCAAACCCTCACCCTAACCCTAACCCTAACCCTAGCCCTCACCCTAACCCACACCCTCAACCTCGACCTCAGCCTAAACATAACCCTAAAACTATTCCTAACCCTTACCCCTCACCCTCACCCTAGCCCTCACCCTCATCCTAGCACTAACCCTAACCCTCACCCTAAAACTAAACCTCACCCTCATCCTCACCCTAAGCCTAACCCTCACGCTAACCCTAAATCTAACTCTAAGCCTCAAACTCACACTCTTCCTAACCCTAAAAATAACCCCAAACCTCACCCTAGCCTTCACCCTAACTCTAAGCCTAACCCTCACCCTAAGCCTAACCCTCAACTTAACCCTAAACCTCATCTCACCAATAACCTAATCCTCAGCGTAACCCTAATCCTAACACAAAACCTAACCCTCACCCTAGCCCTAGCACAAGCCCTAACCCTGTCCCTAACCCTCACCCTAAACCTAACCCTTAACCTCACCCTAAACCCTAACCCTCACCATCACCCTAACCCTCACCTCACCCTGACCCTCACCGTGACCCAAACCCTCACCCACACCCTAAACCTCTCCCTCACCCTCATCCTCAGCCTAAACCTAACCTTCACCCTCACCCAAACCCTAACACTCACCCTCACCTCACCCTAACCCTAAACCTAACACTAACCCTAAAACTCACCCTAACCCTCACCCTAACCCAAACCCTAAATCTCACCCTCACCCTCACCCTAACCCTCACCCTAACCCTTACCCTCACCCTAAACCTAATCCTAACCCCAACACTCACAGTAACCCTAACCCTCACCCTAAACCTAACCCTCACCTTCACGCTAACCCTAACACTAACCCTACCCCTCTCTCTAACCGTCTCTGTAACCCGAACCCTAACACTAAACCTCACCCTAACTTACCCCTAATCCTCACCATCACCCCTACCCTCACCCTCACCCTAACGCTTACCGTAACACTAAGCCTCACCCAAACCCTAACCCTCACACTCTCCTGAACCCTCACGATCACCCTAAAACTCACTCTCACGCTAAACATCACCGTAACCCTAACTCTCACCCTAACCCTAAACCTAACACTCACCCTTACCCTAACCCTCATCCTAACTTTAACCCTATCCCTAAACCTAACCCTCACCCTAACCCTCACCCTAACCCTAACCCTAACCTTAAACCTCTCCCTCACACTCACCCTAACACTAAACCTAACCCTCACCCAAGTCCTAACCCTCAGCTGGAACCTAACCCTAATCCTCACCCCAAAACTAACCCCAACCCTCATCCTCACCCTCAGCCTACACCTCACCCTAACCCTAATCCTAAACCTAACCCTCAACCTCACCCTCATCCTAACCCTAATCCTCACCCCAATCCTCACCCTCGCACTCACCCTCACCCTCACCCTAACCCTAACCCTCACCCTAAACATCACCCTATTCCTAATCCTAACCCTAAGACTAACCCTCACCCTAACCCTAAACCTAAACCTCACACTAAACTTAACCCTCACCCAAAGCCTAACCCTAGCCCTCAACCTAACCCTCACCCTAACCTTCACCCTCACCCGAAACATCGCCCAAACACTAATCTCACCCTAACCCTCACCCTAACACTAACCCTCACCCTCACCCTCACCATCAGCCTAACACTAACCCTATCCCTAATCCTAACCCTAACCCTCAATGTCACACTCACCCTAAACTTAAACCTAACCCTAACCCTAACCTTCAACGTCACCCTCACCCTCAACCTAACCCTAAACCTAACACAAACTCTAAGCCTAACCCTCAACCTAACCCTAACCCTCACCATCACAGTAACCCTCACCCTAACCCTAACCCTCACCCTAATCCTATCCCTCACCCTCACCCTAACCCTAACTCTAACACTCTCTCTCACCTCACCTTAACACTAACCCTCAACCTCACCCTAACCCTCACACTAACCCTTAGCCTCACCATAAAACTAATCCTAACCCTAACCCTCACAGTAACCCTAACCCTCACCCTAAACCTAAACCTCACCTTCACACTAATCCTAACACTAACTCTACCCCTCTTCCTAACCGTCTCCGTAACCCTAACACTAACACTAACCCTCACCTTAATGCTAAACCTAACCCTAAACCTCACAATAACGGTAACCCTCCCCCTAACCATAACTCTACCCCTCACAATCACCCTACCACTAGCCCTCACCCTCACCCTAACACTAAACCTAAGCCTAACCCTCAAACTAACCCTAAAAATACCCCTCACCCTAACCCTCACCCTAACCCTAAACCTAACCCTAACCCACACAATAACCCTAATCCTCACCCTAACCCTAACCCTACCCCTCAACCTAACCCTCACCCTAACGCTAAACCTAACCCTAACCCTCACACTAAACGTAACCCTCACCCTAACCCTAACCCTACCGCTCACCATCTCCCTACCACTAGCCCTAACCCTCACCCTAACCCTAACCCTCACCCTCACACTCACACTAACCCTAACCCTAACCTTCACCTATAGCCTAACCCTAAACCAACGCTAACCCTAAACATACACCTACCCCTCACCTGGAACCAAACCCTAACCCTCACCCTCATCCTAACTCTAACCCTCATCCTAACCCTAACCCTACCCCTCACCCAAGCCCTAACACTAAACCACCACTAAACCTAATCCTCACCCTAACCCTAACCCTAAACCTCACCCTAACCCTCACCTTCAGCCTCAACCTCAGCCTAACCATAAACCTAACACTAATCCTAACCCTACCCCTCACTCTCACCCTAGTCCTCACCCTGACACTAGCATTCACCCTAAGCCTCACCCTAAAACTAACCCTCACCCTCATCCTCACCCTCAGCCTAACCCTCACCCTCACAATAATCCTAACCCTATCCTTCAAACTCACCCTCACCCTCACGCTCACCCTCACCCTAAACCTCACCCTACCCTACACCTCAACCTAACCCTCACCCTAAAGCTAACCGTAACCCTCACCCACACCCTAACCCAAACCCTAACCTGAACCCTAAACCTCACCCTAAAGCTCACCCTCACCCTTACTCTCACCCTCACCCTAGCCCTCAAACTAACCATAAAGGTAAATCTAAACCTCACCTTAACCCTAACCCTTATGCTAACCCTCACACGAATCCTAATCCTACCCTCTCCCTATCCCTCAGCCTAACCCTAACCATAACCCTAACCATTGCCCTAACCCTAACCCTAAACCGCAAACTCACCCTAACCCTAACCCTCACCCTAACCCTAACAATACCTCTCACCCTACCCCTCAGCCTCAACCTAACCCTAACCCTCACAATAACCCTATCCCTCACCCTAACCCTAAACCTACCCCTCACCCTAACCTTCCAACTAACCCTCACCCTAACCCTAACGCTAACCCTAAGCCTCACCCTCACCCTAACCCTAACGCTAACCCTAAGCCTCACCCTCACCCTAACCCTCAACCTAACCCTTTACCTCACCCTAACCCTAACCCTAACCCTAAACCTCACAGTAACCCTAATCCTCACCCTAACCCTAACCCTTACCCTCAACCTTCCCCTAACCCTAACCCTCACTCTCACCCTCAGCCTAATCCTAACCCTAACATTGATCCTAAGTCGAATCCTCACCCTCACGCTAACCCTAACCCTATCCTTCACGCTAACCCTAACCCTCACCCTCACCTTAACCCTAAACTTAACCCTAACCCTAACCCTCAGCCTAACCCTAACCCTTACCCACACACTAACCTTCACCCTCTCCCGAACACTCACCCACACCCTAACCCTCACCCACACGGGAAACATCACCCTAACCCTAACCATAACCTTAAACCTTACCCTCAACCTAACCCAAACAATAACCCTAAACCTAACCCTCACACAAACCCCAAACCTCACACTAACCCTAATCAGAAACCTTACCCTCACCCTAACCCTAAACTTAACCCTAACCTTCACATCAACCCTAGCCCTCACCCTAACCCTAGCCTACCCATCAACCTAACCCTCACCCTAACGCTAAACCAATCCCTAACCTTCACACTAACCCTAACCCTCAACCTAACCCTAACCCTACCCCGCAGCCTCACCCTACCCTCTAGCCCTAACCCTCATCCTAACCCTAACCCTAAGCCTAACCCTCACCCTAAACCTAAAAATACCCCACAACCTAACCCTCACCTTAACCCAAAACCTAAACCTAACCCTCACAATAACCCCTAACCCTCACCCTAACCCTAACCCAACCTCTAACCCTAACCCTGACCATAACACTCACCCTAACCCTAACGCTTACGCTAACCCTCACCCTCACCCTAAACCTATACCTCACCCTAACCCTAACCCTAACACTAACTCTGACAGTAAGCCTAACCCTAAGCCTCCCCCTACACGTAACTCTAACCCTCACCCTTACCCTAGCCCTAAACCTCACCCTCACCCTCACCCTAACCCTAACCCTAAACCTAACACTCACCCTCAGCCTAACCCTAAACCTAACCCTAACCCTACCCCTCACCCTCACCCTGCCACTAACCCTAAACCTAAACTTAACCCTCACAATAACCCTAACCCTCATCCTAACCCTAAAAATACCCCTCACCCTAACCCTCACCCTAACCCTAACCCTAACAATAACCTTAATCCTCACTCTAAACCTAACCCTAACCCTCACCCAAACCCTCACCCTAACCCTAACGCTAACGCTAACCCTAACCCTCAACCTAACTCTAGCCGTCACCCTAAACCTAACCCTAATCCTTACCTTAACCCTATCCCTAACCCTCTCCCTCACCCTAACCCTAACCCTAACCCTCACCCTCAGCCTAACCTTAACCCTAACCCTAACCCTAAATCTACGCCTAAACCTCAACCTCACCCTCACACTAACCCTAATGTTAACCCTAACCTTCATACTCACAATCACCCTAAACCTAAACCTAACCCTCACCCAAATCCTAACCCTCACCTGGAACCTAACCCTAACCGTCACCCTCATCCTATCCCTAACCGTAACCCTCACCCTAACACTAAACCTCACCCTAAACCTAAACCTCACCCTAACTGTAACTCGAGCCATCACTGTAACCCTCACCCTAACCCTCCCTCACCCTCAATCTCAGCCTAACCATACCCCTAACACTCATCCACATCCTAACTCTAACCCTACCCCTCACCCGAACCCTTACCGTCACACTAGCCCTCACCCACACCCTAAATCTCACCCTCTCCTTATCCCTCACCCTCACACTAACCCTAACACTAACCCTCACCCTAAATCTCAACGTAATCCTATCCCTAAACCTAACACTCACCATAAACCTAACTTTACCCCAAACCTCACCCTAACCCTAACTCAAACCCTAACACTCACACTAAACCTAACCCTCACTCTACTCCTCACCCTCACCATAACCCTCACCCACACCTTAACACTCACCCCCAATCGAACCCTCACCCTCACCCTAACCCTCACCCTACCCTACCCATCACCCTAACCCTCACCCAAACTCTAACAGTAACCCTCACCCACAACTTAACACTCACCCTCACCCGAACCCTCACCCTCACCATAAAGCTCACCCTAAACCTAAGTCTCAACCTCACCCTAGCCCTCAACCTAACGGTAACGCTAACCCTAACCCTCACCCTAACCCTAACCCTAACCTTCACCCTAACCCTAACCCTAACAATACCCCTCACCGTACACCTCACCCTCACCCTAACCCTAACCCTCACAATAACCCTAAGCCTCACACTAACCTTATCCCTACACCTCACCCTAACTTTCAACCTAACCCTAACCCTAACCCTAATGCTAACCCTAACCCTCAAGGTAACCCTATCCCTAACCCTACCCCTAAAGCTAACTCTAACACTTACCCTCACCCTAGCCCTCACCCTAACCTTAACCGTCACCCTAACACTCACTCTCACCCTAAACATCACAGTAATCCTAATCCTCACCCTAACCCTAACCCTCAACCTCACCCTCACAAAACCGCTAACCCTAACCCTCAGACTCACCCTCAGCCTAACCCTAAATCTAACCCTAATCCTAAACCTAACCCACACTCTCACCCTCACACTAACTCTCACCCTCACCCTAGCCGTCACCCTAACCCTAAACATAACCCTCCCCCCCTTCCCCTCAGCCTAACACTAACACTTACCCTAATCCTAATCCTGACCCTCAGCCTCACCCCCTCACCCTCAGCCTAACCCTAAACCTAACATTGATCCTAAGCTAACCCCACCCTCACCCTCACCCTCACCATCATCTTAACCATAACCCTAACATTGGTCCTAAACCTAACCCTATCCCTCACACTAATCCTAACCCTCACCCTGACTCTAACCCTAAACTTAACCCTAACCCTAACTCTAACACTAAACCTAACCCTCACCCTAACCCTTACCCAAACCCTAACCCTCACCCTCTCCCGAACCCTCACCCTCATCCCAGTCCTCACCCTCACGTGAAATATCACCCTAACCTTAACCTCACCCTAACCCTTACCCTCACCCTAACCCTAACAATAACCCTAATCCTAACCCTCATAAAAACCCAAACCTCACAATAATCCTTACCCTAAACCTTACCCTCAGCCTAACCCTAACCCTAACCCTAACCTTCACACCAACCCTAACCCTCATCCTAACCCTAACCTACCACTCAACCTAACCCTCACCTTAACGCTAAACCTAACCCTAACCCTCACACTAACCCTATCCCTCACCCTAACCCTAACCGTAGCCCTCACCCTCACCCAACCACTAGCCCTAAACCTCACCCTAACCCTAACCCTAACACTCACCCTAAACCTAAAAATAACCCTCACCCTAACCATCACCCTAACCCTAAACCAAACCCTAACCCTCACAATAAACCTAATCCTCACCCTAACCCTAACCCTAACCCTAACCCTCACCCTACCACTCACTCTCACCCTAAACATCACTATAACCCTAATCCTTACCCTAACCCTAACTCTCACCCTCACCCTCACCCTAACCCTAACCCTAACCCTAATCCTTACCCTGACCTTAACCCTCACCCTCATCCTAACCCTAACGCAAACCCTAACCCAAAACCTAACCCTAACTCTCACAATAACCCTAACCCACACCCAAACCCTAAAAATACCCCTCACCCAAACCCTCAGCCTAACCCTAAACCTAACTCTAATACTTACCGTAACCTTAATCCTCACCCTCACCCTCACCCTAAGCCTAACCCTAACCCTCACCCTCATCCTAACCCTAACCCTAACCCTAAACCTAAACCTAACCCTAACCCTCAACCTCACCCGCACACTAACCCTATCGCTAACCCTCATACTCACACTCACCCTAACCCTAAATCTAACCCTGACCCAAGCCCTAAACCTTACCTGGAACCTAACCATAACACTCACCCTCATCCTAACCCTAACCCTATTCCTCTCCCTAACGCTCACCCTAACCCTAATTCTAAACCTCCCACTAAATCTAACCCTCACTCTAACACTAAACCTAACACTAAACCTAACCCTCACCCTAACCCTAACCCGAGACCTCACCCTAACCATCACCCTCACCCTCAACCTCAGCCAAACCATAACCCTAACACTAATCCTAACCCTATACCTCACCCTCACCCTACCCCTCACCCTCACCCTAGCACTCACCATAAGCCTCACCCTAAAACTAACCCTCACCCTCACCTTAACCCTCACCCTAGCCCTAATCCTAACCCTAAACCTCAACCTCACCCTCATCCTAACCCTAACCCTAAACCCAACTCTCAGCCTCGCACTCACCCTCACCCTCACCCTAACCCTAAACCTCACCCTCAACCTAACCCTAACCCTCTCCCTAAACATTACCCTAACCTTATCCCTATCCCTAACCCTGTCCCTCCCCCCAACCCTAACCCTAAACCTCACACTAACCCTAACACTCACCCTAACCCTAAACGTAGCCCTAACCCCAACCCTCACACTAACCCTCACCATCACCTGAAACATCACCCTAACACTAACCCTCAACCGAACCCTAAACCTAACCCTCACCCTAACACCCTCAATCGCACCCTCAACTTAACACCCTCACCCTAGCACTCACCCTAAGTCTAAGCCTACCCCTCACGCTCACCCTATCCCTAACATTAACCCTCATCTAACCATCATCCTAATTCTCAGCCTAAACCTAACCCTAACACTAGCCCTAACACTCACCCTCATCATAACACAAGCGTACCCCTGTCCCTAACCCTCACCCTCACCCTAAACCTTAACCTCACCCTAAACTTAACCCTAACACACACGCTCACCCAAACCCTCACCTCACCCTAACCCTCACCCACACCCTAAATTTCTCCCTCACGCTCATCCTCACACTCAGCCTAATCCTCACCCTAACCCTAATCCTAACCCTAACCCTCATCCCCACCCTCACCCTAACACTAAACCTAACCCTACGCCAAACCCTAACCCACACCCTAACCCTAACCATAACCCTAACCCACACCCTAACCCTCACACTCAACCGAAACCTCAACCTCACCCTAACCCTCACCCTCACCCTAAACATCACCCAAACACTAATGCTCACCCTAACCCTCAAGCTAACACTAAACCTCACCCTCACCCTCACCCTCAGCCTAACCCTAACCCTCACCCTAACCCTAACCCTATACCTAACCCTCACTTCACCCTAACGCTAAACCTAAAACTAACACTAAACCTCACCCTGACCCTCACCCTAACCAAACCCTAAATCTCACCCTCACCCTCACCCTAACACTCACCCTATCCCTTACCGGCACCCAAAACCTAATCCTAACCCTAACCCTCAAACTAACGCTAACCCTCACACTAAACCTAACCCTACCCCTCTCCCTAACCGTCTCCATAACCCTAACCCTAACACTAACCCTCACCCTAAACTTACCCCTAATCCTCACCCTCACCCCTACCCTCACCCTCACCCCAACCCTTACCGTCACACTAACCCTCACCCACACCCTAAATCTCACCCTCTCCTGAACCCTCACCCTCAACCTAACACTCACCCTCACGCGAAATATCACCCTGACCCTAACTCTCAACCTAACCCTAACCCTAACACTCACCCTTACCCTAAGCATCATCCTAACCTTAACCCTAACCCTAAACCTAACCCTCACCCTAACCCTCACCCTAACCCTAAATCTCACCCTCACCCTAACTTTTACCCATACCCTAAACCTAACTGTAACCCTCACACCAACCCTAACCCTCACCCTAACCCAAACCCTAAACCTCACACTAAATCTCAAACTCGCCTTAAAACCTAACCTTATCCCTCATTCTCACCCTAACCCTAACCGAAACCCTAACACTCACACTAAACCTAACCCTCACACTATTCCTCACCCTCACCCTAACCCTCACCCACACCTTAACATTCACCCTCACCCAAACCCTCACCCTCACCCTAGCCCTCAACCTAACCCTAACGCTAACCCTAACCCTAACCCTCACACTAACCCTAACCCTAACCCTACCGTCTCCCTAATGCTCAGCCTAACCCTAACCATAACCATTGCCCTAACCCTAACCCTCACCCTCACACTAACCCTAACCCTAACCCTAACCATACCCCTCACCCTACCCCTCACCCTCACCCTAACCCTAACCCTCACAATAACACTAACCCTCACTCTAACGCTAACCTTACCCCTCACCTAACCTTCACTCTAACCTTCACCATAACCCTAACCCTCACCCTCACCCTAACACTCAACCTAACCCTTCACCAAACCATAACCTTAACCCAAACCCTAACCCTCACAGTAACCCTAAATCTAACCCTACCCCTAAACTTAACTCTAACCCTTACCCTCACCCTAGCCCTCACCCTCACCCTAACCCTAACCGTAACCCTCACCCTAACCCTCACTCTCACCCTAAACATCATTGAATAACTAATCCTCACCCTAACCCTAACCCTCACCCTCACCCTTCCCCTAACCCTAACCTCACCCTCACCCCCAGCCCAACCCTAAAGCTCACCCTAATCCTAAACACAACCCTCACCCTCACCCTCACCATTCCCCAACCCTAAATCTCACCCTCACCCTCAGCCCAACCCTAAACCTCAACCTAATCCTAAACTCAACCCTCATCTCACCCTCACACTAACTCTCACCCTCACCCTAGCCCTCACCCTAACCCTTAACATAACCCTTCCCTCTCCCCCTCAGCCTAACCCTAACCCTAATCCTAACCCTAACCCTGACCCTCACACTAACTCTTTTTTTTTTTTTTTTTTTTTTGTCGGTCATGGGGCTTGAACTCTGGGCCTGGGCGCTGTCTCTCATCTCTTCAGCTCAAGGCGAGCGCTCTACCACTTGAGCTACAGCGCCACTTCCGGTTTTCTGGTGGTTTATTAGAGATAGGAGTCTCACGGTCTCTCCTGCCCGGGCTGGCTTTGAACCGCGATCCTCAGATCTCAGCCTCCTGAGTAGCTAGGATTACAGGCGTGAGCCACCAGCGCCCGGCTCTCACACTAACTCTTACTCTCTCCCTAGCCCTCACCTGAACCTAAACCTAACCCTAAACCTCACCCTAACCCTCACCCTCACCCTCAGCCTAACCCAAACCCTAACATTGATCGTAACCCTAACCCTATCCCTCACACTAACCCAAACCCTCGACCTCAACCTAACCCTAAACGTAACCCTAACCCTAAACCTCACTCTAACCCTAACCCTAACACTAAACCACACCCTCACCCTAACCCTCACCCTAACCCTAAACCTGACAATAACCCTAACAGTCACCCTCACCCTCACCCTAACCCTGACCCTCACCCTTACCTCACCCTAACCCTGACCCTCACCCTTACCTCACCCTAACCCTAAACCTAACACTAACCCTACTTCACCTTAACCCTCACCCTAACCCTAACCCTCACCCACAACCCAACCCTCACCCGAACCCGAACCCTCAACTCACCCCAACCCTCAACCTCACCCTAAACATCACCCAATCACTAACCCTCACCCTAACCCTAATCCTAACCCTAACCCTCAACCTTACCCTCACCCTAAACTTAAACCTAACCATATCCCTAACCCTAACTTTCAACCTCACCCTCACCCTCACCCTAACCCTAAACCTAACCCAAATTCTAACCCTAACCCTCACCCTACCCTAACCCTCACCATCACACTAACCCTCACCCTAACCCTAACACTCACCCTAACCCTAACCCTCACCCTCACCCTAAACCTAACCATAACCCTCACCCTCACCTCACCCTTACCCTAAACCTAACACTAACCCTAAACCTCACCCTAAACCTCACCCTATCCCAAATACTAAATCTCACCCTCAGCCTCACCGTAAACCTCACCCTAACCCATACCCTCACCCTAAACCTAATCCTAACCCTAACTCTCACACAAACCCTAAACCTCACCCTAAACCTAACCCTCAACCTCACACTAACCCTAACACTAACCCTACCCCTCTCCCTAATCGTATCCGTAACACTAACCCTAACACTAACCCTCACCCTAACCTTACCTCTTACCCTCTCCCTCACCCCTACCCTCACCCTCACCCTAAACTTAACTGTCACACTAACCCTCACCCACACCATAACCCTCACCCTCTCCTGAACCCTAACGCTCATATTAACTTAACCCTACCCTTCACCCTAAACCTCACCCTAACCCTAACCCTAACAGGAACACTCACATTAAACCTAACACTTACCCTAAACCTAACCTTAACCCTCACCCTCATCCAAAACCTAACCCTAATCCTAACCCTCACCCTAAACCTAACCCTCACCCTAATCCTCACCCTCACCCTAACCCTCACCCACACCTTAACACTCACCATCACCTGAACCCTCACTCTCACGCTAACCCTCACCCTACCCTACACCTCAAACTAACACTTACACTAACGACAACCATAACCCTCACCCATACCCTAACCCTAACCCTCACCCTCACCCTCACCCTAAACCTCACCCTCACCCTGACTCTCACCCTAAGCCTAGCCCTCAACCTAACTCTAACGCTCAACCTAACCCTCACCCTAACCCTAAACCTAACCCTAACCCTCACACTAAACCTAACCCTAACACTACCCTCTCCCTAACCCTCAGCCTAACCCTAAACCTACCCCTAACCATTGCCCTAACCCTTACCGTAACCCTCACCCTCATCCTCACCTTAACCCTAACCCACACCCTAACCCTAAAAATACCCCTCACCCTAACACTAACCCTAACGCTCACAATAACCCTAACCTTCAACCTAACCCTAACTCTACCCCTCACCCTAACCTTCAACCTAACCCTAACTCTACCCCTCACCCTAACCTTCAACCTAACCCTCACCGTATTTCTAACGCTAACCCTAACCCTCACCCTCACCCTAACCCTCAACCTAAACCTTTACCTCACCCTAACCCTAACCCTAACCCTAATCTTCACAGTAACCCTAACCCTAACCCTACCTCTAAACCTAAATCTAACCCTTACCCTCACCCTAGCCCTCACCCTAACCCTAACCCTAACCCTACCCCTAAACCTAACACTCACCCTAACCCTAACACTAAACCTCACACTAAACCTAACCCTCACCCTAACCCTAACCCGAGCCATTAGGGTGAGCCTAACTCTCACACTCAGCCTCAACCTCAGCCTAATCATAACCCTAACACTAATCCTAACCCTACCCCTCACCCTCACCCTACCCCTCACCCTCACGCTAGCACTCACCCTAAGCCTCACCCTAAAACTAACCCTCACCCTCGACCTAATCCTACCCCTCAGCCTCACCCTACCACTAGCCCTAACCCTCACCCTAACACTATCCCTAACCCTAAGCTAACCCTAAATATACCCCTCACCCTTACCCTCACCCTAACCCTAACCCTAACCCTAACCCTAAAATACCCCTCACCCTAACCCTCACCCTAACCCTAACCCTCACAATAACCCTAACCCTCACCCTAACCTTAAAAATACCCCTCACCCTAACCCTCACCCTAACCGTCAACCTAACCCTAACCCTCACAATAACCCTAACCATCACCCTACCCCTAACCCTACCCCTCACCCTAACCCTCAACCTAAACTTCACCCTTACCCAAACGTTAACACTAACCCTCACCCTCACCCTAACCCTCAACCTAACCCTTCACCTCACCCTAACCCTAACCCTAACCGTAACCCTGACATTAACACTAACCCTAACCCTACCCCTAAGCGTAACTCTAATCCTCCCCCTTACCCTAGCCCTAAACCTCACCCTCACCCTCACCCTAACCCTAAGCCTAAACCTAACCCTCACCCACACCCTAAGCCTCAACTAAACCTTCACCTCACCCTAACCCCAACCCTAACCGTAACCCTGACAGTAACACTAACCCTAACACTACCCCTAAACGTAGCTCTAAGTCTCCCCCTTACCCTAGCCCTAAACCTCACCCTCACCCTCACCCTATCCCTAAGCCAAAACATAACCCTCACCCTCAGCCTAACTCTAACCCTAAACCTAACCCTAACCCTACCCCTCACCCTCACTGTACCGCTAATCCTAAACCTAACCCTAACCCTCACAATAAAACTAACCCTCACCCTAACCCTAAAAATATTCGTCAACCTATCCCTCATGCTAACACTAAGCCTAACCCTAACCCTCACAATAACCCTAATCCTCACCTTAACCCTAACCCTAACCCTCACCCTAACCCTCACCCTAACCCTAACACTAACCCTACCCTTCACCCTAACCCTAACCATCAACCTAACCCTAGGCCTCACCCTAACCCTAACCTGAACCCTATCCCTCACCTTAACCCTCACTCTCACCCTAAACATCACCGTAACCCTAATCCTTACCCTATCCCTCACCTTCACCCTCACCCTCACCTTAACCCTTACCCTAACCCTAACCCTCACTGTCAGCCTAACCCTAACCCTAACCCTAACCCTAAATCTAACCCTAACCCTCAACCTCACCCTCACACTAACCCTAACGCTAAACTTAACTCTCATACTCACACTCACCCTAACCCTAAACCTAACCCTCACCCAAGCCCTAACCCTCACCTGGAACCTAACCCTAACCCTCACCCTCATTCTAACCCTAACCCTACCCCTCACACTACCCCTCACCCTAACCCTAAAACTAAACCTCACACTAAACCTAACCCTCACCATAACCCTAACCCAAGCCCTCACCCTAACCCTCACCCTAACCGTCACCAACACCCTCAACCTCACCTTACCATAACCCTAAGACTAATCCAAACCCTACCCCTCACACTCACCCTACCCCTCACCCTCACCCTAGCACTCACCCTAAGCCTCACAATAAAACTAACCATCACCATCATCCTCACCCTCAGCCTAACCCTCACCCTAACCCTCATCCTAACCCTAAACCTCAACCTCACCCTCATCCTAACCCTTACCCTAACCCCAACCCTCACCCTCGCCCTCACCCTCACCCTAACCCTAACCCTAACCCTCACCTTCGACCTAACCCTCACCCTCACCCTAAACATCACCCTAACCCTAACCCTATCCCTAACCCTAACCCTCCCCCTAACCCTAACCCTAAACCTCACACTAGCCCTAACCCTCACCCTAACCCTAACCCTAGCCCTCACCCTCACCCTCACCCTAAACATCACCCTAACACTAACCCTCAACCTAACCCTCACCCTAACACTAACCCTCACGTGCACCCTCAACCTAACACTAAACCTCACCCTAGCACTCACCCTAACTCTAAGTCTAACCCTCACCCTAACCCTAACCCTAACCCTAACCCTAAAAATACCCCTCACCCTAACCCTCACAATTACCCTAACCCTCACCCTAACCCTAAAAATACCCCTCACCCTAACCCTCACCCTAACCATAAACCTCACAATAACCCTAACCGTCACCTTAACCCTAACCCCATCCCTCACCCTAACCCTCAACCTAACCCTCACCCTTACCCAAACATTAACGCTAACCCTCACCCTAACCCTCAACCTAACCCTACACCTCATCCTCACCCTAACCCTAACCATAACCCTGACATTAACACTAACCCTATCCCTACCCCTAAACTGTAGAGAGCTGCGAGAGGCTGCACCTGGAAGATGGCGCCGGCTTCCGCCCTCTGCCTTCCGGATGGTGAGTGCTCTCTGTGGTAAACAGCTCCTTATATGGCTAAGGCAGAGAATCTGGCTTGCTTCCACGTACCTGAACCTATTGGTGGTTCCCATGTGGCGTATCACGGTTGGCTACCCAGCGGGTACTTAAGGCTGTGGGGAATTCTCCCCGGGGTTGGGGTCAGAAGATTACTCAAAGGTCCTGAATAAACTGCAGAGAGAAGAGTTCGGTGTCACATCTTCCTTGGTGGTCGAGGCTCTAGCGACACGTGGTGGCCTGTATGGGGACTCAGCCATAACCCCAATGAGGACTCAGAACTCTCTGCAGTCAGGTTGGTGCACTGGTAAGTTCCCAGGTAAAAGGGGAATCCGTGACAAGAGCGGGGGGTAAGTCCCTAGGTAAAAGGGGAATCCACGACAAGAGCGGGGGATAAGTTTCCAGGTAAAAGGGGAATCTGCGACAAGAGCAGGGGATAAGTTCCCAGGTAAAAGGGGAATCCGCGACAAGAGCGGGGGGGGGGGATTTTTGCCCTTCTCTGTAGATAAAGAGAGAGCGAGAACCCGGGGCTAGTCAATAGAGTAGCTAAAAGTAAAAGTAAAAGTTTGTTTACCAGCTTTAAATGTTTAAAACATGGGCGCTTCTTCTTCGCACCCAATTTTTTTGGCTCTCAATGAGCTACTGCACTCAAAAAAGTTAAAAATAAAAAAGAGTACTTTAGAGAGATTTTTGGATGAAAGTGACATCGTTGCCCCGTGGTTCGCTGTCTCTGGAAGCCTCATGGTGGCCTCTTGGGAGAAACTAGGGAGGGACCTAGATTTTGCCTCTGAACAAGGAACGCTTAAGAGCGGGGTGAGACCAATATGGAAACTGATAAGAGGCTGTCTCAAGGACCAGCGTTGCAGTGAGGTGGTAGAGAATGGTCAGGCCGCCCTAGAAGTGCTGCAGGAAGAAAGATCGGAAAGGGCAGACAGCGAAAAGGAGGAGGGGGGGGGTTATACCCCGATTTTGCCGAACTAGAGACCTCTGAGTCTACAGACTTACAGGAACTACAATCACTCATAGAACGAATAGAAAAAACAAAGATAAGAAAGAGGAGGAAAGGGAAGGAGAGAGAGGACCCAGATAAAGACGAATACATGCCCTCCCTGCACCGCGCCACACCTTTGGCCCCTCCGCTCTCTGGAGGACCCCGAAAGTGGCAGTCCCGGCTGTTCTTTCAGCCCAGACATGTGGAAAGCGGTCAGAAGCGAGTTACATCTAGCCTGTCAAATATTTCAGGATCCACAGGGACAGCGGTATCATGAACCCTTAGATTTTAAGGTTATAAAATCTTTAGCTGAGTCTGTGCGGACATATGGAATCACAGCCTCCTTTACTGTAGCCCAGGTGGAGGCCCTAAACAGACACTGCATGACACCCGGTGATTGGAATGGGCTCGCACGAGCTTGTTTGAGCCCAGGTCAGTATTTAGATTGGAAGGCCTTTTTGATTGAATTTGTTAGTGAAGAGGCTGCAGCCAATCAGGCTGCGGGAAACCCAGCTTGGGACAGAGATATGCTGCTTGGACAGGGGAGATTCGCCAATCAGCAGATAGGCTACCCGGTTCAAGTTTATGAACAAATCAATAAAATTGGCATAAAGGCATGGAAGGCCTTACCAAATAAAGGCGAGGTGAGTGGCAATCTCACCAAAATCCTGCAGGGCTCTAAGGAGCAGTTTTCGGACTTTGTTGCCCGTATGGTCGAGGCCGCTGGCAGAATTTTTGGTGACCCAGATGCAGCCATGCCATTAATTAAACAGCTTGTTTATGAGCAGTGCACTAAGGAATGCAGAGCCGCCATAACCCCATATAAGAATAGAGGACTAGAAGCATGGATGAAAGTTTGCAGAGAGTTGGGCGGACCACTAATGCTGGATTAGCTGCTGCTGTGGTGCAATTAACCCAGAAGAAAGGGGGAGGCTCAGGTGCGTGCTTTAGATGCGGCAAGATGGGACACATAAAGCATAATTTCCCTGAAAGAGGAAGTGTGATAGAAACAGGAAAGGGACAACAGCCTAAGCAGCCTGGGCTATGCCCTAGATGTAAAAGGGGGAAGCACTGGGCAGTTGAATGCCAATCTGTGAAAGACATCCACAGTCGAACCTTAACACAGGCCCAGGAGGAAAGAACCCATTCAAAAAACGGGCAGCGGGGCCCCCGCCCTCAGGGCCCGAAAATATATGGGGCAGTCGAGAACCAGGACAGGAGCTACTACCCAGAACAATGGCCGACCCTCCGGCACCCCAAGGACCGTGGAGAGCCACTGCTGGCTCAGCAGGACTGGACCTCCGTGCCACCACCAGACTCGTATTAACTCCCCGAATGGGGGTCCAGTTAGTTGACACAGACTTCCAAGGACCCCTTGAGCCTGGCACGGTGGGATTGTTGATAGGGAGGTCATCCACAATTCTGCGGGGCCTTAAGGTGCATCCTGGTGTGATTGACCCAGACTATACTGGAACTGTAAAGATTATGGTTGAATCTCCTAAAGGAATTTTAGCCATCTCCCCAGGAGATAGAATTGCTCAGCTTTTGATTTTACCCAGTTTACATGACCATTTTGCGGCTCAGCCCAAGCTAAGAGGAAAGGGGGGTTTTGGATCCACAGGAACAGACTTAACATTCCTGTCTCTTGATTTGGACCAAAGACCAGTTCTTGAACTCAATGTTGATAATAAGAAAATTTTGGGCCTTTTGGATACTGGGGCACACAGGAGCATTATTTCCAGAAAAGATTGGCCATCGGGATGGCCTGTACAAGCGTCCTCCCAAATCTTACAAGGTCTGGGATATGCTAAGGCCCCTGACATGAGTGCGAGACAGCTACACTGGAGTGATGAAGAAGGACATTCCGGTATAATACAGCCTTATGTGTTAGAGCTCCCGGTTTCCTTATGGGGCAGAGACCTTATGAAAGAAATGGGATTTAAATTAAGTAATGACTATTCCCCTGCATCACAGGACATGATGGTGCGTATGGGTTATCACCCCAGTTTTGGACTAGGTAAATTTCTACGAGGGAACAAGGAGCCTATTAAAGTGTACCAGAGAAACCACAGGCAGGGCTTGGGTTTTTCCTAGGGGCCACTGGGGGAGGGATCCCCATGTCCTGGAAAACGGAGGAGCGGGTGTGGGTGCCTCAGTGGCCACTTTCCTCTGAAAAATTAACTGCTGCCAGGACATTAGTACAAGAACAGTTAACCCAAGGACACATTAAACCATCAGTATCCCCGTGGAATACACCTATTTTTGTTATTAAAAAGAAGTCTGGAAAATGGCGTTTGTTACACGATTTACGAGCCATCAGTAACCGGATGCAAATTATGGGCCCTGTACAACGAGGCCTACCTTTGCTTTCTTCCCTGCCGGCCTTTTGGCCCATTATTGTGATTGATATAAAGGATTGTTTTTTTTCCATTCCCCTACATGATCAAGACAGTGTGAGGTTTGCTTTTACTATTCCCTCCTGCAATCATGAGGAGCCAGATAAAAGATATGAGTGGGTAGTTTTGCCTCAGGGGATGGCCAATAGTCCTACTATGTGCCAACTTTATGTGGACGAAACTCTTGCCCCTCTTAGACAAAAATATCCCAAATTAAGATGCATTCATTATATGGATGATATTTTACTAACAGCAAAGAGTAAACATATGCTGGAAAAGGCATATGTGGATTTGATTGAGATGCTAAAGCACAGAGGACTGTTTATAGCTCCTGAAAAGGTACAGCAGGACCAGGTTATTGATTACTTAGGAGCGAAAATATGTAAAAATTGCTTTACTCCACAAAAGGTAGAGTTGAGAAAAGATAATCTAAAAACCTTAAATGATTTTCAAAAATTGTTAGGAGATATTAATTGGGTTAGAAGCTATTTAAAGCTACCAAATTATGAGTTGAGACCCCTTTATGCTATGTTACAAGGAGACTCCGCTTTGTATTCTCCTAGACAGTTAACCAAAGAGGCAAGAGAGACTTTACATAAAGCAGAAGATAGATTACAAAATGCCTGCTTACAGAGAATACAGGAAGACAAGAGTATTACCCTGTGTATACTCCCTACCTTTTCTCAACCTACTGGGTTGTTGTGGCAAGAAGGCCCATTGTTTTGGATTCACCCGAAAATATCACCGGCCAAGTCCATTGAATATTACCCTACTGCTGTGGCTGGTGTTGCACTATCTGGAATTCAACAATGCTTACAGTATTTTGGAATTGCCCCGTCTACCATTATAGTTCCTTACACCAGCCATCAAGTTCAAACCTTGTGTGCTACTATAGATGATTGGGCTATTTTACAATGTAGCTTTACTGGACAAATAGACAACCACTTTCCAAAACATCCGCTTTTGGGGTTTTTAAGGAACACCCAATTATCTTTCCTAAGGTAACGACTTCTCAACCTATTGTAAGTGCCCCTAATGTATTTACTGATGGCTCAAAAACGGGATGTGGTGTATACATGGTTGAGGCACAACGACCGGTACACCCGAACCCTCACCCCAAAGCTCACCCTCACTGTAACTCTCACCCTCTCCCTAACCCTCAGCCTAACCCTCAGCCTAACCCTAACCATTACCCTAACCCTAACACTAACCCTAAACCTCACCCTAAACCTCACCCTAACCCTTACCCACACCTTAAACTTCACCCTCTCCCGAACCCTCACTCTCACCTAACCCTCACCCTAATGCGAAACATCACCCTAAACCTAATTTTCAACCTAAACCTTACCCTCAACCTAACCCTAAAAATAACCCTAACCCTAAAACTCACACAATCCCCAAACGTCACACTTACCCTAACCCTAAACTTTACCCTCACCCTAACGCTAACCCTAACCCTAAACTTCACACCAACCCTAACCCTCACGCTAACCCTACCCTACTCCTCAACCTAACCCTCACCCTAATGCTAAACCTAACCCTAACGCTCACACTAACACTAACCCTCACCCTAACCCTAACCCTACCCCTCACCCTCACCCTACCACTAGCCCTAAACCTCACCCTAACCCTAATCCAAAACCTAACCCTCACCCGAAACCTAAAAATACCCCTCACCCTAACCCTCACCCTAACCCTAAACCTAAACCTAACCCTCACAATAAACCTAACCCTAACACTTACCCCTCACCCTAACCCTCACCCTAACCGTAATGCTAACCCTAAACCTCACCCTCACTCTAAACCTCAACCTAACCCTATACCGCACCCTAACCCTAACACTAACACCAGACCTGACAGTAACACTAACCCTAAACCTACACCTAAACCTAACTCTAACCCTCACCCTTAACCTAACCCTAACCCTCACCCTCACCATCAGCATAACCCTAACCCTAACCCTCACGCTCAGCTTAACCCTAACCCTAACCCTAACCTTACCCCTCACCCTCACCCTAAACCTAACCCTAAACGTAACCCTAACCCTCACAGTAACCCTAACCCTCACCCTAACGCTAAAAATACCCCTCCCCCTAACCCTCACCATAACCCTAAACTTAAACCTAACCCTCACAATAACCCTAATCCTCACCCTAAACGTAACCCTCAACCTAACCCTAGCCCTCACCCTAACCCAAACCCTAACCCTATCCCTCACCCTAACACTCCCTCTCACCCTAAACATCACCGTAAACCTAATCCTCATCCTAACCCTAACCGTCACCCTCACCCGCACCCTCACCCTAACCCTAACACTAACCCTCAACCTCAGCGTAACCCTAACCCTAACCCTAACCCGAAACCTAAACCTAACCTTCAACCTCACCCTCACACTAACCCTAACGCTAACCCTATCCCTCACACTCACACTCACACTAACCCAAAACCTAACCCTCACCCAAGCCCTAACCCACAACTAGAACCTAACCCTAACCCTCACCCTCATCCTAGCCCTAACCCTCATCCTAACCCTAACCTTACCCCTCACCCTAACCCTAACCCTCAACCTCACACTAAACCTAACCCTCACTCTAACCCTAACCTGAGCCCTCACCGTAAACCTCACCCTAACCCTCACCCTCACCCTCAACCTGAGGCTAACCATAACCTAAAACTAATCCTGACCCTAACCCTCACCCTCACCCTACCTATCACCCTCACCCTAGCACTCACCCTAAAACTAACCCTCACCCTCATCCTCACCCTCACCCTAACCCTCACCCTAACCCTAATCCTCAACCTAAACCTCACCCTAAACCTAATCCTAAACCTAACCCTCAAACTCACCCTAACCCTAACCCTAACCCTAACCCCATACCTCACTTTCGCCATCACTCTCACCCTAACCCTAACACTAACCCTCACTCTCAACCTAACCCTAACCCTCACCCTAAACATCACCCTTACCCTAACCCTAACCCTAACCCTAACCCTCACCCAAGCCCTAACCCTAAAACTCACACTAACCCAAACCCACACCCTAACACTAACCCTAACCCTCACCTAACCCTCACCCTAAACCTCACCCTCACCGGAAACATCACCCTAACACTAACCCTCACCATAACCCTAAACCTAACGCTCACCCTAACACTAACCCTCAAGCGCACTCTCAACCTAACACTCATCCTAGCACTCAACCTAACTCTAAGCCTAACCCTCACCCTAACCCTAACCCTCATCTCACCATCACCCTAATCCTCAGCCTAACCCTAACCCTAACACTAACACTAACACTCACCCTAACCCTAACACAAGCCCTACCCCTGTCCCTAAACCTCACCCCCAACCTCAGCCTCACCCTAAACATCACCCAAACACTAACCCTCAGCCTAAACCTCAACCTAACACTAACCCTCACCCTCACCCTCAAACTTAGCCTAACCCTAACCCTCAACCTAAACCTAACCCTAACCCTCAACCTCACCCTCACCCTAAACTTAAACCTAATCCTAACCCTAACCCTAACCTTCAACCTCACCGTAACCCTAACCCTAAACCTAACCCTAATCCTAACCCTAAACTTCAACCTCACCCACCTCCTCACCCTAACCCCAAACCTAATCCAAAATCTAACCCTAACCCTCACCCTCACCCTAACCCTAACCCTAACCCTCACCCTAACCCTAACGCTAACCCTCACCCTCACCTCACCCTAACCCTAAACCTAAAACTATCCGCAAACCTCACCCTAACCCTCATCCTAAACCAAACCCTAAATCTCACCCTCACCCTCACCCTAACCCTCAACCTTACCCTTACCCTCACCCTAAACCTAATCCTAACCCTAAACCTCACACTAACCTTAACCCTCACCCTAAACCTAACCCTCACCCTAACCCTAACACTAACCCTACCCCTCTCCCCAACAGTCTCCATAACCCTAAAAGGAATCCTAACTTAACCTTACCCCTAATGCTCAACCTCAGCCCTACCCTAACCCTAATCCTAACTCTCATCCTAACCCTAACCCTCACCCTCAACCTCACCCTAACCCTAACCGTAAACCTGACCCTCACCCTAATCCTTACCCTTATCCTAACCCTAACCCTCACACCAACCCTAACCCTCACCCTAATCCTAAACTTACCCCTCACCCTAAGCCTCACCCAAAACTAACCCTAACAATAACCCTCACACTAACCCTCACACTCACCCTAAACCTAATCTTACCCCTCAGCCTCATCCTAAACCTAACCCTAACCCTAACCCTAACCCCCACCCTAAACCTAACCCTCACCCTTACCCTAACCCTAACCCACACCTTAACACTCACGATCATCCGAACCCTCACCCTCACCCTAACCCTAACCCTAACCCTACCCCTCACCCTAACCCTCAACCTAACCCTAACACTAAACCTCACACCAAAATTAACCCTCAACCTAACCCTAACCCGAGCCGTTAGGGTGAGCCTAACCCTCACCCTCACCCTCAACCTCAGCCTAACCATAACCCTAACACTAATCCTAACCCTACCCCTCAGCCTCACCCTAGCACTCACCCTAAGCCTCACCCTAAAACTAACACTCACCCTCAGTCTAACCCTCAACCTAACCCTAATCCTAACCCTAACCCTCAACCACAGCCTCATCCTAACCCTAACCCTAACCCCAACACTCATCCTCGGCCTCACCCTCAACCTCACCCTAACCCTAACCCTCACACTCAACCTAACCCTAACAATCACCCTCACCCTACCACTAGCCCTAACCCTCACACTAACACTAAACCTAACCCTAACCCTAACCCTAAACATACCCCTCACCCTAACCCTCACCCTAAACTTAACCCTCACCCTAACCCTAAAAATAACCCTCACCCTAACCCTCATCCTAAACCTAAACCTAACCCTAACCCTCACAATAACCCTAAACGTCAGCCTAACTCTTACCGTACGCCTAACCCTAAATCTAACCCTAAACCTCAACTTCACCCTCACACTAACCCTAACCCTAAACCTAACTATCATACTCACACTCACCCTAACCCTAACCCTGACAGTAACCCTAACCCTAACCATCCCCCTAAACGTAACTCTAAACCTCCCCCTTACCCTAGCCCTAAACCTCACCCTCACCCTCACCCTAACCCTAAGCCTAAACCTAACCCTCACCCTCAGCCTAAACCTAACCCTAACCCTAACCCTACCCCTACCCCTCACCCTCACCCTAACCCTACTGCTAACCCTAAACCTAACCCTAACCCTCACAATAAACCAAAACCTCACCCTAACGCTAAAAATGTTCCTCACCCTAACCCTCATGATAACACTCAACCTAATCCTAACCCTCACAATAACCCTAATCCTCACCTTAACCCTAACCCTAACCCTCACCCTAACCCTAAGGCTAACGCTAAACTTCACCCTAACCCTAACCCTCAACCAAAACCTAGGCATCACCCTCACCCTCACCTTAACCCTCACTGTCACCCTAAACCTCACTGTAACTCTAATCCTTACCCTAACCCTCACCCTCACCCTCACCCTCACCCTCACCCTCACCCTAACCCTAACCCTAACCCTCAACGTCAGCCTAACCCTAACCCTAAACCTAAACCTAAACCTAACCCTAACCCTCAACTTCACCATCACATTAACCCTAAAGCTAAAACTAACTCTCATAATCACAATCACCCTAACCCTAACCCTAACCCTCACCCAAGCCCTAACCCTCACCTGGAACCTAACCCTAACCCTCACCCTCATTCTAACCCTATCCCTACCCCTCACACTACCCCTCACCATAACCCTAACACTAAACCTCACACTAAACCTAACCCTCACCCTAACCCTCACCCTAAACCTCACCCACACCCTCAACCACACCTAACCATAACCCTAACACTAATCCTAACCCTACCCCTCACCCTCACCCTACCCCTCACCCTCAACCTAGCACTCACCCTAAGCCTCACAATAAAACTAACCCTAACCCTCATCCTCACCCTCAACCTAACCCTCACCCTAACCCTAATCCTAACCCTAAACCTCAACCTCGCCCTCATCCTAACCCTTACCATAACCCCAACTCTCACCCTCGCCCTCCAACTCACCCTCACCCTAACCCTAACCCTCACCCTCACCCTAACCCTAACCCTCACCCTAAACATCACCCTAACCCTAACCCTATCATTAACCCTAAACCTCACCCTCTCCATAACCCTACCACTAAACCTCACACTAGCCCTAACCCTCACGCTAACCCTAACCCTATAGCTCACCACAACCCTTACACTCACCCTAAACATCACCTTAACACTAACCCTCAACCTAACCCTAAACCTAACCGTCGACCTATCACTAACCCTCACGTGAACCCTCAACCTAACACTAAACCTCACCCTAGCACTCACCCTAACTCTAAGCCTACCCTAACCCTAAGCCCAACTCTCAGGCTCGCCCTCACCCTCACCCTCAACCTAACCCAAACCCTCACCCTCGACCTAACCCTAACCCTCACCCTAAACATCACACTAACCTTAATCCTATCCCTAACCCCAACACTCCCCCTAACCCTAACCATTAACCTCACACTAACCCTAACCCTCACCTAACCCTAACGCTAGCCCTCACCCTAACCCTCACCCTAACCCTCACCCTCAGCCGGAAACATCACCCTGACACTAACCCTCAACCTAACCCTAAACCTATCCCTCACCATAGCACCCTCAACCTAACACTAACCCTCACCCTTGCACTCACCCTAATTCTAAGCCTAACCCTTACCCTAACCCTAACCCTCACCCTAACCCTAACCCTCATCTAAACATCACCCTAATCCTCAGCCTAACCCTAACCCTAACCCTCACCCTAATCCTAACACAACCACTACCCCTGTCCCTAACCCTCACCCTAACCCTAACCCTTAACCTCACGCTAACCATAAACCTAACGCTCAACCTCACACTAGCCCTCACCTCACCCTAACACTCACCGTCACCCTAACCCTCACCCACACCCTAAACCTCTCCCTCACCCTCATCCTCACCCTCAGCCTAACCCTAACCCTAATCCTAATCCTAACCCTAACCCTCATCCCCACACTCAACCTAACAGTAACCCTCACCCTCAGTCTAACCCTAACCCTCACCCTAACCCTAACCCTAAGCCTCACCCTCACCTCACCCAAACCCTAAACCTAATACTAACCCTAAAACTCACCCTAAACCTCAGCCTAAACCAAACCCTAAATCTCTCCCTCACCCTCACCCTAATCCTCACTCTAACCCTTACCCTCACCCTAAACATAATCTAACCTTAAGCCTCACACTAACCTTAACCCTCACCCTAAACCTAACCCTCACCCTCACACTAACTCTTACCCTCACCCTAGACCTCACCCTAACCCTAAACCTAACATTAACCCTCACCCTCAGCCTAACCCTAACCCTAACATTGATCCTAAGCCTAACCTTCACCCTCACGCTAACTCTAACCTTATCCCTCACCCCAACCCTAACCCTCACCCTCACCCTCACCGTAAACTTAACCCTAACCCTAACCCTCACCCAAACCCTAACCCTAACACTAACCCTAAACCTTACCCACACCCTAACTTCACCCCCTCCCAAACCCTCACCTTCACCCTAACCCTCACCCTAACCCTAAGCCTCACCCTAACCCTAAAAATACCCCTCAGCCTAACCCTCAGCCTAACCCTAACCCTCACAATAACCCTAACCCTCACCCTAACCCTAACCCTACCCCTCACCCTAACCCTCACCCTAACTCTAACGCTAACACTCTCACCCTCACCCTAAACCTCAACCTAACCCTATACCTCACCCTATCCCTACCACTAACCCTAACCCTGACAGTAACCCTAACCCTAAACCTACACCTAAACCCAACTCAAACCCTCACCCTTACCCTAGCCCTAACCCTAAACCTCAACCTCACACTAAACCTAACCCTAACACTCACCCTCACCCTAACCTTCACCAACACTCTAACCCGAACCCGAACCCGAACCCTCAACCTCACCCCAACCCTCACCCTCACCCTAAACATCACCCAAACACTAACCCTCACCCTAACCCTAATCCTAACCCTAACCCTCAACCTCACCCTCACCCTAAACTTAAACCTAACCCTATCCCTAACCCTAACCTTCAACCTCACCCTCACCCTCAACCTAACCCTTACCGTAACCCAAACTCTAACCCTAACCCTCACCCTAACCGTAACCCTCACCATCACACTAACCCTCACCCTCACCCTAACCCTCACCCTAACCCTAATCCTCACCCTAAACCTAACCCTCACCCTCACCCTAAACCTAACCCTAACCAGCACTCTCACCTCACCCTAACCCAAACCTAACACTAACCCTCACCCTCACCTGACCCTAACCCTATCCCAAATCCTAGATCTCACCCTCATCCTCACCTTAACCCTCACCCTTACCCTTACCCTCACCCTAAACCTAATCCTAACCCTAACTCTCAGACTAATCCTAAACCTCACCCTAAACGTAACCCTCACCCTCACACTAACACTAACACTAACCCTACCCCTCTCCCTAACTGTATCCTTAACCCTAACCTTAAGACTAACCCTCACCCTAACCTTACCTCTTACCTTCACCCTCACCCCTACCCTCACCCTCACCCAAACCTTAACCATCACAGTAACCCTCACCCACATCATAACCCTCACCCTCTCCTGAACCCTAACGCTCACATTAACCCTAACTCTACCCTTCACCCTAAACCTCACCCTAACCCTAACCCTAACAGGAACACTCACACTAACACTAACACTCACCCTAAACCTAAACTTACCCCTCACCCTCATCCAAAACCTAGCCTTAACCCTAACCCTCACCCTAAACCTAACCCTCACCCTAATCCTCACCCTCACCCTAACCCTCACCCACACCTTAACTCACCATCACCTGAACCCTCACCCTCACGCTAACCCTCACCCGACCCTAGCCCTCAACCTAACCCTCACACTAATGCTAAACATAACCCTCACCCACTGCCTAACCCTAATCCTCACCCGAACGCGAACCCTCACCCTAAAGCTCACCCTCACCCTAACGCTCACCCTCACCCTAGCCCTCAACCTAACCCTAACGCTAAACCAAAACCTCACCCTCTCCCTAACCCTCAGCCTAACCCTTACCCTAACCCTAACCATTGCCCTAACCCTAACACTAACCCTCACCCTCACCCTCACCTTAACCTAACCCTCACACTAACAATAAAAATACCCCTCACCCTAACCCTCACCCTAACACTAACCCTAACACTCACAATAACCCTGTCCTTCACCCTAACCCTAACCCTACCCCTCACCCTAACCTTCAACCTAACCGTCACCGTAACTCTAACGCTAACCCTAACCCTAACCCTAACCCTCACAGTAACCCTAACCCTAAACCTACCCCTAAACCTAAGTCTAACCCTTACGCTCACCCTAGCCCTCACCCTAAGCCTAAACCTAACCCTCACACTCAGCCTAACCCTAACCTTAACCCTAACCCTAAACCTAACCCTAACTCTCAACCTCACCCTCACACTAACCCTAACGCTAAACCTAACTTTCATACTCACATTCACCCTAACCCTAAACCTAACCCTCACCCAAGCCCTAACCCTCACCTGGAACCTAACCCTAACCCTCACTCTCATTCTAAACCTATCCTTACCCCTCACACTACTCCTCACCTTAACCCTAACACTAAACCGCACACTAAACCTAACCTTCACCTAACCCTAGGGTTAGGGTTAGGGTTACCTCACCCTAAGCCTCACCCACACCCACAACCTCACCTAACCATAACCCTAACACTAATCCTAACCCGACCCCTCACCCTCACCTTACCGCTCACCCTCACCCTAGAACTCACCCTAAGCCTCACAATAAAACTAAACCTCACCCTCATCCTCACCCTCAGCCTAACCCTGACCCTAACACTAATTCTAACTCTAAACCTCAACCTCACCCTCATCCTAACCCTTACTCTAACCCCAACCATCACCTTCGCCCTCACCTTCACCCTCACCCTAACCCTCACCCTGAACCTCGACGTAAACTTAACCCTCAGCCTAAACATCACCCTAACCCTAACCCTATCCCTAACCCAAACCCTAAACCTCACATGAGCCTTAGCCCTAACCCTCACCAGAAACATCACCCTAACACTAACCCTAAACCTAAAACTCACCCTAACACTAACCCTCACATGCACCCTCAACCTAACACTAAACCTCACCCTAGCACTCACCCTAACTCTAAGCCTAAGCCTAACCCTAACCCTAACCCTAAACCTAAAAATACCCCTCACCCTAACCCTCACCCTAACCCTAACCCTCACGGTAACCCTAACCCTCACCCTTACCCTAAAAATACCCCTCAACCTAACCCTCACCCTAACCCTCACCCTAACCCTAACCCTCACAATAAACCTAACCGTCACCCTAAACCTAAACCTACCCCTTACCCTAATCCTCAACCTAACCCTCACCCTTACCCAAATGTTAACGGTAACCCTCACCATCACCTTAAACCTCAAACGGACCCCACACCTCAACCTAACCCTAACCATAACCGTAACCCTGACGGTAACACTAACCCTACCCCTACCCCTAAATGTAACTCTAATCCTCCAACTTACCCTAGCCCTAAACCTCTCCCTCACCCTCACCCTAACCCTAAGCCTAAAGAAAACCCTCACCCTCAGCCTAACCCTAACCCTAAACCTAACCCTCACTCTACCCCTCACCCTCACCCTAACGCTAACCCTAATCCTAACCCTAACCCTCACAATAAACCTAACCTTCACCCTAACACTAAAAATATTCCTCACGCTAACACTAAACCTAACCCTAACCCTCACAATAACCCTAATCCTCACCTTAACCCTAAACCTAACCCTCACCCTAACCCTAACGCTAACCCTACCCTTCACCCTAACCCTAACCATCAAACTAACCCTAGGCCTCAACCTAACCCTAACCCTAACCCTAACCCTCACCTTAACCCTCACTCTCACCCTAAACATCACCGTAACCCTAATCCTTACCCTAACCCTCACCCTCAACCTCACCCTCACCCTATCCCTAACTAACCCTAACCCTCACCGTCAGCCTAACCCTAAGCCTAACCCTAACCCTAATCCTCAACCTCACCCTCACCCTAACCCTAACGCTAAACCTAACTCTCATACTCACACTCAACCTAACCCTAAACCTAATCCTCACCCAAGCCCTAAACCTCACCTGGAACCTAACCCTAACCCTTACACTCATTCTAACCCTGTCCCTACTCCTCACCCTAACCCTCACCCTAACCCTAACACTAAACCTAACGCTCACCCTAACCCTACCCCGAGCCCTCATTCTAACCCTCACCCTATCCCTCACCCACACCTTCCACCTCACCTAACCATAACCCTAACACTAATCCTAACCCTACCCCTCACCCTCACCCTACCCCTCACCCTCACCCTAGCACTCAACCTAAGCCTCACAATAAAACTAAACCTCACCAACATCCTCTCCCTCAGCCTATCCCTCATCCTAACCCTCATCCGAACCCTAAACCTCAACCTCACCCTCATCCTAACCCTTACCCTAACCCCAACCCTCACCCTCGCACTCACCCTCACCCTAACCCTAACCCTAAACCTCACCCTCGACCTAACCCTAACCCTCACCCTAAACATCACCCTAAACCTAACCCTATCCCTAACCCTAACCCTGCCCCTAACCCTAACCCTAAACCTCACACTAGCCCTAGACTTCACCCTAAACCTCACCTTCACCGGAAACATCACCCTAACACTAACCCTCAACCTCACCCTAAACCTAAACCTCACCCTAACACTAAACCTCACACACAGCCTCAACCTAACATTAAACCTCACCCTAGCACTCACGCTAACTCTAAGCCAGCCCGCACCCTAACCCTAACCCTAACCCTAAACCTAAAAATACCCCTCAACCTAACCCTCACCCTAACCCTAACCCTCACAGTAACCCAAACCCTCACCCTAACCCTAAAAATACCCCTCACCCTAACCCTCACCCTAACCCTCACCCTAACCCTCACCCTAACCCTAACCCTCAATATAACCCTAACGATCACCCTAACCCTAACCCTACCGCTCACCCTAACCCTCAACCTAACCCTCACCTTTACCCAAACGTTAACACGAACCCTCACCCTCACCCTAATCCTCAACTAACCCTACACCTCACCCTAAACCTAACCCTAACTGTAACCCTGACATTAACACTAACCCTAACACTACCCCTAAACGTAACTCTAATCATCCCCCTTACCCTAGCCCTAAACCTCACCCTCACCCTCACCTTAACCCTAAGCCTAAACATAACCCTCACCCTGAGCCTAACCCTAACCCTAAACCTAACCCTAACCCTACCCCTCACCCTCACCCAACCGCTAACCCTAAACCTAACCCTAACCCTCACAATAAACCTAACCCTAACCCTAACCCTAAAAATATTCCTCACCCTATCCCTCACGCTAACACTAAACCTAAACCTAACCCTCACAATACCCCTAATCCTCATCTTAACCCTCACCCTAAACCTACGCTAACCGTACCCTTCACCCTAACCCTAACCCTCAACCTAACCCTAATCCTAGGCCTCACCCGAAACCTAACCCTAAACCTAACACTCACCTTAACCCTCACTCTCACCCTAAACATCACCTTAACCCTAATCCTTACCCTTAACCTCACCCTCACCCTCACCCTCACCCTATCCCTAATACTAACCCTAACCCTAAACCTAAACCTAAACCTAACCCTCAACCTCACCCTCACACTAACCCTAACGCTAAACCTAACTCTCATACTCACACTCACCCTAACCCTAAACCTAAGCCTCACCCAAACCCTAACCCTCACCTGGAACCTAACCCTAACCCTTACCCTCATTCTAACCCTATCCCTACCCCTCACCCTACCCCTCACTCTAACCCTAACACTAAACCTCACACTAAACCTAACCCTCACCCTAACCCTAACCCGAGCCCTCACCCACACCCTCAACCTCACCTAAGCAGAACCCTAACACTAATCATAACCCTACCCCTCACCCTCACCCTACACCTCACCCTCACCCTAGCACTCACCCTAAGCCTCACAATAAAACTAACCATCACCATCATCCTCACCCTCAGCCTAACCCTCACCCTAACCCTCATCCTAACCCTAAACCTCAACCTCACCCTCATCCTAACCCTTACCCTAACCCCAACCCTCACCCTCGCCCTCACCCTCACCCTCACCCTAACCCTAACATTCACCCTCGACCTAACCCTAACCCTCACCCTAAACATCACCCTAAACCTAACCCTATCCCTAACCCTAACCCTCCCCCTAACCCTAACCCTAAACCTAACACTAGCCCTAGCCCTCACCCTCACCGGAAAAATCACCCTAACACTAACCCTCAACCTAACCCTAAACCTAACCCTCACCCTAACACTAACCCTCACATGCACCCTCAACCTAAGACTAAACCTCACCCTAGCACTCACCCTAACTCTAAGCCTAACCCAAACCCTAACCCTAAATCTAAAAATACCCCTCACCCTAACCCTAACGCTCACAGTAACCCTATTCCTCACCTTGACTCTAAAAATACCCCTCACCCTAACCCTCACCCTAACCCTCACCCTAACTCTAACCCTCACAATAACCCTAACTGTCACCCTAACCCTAACCCTACCCCTTACCCTAACCCTCAACCTAACCCTCACCCTTACCCAAATGTTAACGATAACCCTCACCCTCACCCTAACCCTCAACCCAACCCTACACCTCACCCTAACCCTAACCCTAACCGTAACCCTGACATTAACACTAACCCTAACCGTACCCCTAAACGTAACTCTAATCCTCCCCCTTATCCTAGCCCTAAACCTCACCCTCACCCTCACCCTAACCCTAAGCCTAAACCTAACCCTAACCCTACCTCTCACCCTTACCCTATCACTAACCATAAACCTAACCCTAACCCTCACAATAAACCCAACCTTCACCCTAACCCTAAAAATATTCCTCACCCTATCCCTCATGCAACACTAAACCTAACCCTAACCTTCAAAATAACCCTGATCCTCAACTTAACCCTAACCCTAACCCTCATCCTAACCCTCACCCTAACCCTAACGCTAACCCTAGCCTTCACCCTAGCCCTAACCATCAACCTAACCCTAGGCCTCACCCTCACCCTCACCCTAACCCTAACCCTAAACCTCACCTTAACCCTCACTCTCACCCTAAACATCACCGTAACCCTAATCCTTACCCTAACCTTCACCCTCAAACTCACCCTCACCCTAACCCTAAGGCTAAACCTAACTCTAATACTCACACTCACCCTAACCCTAAACCTAACCCTCACCCAAGCCCTAACCCTCACCTGGAACCTAACCCTAACCCTTACCCTCATTTTAACCCTATCCCTACCCCTCACCCTATCGCTCACACTAACCCTAACACTAAACCTCACAGTAAACCTAACCCTCACCCTAACCCTCACCCTAACCCTAACCCGAGCCCTCACACTAACCCTCACACTATCCCTCACCCACACCCTCAACCTCACCTAAACATAACCCTAACACTAATCCTAACCCTACCCCTCAACCTCACCCTACCCCTCACCCTCACCCTACCACTCACCCTAAGCCTCACCCTAAAACTAACCCTCACCCTCAGCCTAACCCTCACCCTAACCCTAGCCCTAACCCCAACCCTGAGCCTCGTCCTCACCCTCACCCTCACCCTAAACCTACCCCTCACCCTCGACAGAACCCTAACCCTCACTCTAAATATCACACTAAACTTAACCCTATCCCTAACCCTAACCCTCCACCTAATCCTAACCCTTAACCTCACACTAACCCTAACCCTCACACTAACCCTAACCCTAGCCCTCACCCTACCCCTCACCCTAACCCTCACCCTCAGCCGAAACATCACCATGACACTAACCCTCAACCTAACCCTAAACCTAACCCTCACCTTAACACCCTCAAGTGCAAAGTAACCTAAAAGTAACCCTCACACTAGCACTCACCCTAACTCTAAGCCTAACCCTTACCCTAACCCTAACCCTCACCCTAACCCTAACCCTCATCTAACCATCACCCTAATCCTCAGCCTAACCCTAACACTAAACGTAAGCCTCACCCTAACCCTAACACAACCACTACACCTGTCCCTAACCCTCACCCTGACCCTAATCCTTAACCTCACCCTAACCTTACACCTAACCCTCAACCTCATCCTATCACTCACCTCACCCTAACACTCACCGTCACCCTAACCCTCACCCACACCCTAAACCTCTCCCTCACACTCAACCTCACCCTCAGACTAACCCTAACCGTAACCCTAATCTTAACCCAACCCTCATCCCCACCCTCACCCTAACCCTTACCATTACCCTAACCCTAACCCTAACCCTCACACTAACCCTAACACTCACCCTAACCCTAACCCTAAACCTTACCCTAAACCTAAACCTAACCCTCACACTAATCCTAACACTCACCATAAACCTAACATTACTCCTCACCCACACCCACACCCACACCCTAACTCTCACCCTCACCATAAACATAACCCTCACCCTAATCCACACCCTCACCCTAATCCTCACCCACACCATAACACTCACCCTCACCCGAACCCTCAACCTCACCCTAACCCTCACCCTACCTGACACCTCAACCTAACCCTAACCCAAACGCTAACCATAACCCTCACCCACACCCTAACCGTAACCCTCACCCAAACCCTCAACCTAACCTAAACATAACCCTAACACTAATCCTAACCCTACCCCTCAACCTCACCCTACCCCTCACCCTCACCCTACCACTCACCCCAAGCCTCACCCTAAAACTAACCCTCACCCTCAGCCTAACCCTCAACCTATCCCTAATCTTAACCCTAAACCTCAACCACACCCTCATCCTAACCCTAACCTTAATCCCAACCCTCATCGTTGCCCTCAAGCTGACCCTCACCCTCACCCTAAACCTAACCCTAACCCTAAACCTAACCCTCACCCTCAGCCTAACCCTAACCCTAACCCTAAACCTAACCCTAACCCTACAGCTCACTCTCACTCTACTGCTAACCCTAAACCTAACCCTAACCCTCACAATAACCTTATCCCTCAGCCTAACCCTAAAAATATTTCTCACCCTAACCCTCACACTAACACTAAACCTAACCTTAACCCTCACAATAACCGTAATCCTCACCTTAACCCGAACCCTAATCCTCACCCTAACCCTCAACCAAACCCTAACCCTAACCCTACCCTTCACCCTAACCCTAACCCTCAACCTAACCCTAGGCCTCACCCTAACCCTAACCCTAACCCTAACCCTCACCTTAATCCTCACTCTCACCCTAAACATCACCGTAACCCTAATCCCAACCGTCATCCTCGCCCTCAAGCTGACCTTCACCCTCACCCTAACCCTAATCCTAACCCTAAACCTAACCCTCACCCTCAGCCTAACCCTAAAACTAAACCTAACACTAAACCTCAACCTCACCCTCACACTAACCCTAACGCTAACCCTAACCCTCATACTCACACTCACCCCAACCCTAAACCTAACCATCACCCAAGCCCTAACCCTCACCTGGAACCTAACCTTAACCCTCACCCTCATCCTAACCCTAACCCTACCCGTCACCCTAACCCTCACCCTAACCCAAACACTAAAACTCACACTAAACCTAACCCTCACCCTAACCATAACCCGAGCTCTCACCCTAACCCTCACCCTCACCCTCAACCTCTCCTAAACATAACCCTAACCCTAACCCTAACCCTCACCCTCACCCTACACCTAACCCTAAACCTAACCCTAACCCTCACAGTAACCCTTACCCTCACCCTAACAATAAAAATACCCCTCACCCTAACCCTCACCCTAAGCCTAAACATAACCCTAACCCTCACAATAACCCTAACTGTCACCCTAACCCTAAACCTACACCTTACCCTAACCCTCAACCTAACCCTCACCCTTACCCAAACGTTAACGGTAACCCTCACCCTCACCGTAACCCTCAACCTAACCCTACACCTCACCCTAACCCTAACCATAACCGTAACCCTGACAGTAACATTAACCCTAACCCTACCCCTAAACGTAACTCTAATACTCCCCCTTACCCTAGCCCTAAACCTCACCCTCACCCTCACCCTAACCCTAAGCCTAAACATAACCCACACCCTAAGCCTAAGCCTAACCCTAAAACTAACTCTAACCCTACCCCTCACCCTCACCCTACCGCTAACCCTAATCCTAACACTAACCCTCACAATAAACCTAACCCTCACTCTAACCCTAAAAATATTCCTCACCCTAACCCTCATGCTAACACTAAACCTAACCCTAACCCTCACAATAACCCTTATCCTCACCTTAACCCTAACCCTAACCCTCACCCTAACCCTCACCCTAACCCTAACGCTCACCCTACCCTTCACCCTAACCCTAACCATCAACCTAACCCTAGGCTTCAACCTAACCCTAACCCTAACCCTCACCTTCAGCCTAACCCTAAACCTAACCTTAACCCTAAACCTAACCCTAACCCTCAACCGCACCCTCACACTAACCCTAACACTAAACCTAACTCTCATACTCACACTCACCCTAACCCTAACAATAACCCTCATCCAAGCCCTAAACCTCACCTGTAACCTAACCCTAACCCTTACCCTCATTCTAACCCTATCCCTACCCCTCACCCTACCCCTCACCCTAACCCTAACACTAAACCTCACACTAAAACCTAACCACCACCCTAACCCTAACCCGAGCCTTCACCCTAACCCTCACCCTATAACTCACACACACCCTCAACCTCACCTAACCATAACCCTAACACTAATCCTAACCCTATCCCTCACCCTCACCCTACACCTCACCCTCACCGTAGCACTCACCCTAAGCCTCACAATAAAACTAACCTTCACCCTCATCCTCACCCTCAGCCCAACTCTCACCCTAACCCTAATCCTAACCCTAAACCTCAACCTCACCCTCATCCTAACCCTTATCCTAACCCTAACCCTCACCCTCACACTCACCATCACCCTCACCCTAACCCTAACTCTCACCCTCAACCTAACCCTAACCCTCACCCTAAACATTACCCTAAACCTAACCCTATCCCTAACCCTAACCCTACCCCTAACCCTAACCCTGAACCTCAAACTAGCCCTAGCCCTCACCCTAACCCTCACCCTCACCGGAAACATCACCCTAACACTAACCCTCAACCGAAACATAAACCTAACCCTCACCCTAACACTAACCGTCACACGCAGCCTTAACCTAACATTAAACCTCACCCTAGCACTCACCTTAACTCTAAGCCAGCCCTCACCCTAACCCTAACCCTAACCCTCACCCTAACCCTAAAAATACCCCTCACCCTAACCCTAATCCTCACAATAACCCTAACCGTCACCCTAACCCTAACCCTAGCCCTAACGCTAACCCTAACCCTCACCTAACCCTAAACCTAATGCTACGCCTCACCCTAACCCTCACCCTCACCCTGACCCTAAACCTCACCCTTACCCTAAACCTAACCCAAACACTCAACCTCACCCGAACCCTCACCCGAACCCTAACCCTCACACACACCCTAACGGTCACCCTGACACTCATCCTCAATCTCAGCCTAACCCTAACCCTCAACCTAACTCTAAGACTAATCCTCAACCTCACCCTCACCCTAAAATTATACCTAAACCTAACCCTAACCTTCAACCTCACCCTCACCCTAACCCTAACCCTAACCCTAATCCTAGCCTTAACCCTCAACCTCACCCTCACCCTAACCCTTACCCTCACGCTAAACCTAATCCGAACCCTAACCCTCACACTAACCTTAACTCTCACCTTAAACCTAACCCTCACCCTAACCCTACCCATCTCCCTAACAGTCTGTGTAACTCTAAACCTAATCCTAATTTAAACTTCCCCCTAACCCTCAACCTCACCCCTAACCTAACCCTAATCCTAACTCTCACCCTAACCCTAACCCTCACCCTCACCCTAACCCTAACCATAACCTAAACCTCACCTTCACCCTAATCCTTACCCTTACCCTAACCCTAACTGTAACCCTAACCTTCACCCTAAACCTAACTCTCACCCTAATCCTCACGCTCACCCTCACCCTCACCCACACCTTAACACTCACGATCACCCTCACCCTCACCCTCATCCTAACCTTCACCCTACCCTACCCCTCAACCTAACCCTCACCCTAACGCTAACCATAACCCTCACCCAGACCCTAACCATAACCCTCACCCAAACCCTCACCCTCACCCTAAAGTTCACCCTCACTCTAACTCTCACCCTCTCCCTAGCCCTCAACCTAACCCTAATGCTAAACCTAACCCTCTCCCTCACCCTAACGCTAACCCTAACCCTCATTCTAACCCTAACCCTAACCCTATCCTCACCCTAACCCTAACCATAACCATTGCCCTAACCCTAACCCTAACCCTCACCCATACCCTCACCTTAACCCTAACCCTCACCCTAACCCTAACAATACCCATAACTCTACCCCTCACCCTAACGCTAACCCTAACACTCACAATAACCCTATCCCTCACACTTACCCTAACCCTACCACTCACCCTAAACTTCAACCTAACCCTCACCCTAAATCTAACGCTAACCCTAAACCTCACCCTCACCCTAAACCTCTACCTAAATCTTTACCTCAACCTAACCCTAACTCTAACCCTAACCCTCACAGTAACCCTTACCCTAACCCTACCCCTAAACCTAACTCTAACCCTTACCCTCACCCTAGCCCTCACCCTAACCCTAACCCTAAGCCTACACCTGACCCTAACCCTAACCTTAACCCTAACACTAAACCTCACACTAAAATTAACCCTCAGCCTAACCCTAACCCGACTCGTTAGGGGGAGCCTAACCCTCACCCTAACCCTCAACCTAAGCCTAACCATAACCCTAACACTAATCCTAACCCTACCCATCACCCTCACCCTACACCTCACCCTCTCCCTAGCACTCACCCTAAGCCTCACCCTAAAACTAACCCTCACCATCAGCCTAACCCTCAACCTATCCCTAATCCTAACCCTAACCCTCAACCACACCCTCATCCTAACCCTAACCCTAACCCCAAACCTCATCCTCGCCCTCAACCTAACCCTCACTCTCACCCTAAACCTAACCCTAACCCTAAACCTAACCCTCACCCTCAGCCTAACCCTCAGCCTAACCCTAAACCTAACCCTAACCCTACCCCTCAGCCTCACCCTACTGCTAACCCTAAACCTAACCCTAACCCTCACAATAACCCTAACCCTCAGCCTAACCCTAAAAATATTTCTCAACCTAACCCTCACGCTAACACTAAACCTAACCGTAACCCTCACAATAACCCTAATCCTCACCTTAACCCTAACCCTAACCCTCACCCTAACCTTAACCCTAACCCTACCCTATACCCTAACCCTAACCCTCAACCTAACCCTAGGCCTCACCCTAACCCTAATCCTAACCCTAACCCTCACCTTAACCTTCACTCTCACCCTAAACATCACCCTAACCCTAATCCTAACCCTAACTGTAACACTCACCGTCAGCCTAACCCTAACCCTAACCCTAACCTTAAACCTAACCCTAACCCTCAAACTCACCCTCACACTAACCCTAAAACTAACCCTCACCCTCACCCTACCCCTCACCCTCGCCCTAGCACTCACCCTAAGCCTCACCGTAAAACTAACCCTCACCCTCATCCTCACCCTCAGCCTATCCCTCACCCTCACCCTAACCCTCACCCTCGACCTAACCCTAACCCTCACCCTAAACATCACCCTAACCTTAACCCTATCCCTAACACTAACCCTCCCCCTAACCCTAACCATTAACCTCACACTAACCCTAACCCTCACCCTAAACCTAACACTAGCCCTCACCCTAACCCTCACCCTAACCCACACCCTCAGACAAAATATCACCCTGACACTAACCCTCAACCTAACCCTAAACCTAACCCTCACCCTAACACCCTGAAGCGCACCCTCAACCTAACACTAACGCTCACCCTAGCACTCACCCTAACTCTAAGCCTAACCTTTACCCTAACCCTAACCCTCACCCTAAGCCTAACCCTCATCTAACCATCACCCTAATCCTCAGCCTAGCCCTAACCCTAACAAGAACCCTAACCCTCACTCTTACACAACCACTACTCCTGTCCTTACCTCTCACCCTAACCCTAACCGTTAACCTCACCCTAACCTTAAACCTAACCCTCAACCTCACCCTAACCCTCACCTCACCCTAACACTCACTGTCACCCTAACCCTCACCCAAACCTCTCCCTCACCCTCATTCTCACCCTAACCCTAACCCTCACCCTAACCCTCACCCTAACCCTCACCCTAACCCTCACCCTCACCCTAACCCTAACTAACGCTCATCCTCACCCTAGCCCATACCCTAACCCTCACCCTCACCTCACCCTAACCCTAAACGTAACACTAACCCTAAACCTCACCCTCACCCTCACCCTAAACCAAACCCTAAATGTCACCCTCACCCTCACCCTAACCCTTACCCTCACCCTAAACGTAATCCTAACCCTAACCCTCACACTAACCTTAACCCTCACCTTAAACCTAACCCTCACCCTAACCCTAACACTAACCCTACCCCTCTCCCTAACAGTCTCTGTAACTCTAAACCTAATCCTAATTTAAACTTACCCCTAACCCTCAACCTCACCCCTACCTAATCCTAATCCTAACTCTCACCCTAACCCTAACCCTCACCCTCACCCTAACCCTAAACCTCTCCCTCACCCTCATCCTCACCCTAGCCCATACCCTAACCCTCACCCTCACCTCACCCTAACCCTAAACCTAACACTAACCCTAAACCTCACCCTAACCCTCACCCTCACCCAAACCCTGAATCTCACCCTCACCCTCACCCTAAACCTCACCCTAACCCTTACCCTCACCCTAAAACTAATCCTAACCCTAACCCTCACACTAACGCTAACACTCACCCTAAACCTAATCCTCACCCTCACCCTAACCCTAACCCAGCAATAACCCTACCCCTCTCCCTAACTGTCTCCGTAACCCTAACCCTAACACTAACCCTCACCCTAAACTTACCCCTAATCCTCACCCTCACCCCTACCCTCACCCTCACACTAACCCTTACCGCCACACTAACCCTCACCTACACCCTAAATCTCACCCTCGCCTGAACCCTCACCCTCAACCTAACACTGACCCTCACGGGAAACATCACTCTATACCTAACTCTCACCCTAACCCTAACCCTAAACCTAACCCTCACCCTAACCCTCACTCTAACCCTATCCCTAACCCAAAACCTCACCCTCACCCTAACCCTTACCCTTACCCTAACCCTAACCCTAACCCTAACCCTAACCCTCACACCAACCCTAACCCTCACCCTAACCCTAAACCTACCCCTCAACCTAAAACTCACCCTAACCCTAACCATAACCCTTGAACTAAACCTAACACTCACCTTAAACCTAACCTTACCCCTCACCCTCACACTAACCCTAACCCAAACCCTAACACTCACACTAAACCTAACCCTCACCCTAATCCTCACCCTCACCCTAACCCTAACCCACACCTTAACATACACCCTCACCCGAACCCGAACCCTCACCCTAACCCTCAACCTACCCTAGCCCTCAATCTAACCCTCACCCTAACACTAACAGTAATCCTCACTCACACCCTAACCCTAAACCTCACCCTCACCCTCACCCTAAAGCTCACCCTCACCCTAACTCTCACCCTCACCCTAGCCATCAACCAAAACCTAACGCTAACCCTAAACCTCACCCTAACGCTAACCCTAACCTTCACACTAAACCTAAACCTAACCCTACCCTCTCCCTAACCCTCAGCCTAACCCTAACCCTAACCCTAACCATTGCCCTAACCATAACCCTAAACCTACCAATACACCTCACCCTACCCTTCAACGTCACCCTAACCCTAAACCTCACAATAATCCTAACCCTCATTCTAACCCTATCCCTACCCCTAACCCTAACCTTCAACTTAACACTCACCCTAACCCTAACCCTGCCCGTAAACCTAACTCTAACCCTTACACTCAACCTAGCCCTCACCCAAACCCTAAGCCTAACCCTAACCGTCACCCTAACCCTCACTCTCAGCCTAAATATCACTGTAACCCTAATCCTCACCCTAACCCTAACCCTAACCCTCACCCTAACCCTCACCTTCATGTGAAACTTCACCCTAACCCTACCCCTCACCCTAACCCTCACTCTAACCCTAACACTAAACCTCACACTAAACCTAACCCTCACCTAAACCCTAATCAGAGAGCTCACCCTAACCCTCATCCTAACCCTCACCCTCACCCTCAACCTCAGCCTAACCATAACCCTAACACTAACACTAATCCTACCCCTCACCATCATCCTACCCCTCACACTCACCCTACCCGTCACCCTCACCCTAGCACTCACCATAAGCCTCACCCTAAAACTAACCCTCACCCTCATCCTCACCCTCAGCTTATCTCTCACCCTAACACTAACCCTAACCCCAACTCTCAGGCTCGCCCTCACATTCACCCTCACCCTAACCCTCACCCTTGACCTAACCCTAACCCTCACCCTAAACATCACCCTAACCTTAACCCTATCCCTAACCCTAACCCTCCCCCTAAACCTAACCCTTAACCTCACACTAACCCTAACACTCACCCTAACCCTAACCCTAGCCCTCATCCTAACCCTCACCCTAACCCTCACCCTCAGCCGAAACATCAACCTGACACTAACTCTCAACCTAACCCTAAACCTAACCCTCAACCTAACATCCTCAAGCGCACCCTCAAACTCACACTAACCCTCACCCTAGCACTCGCCCTAACTCTAAGCCTAACCTTTACCCTAACCCTAACCCTCATCAAACCCTCACCCTAATCCTCAGCCTAACCCTAAGCCTAACACTAACCCTAACCCTCACCATAACCCTAACACAACCACTCCCCCTGTCCCTAACCCTCACCCTAACACTAACCCTTAACCTCACCCTAAACTTAAACCCAACCCTCAACCTAATTCTAACCCTCACCTCACCCTAACACTCATCGTCACCCTAACCCTCACCCACACCTTAAAACTCTACCTCACCCTCATTCTCACCCTCAGCCTAATACTAACCGTAACCCTAATCCTAACCCTAACCCTCATCCCCACCCTCACCCTAAACCTAACCCTCACCCTAACCCTAACCCTAAACCTCACCCTAATCTAAACCTAAGCCTAACACTCAACCTCAACCTAACCCTCACCCGAACACTAACCCTCACCCACACCCTAACCCTCACACTCACCCGAACCCTCAATCTCACCCTAAACCTCACACAAACACTAACCCTCACCCTAACCCTCACCCTAACACTAACCTTCACACTCACCCTCACCCTCAGCCGAACCGTAACCCTCACCCTAACCCTAACACTAAACATCACCCTCACCTAACCCTAACCCTAAACCTAACACTAACCCTAAACCTCACCCTAACCCTCACCTTAACCCAAACCCTAAATCTCACCCTCACCCTCACCCTCACCCTCACCTTAACCCATACCCTCACCCTAAATCTACTCGTAAGCCTAAACCTCACTTACCCTAACCCTCACCCTAAACTTAACCCTCACACTCACCCTAACCCTAACATTAACCCTACCCCTCTCCCTAACCGTCTCCGTAACCCTAAACTTCACCCTAACCCTCACTCTCACCCTGAACATGACAGTAACCCTAATGCTCAACCTAACCCTAACCCTCACCCTCACCCTAACCCTAACCTTAACAGTAACCCTCACCCTCAGCCTAAGCCTAACCCTAACCCTAACCCTAAACTTAACCCTAAACCTCAACCTCACCCTCACACTAAACCTAATGCAAACCCTAAACCTCACACTCACACTCACCCTAACCATAAACCTAAACTTCACCCAAGCCCTAAACCTCACCTGGAACCTAACCCTGACCCTCACCCTCATCCTAACTCTAACCCTCATCCTAACCCTAACGCTACCCCTCACCCTACCCTTCACCCTAACCCTAACACTAAACCTCACACTAAACCTAACCCTCACCCTAACCCTAACCCTAGCACTCACCCTAACACTCACCCTAACACTCACCCTCACCCTCAAACTCAGCCTAACCATAACCCTAACACTAATCCTAACCCTACCCCTCACCCTCACCCTACCCCTCACCCTCACCCTAGCACTCACCCTAAGGCTCCCCGTAAAACTAACCCTCACCCTCAACCTCACCCTCAGCCTAACCCTCACCCTAACCCTGATCCTAAACCTAACCCTCAACCTCAACCTCATCCTAATCAAAACCCTAACCCTAACCCTCACCTTCTTCCTCACACCCACCCTCACTCTAACCCTAATCCTCACCCTGAACCTAACCCTCACCCTCAGCCTAACCCTAAAACTAAACCTAACACTAAACCTCAACCTCACCCTCACACTAACCCTAACGCTAACCCTAACCCTCATACTCACACTCACCCCAACCCTAAACCTAACCATCACCCAAGCCCTAACCCTCACCTGGAACCTAACCTTAACCCTCACCCTCATCCTAACCCTAACCCTACCCGTCACCCTAACCCTCACCCTAACCCAAACACTAAAACTCACACTAAACCTAACCCTCACCCTAACCATAACCCGAGCTCTCACCCTAACCCTCACCCTCACCCTCAACCTCTCCTAAACATAACCCTAACCCTAACCCTAACCCTCACCCTCACCCTACACCTAACCCTAAACCTAACCCTAACCCTCACAGTAACCCTTACCCTCACCCTAACAATAAAAATACCCCTCACCCTAACCCTCACCCTAAGCCTAAACATAACCCTAACCCTCACAATAACCCTAACTGTCACCCTAACCCTAAACCTACACCTTACCCTAACCCTCAACCTAACCCTCACCCTTACCCAAACGTTAACGGTAACCCTCACCCTCACCGTAACCCTCAACCTAACCCTACACCTCACCCTAACCCTAACCATAACCGTAACCCTGACAGTAACATTAACCCTAACCCTACCCCTAAACGTAACTCTAATACTCCCCCTTACCCTAGCCCTAAACCTCACCCTCACCCTCACCCTAACCCTAAGCCTAAACATAACCCACACCCTAAGCCTAAGCCTAACCCTAAAACTAACTCTAACCCTACCCCTCACCCTCACCCTACCGCTAACCCTAATCCTAACACTAACCCTCACAATAAACCTAACCCTCACTCTAACCCTAAAAATATTCCTCACCCTAACCCTCATGCTAACACTAAACCTAACCCTAACCCTCACAATAACCCTTATCCTCACCTTAACCCTAACCCTAACCCTCACCCTAACCCTCACCCTAACCCTAACGCTCACCCTACCCTTCACCCTAACCCTAACCATCAACCTAACCCTAGGCTTCAACCTAACCCTAACCCTAACCCTCACCTTCAGCCTAACCCTAAACCTAACCTTAACCCTAAACCTAACCCTAACCCTCAACCGCACCCTCACACTAACCCTAACACTAAACCTAACTCTCATACTCACACTCACCCTAACCCTAACAATAACCCTCATCCAAGCCCTAAACCTCACCTGTAACCTAACCCTAACCCTTACCCTCATTCTAACCCTATCCCTACCCCTCACCCTACCCCTCACCCTAACCCTAACACTAAACCTCACACTAAAACCTAACCACCACCCTAACCCTAACCCGAGCCTTCACCCTAACCCTCACCCTATAACTCACACACACCCTCAACCTCACCTAACCATAACCCTAACACTAATCCTAACCCTATCCCTCACCCTCACCCTACACCTCACCCTCACCGTAGCACTCACCCTAAGCCTCACAATAAAACTAACCTTCACCCTCATCCTCACCCTCAGCCCAACTCTCACCCTAACCCTAATCCTAACCCTAAACCTCAACCTCACCCTCATCCTAACCCTTATCCTAACCCTAACCCTCACCCTCACACTCACCATCACCCTCACCCTAACCCTAACTCTCACCCTCAACCTAACCCTAACCCTCACCCTAAACATTACCCTAAACCTAACCCTATCCCTAACCCTAACCCTACCCCTAACCCTAACCCTGAACCTCAAACTAGCCCTAGCCCTCACCCTAACCCTCACCCTCACCGGAAACATCACCCTAACACTAACCCTCAACCGAAACATAAACCTAACCCTCACCCTAACACTAACCGTCACACGCAGCCTTAACCTAACATTAAACCTCACCCTAGCACTCACCTTAACTCTAAGCCAGCCCTCACCCTAACCCTAACCCTAACCCTCACCCTAACCCTAAAAATACCCCTCACCCTAACCCTAATCCTCACAATAACCCTAACCGTCACCCTAACCCTAACCCTAGCCCTAACGCTAACCCTAACCCTCACCTAACCCTAAACCTAATGCTACGCCTCACCCTAACCCTCACCCTCACCCTGACCCTAAACCTCACCCTTACCCTAAACCTAACCCAAACACTCAACCTCACCCGAACCCTCACCCGAACCCTAACCCTCACACACACCCTAACGGTCACCCTGACACTCATCCTCAATCTCAGCCTAACCCTAACCCTCAACCTAACTCTAAGACTAATCCTCAACCTCACCCTCACCCTAAAATTATACCTAAACCTAACCCTAACCTTCAACCTCACCCTCACCCTAACCCTAACCCTAACCCTAATCCTAGCCTTAACCCTCAACCTCACCCTCACCCTAACCCTTACCCTCACGCTAAACCTAATCCGAACCCTAACCCTCACACTAACCTTAACTCTCACCTTAAACCTAACCCTCACCCTAACCCTACCCATCTCCCTAACAGTCTGTGTAACTCTAAACCTAATCCTAATTTAAACTTCCCCCTAACCCTCAACCTCACCCCTAACCTAACCCTAATCCTAACTCTCACCCTAACCCTAACCCTCACCCTCACCCTAACCCTAACCATAACCTAAACCTCACCTTCACCCTAATCCTTACCCTTACCCTAACCCTAACTGTAACCCTAACCTTCACCCTAAACCTAACTCTCACCCTAATCCTCACGCTCACCCTCACCCTCACCCACACCTTAACACTCACGATCACCCTCACCCTCACCCTCATCCTAACCTTCACCCTACCCTACCCCTCAACCTAACCCTCACCCTAACGCTAACCATAACCCTCACCCAGACCCTAACCATAACCCTCACCCAAACCCTCACCCTCACCCTAAAGTTCACCCTCACTCTAACTCTCACCCTCTCCCTAGCCCTCAACCTAACCCTAATGCTAAACCTAACCCTCTCCCTCACCCTAACGCTAACCCTAACCCTCATTCTAACCCTAACCCTAACCCTATCCTCACCCTAACCCTAACCATAACCATTGCCCTAACCCTAACCCTAACCCTCACCCATACCCTCACCTTAACCCTAACCCTCACCCTAACCCTAACAATACCCATAACTCTACCCCTCACCCTAACGCTAACCCTAACACTCACAATAACCCTATCCCTCACACTTACCCTAACCCTACCACTCACCCTAAACTTCAACCTAACCCTCACCCTAAATCTAACGCTAACCCTAAACCTCACCCTCACCCTAAACCTCTACCTAAATCTTTACCTCAACCTAACCCTAACTCTAACCCTAACCCTCACAGTAACCCTTACCCTAACCCTACCCCTAAACCTAACTCTAACCCTTACCCTCACCCTAGCCCTCACCCTAACCCTAACCCTAAGCCTACACCTGACCCTAACCCTAACCTTAACCCTAACACTAAACCTCACACTAAAATTAACCCTCAGCCTAACCCTAACCCGACTCGTTAGGGGGAGCCTAACCCTCACCCTAACCCTCAACCTAAGCCTAACCATAACCCTAACACTAATCCTAACCCTACCCATCACCCTCACCCTACACCTCACCCTCTCCCTAGCACTCACCCTAAGCCTCACCCTAAAACTAACCCTCACCATCAGCCTAACCCTCAACCTATCCCTAATCCTAACCCTAACCCTCAACCACACCCTCATCCTAACCCTAACCCTAACCCCAAACCTCATCCTCGCCCTCAACCTAACCCTCACTCTCACCCTAAACCTAACCCTAACCCTAAACCTAACCCTCACCCTCAGCCTAACCCTCAGCCTAACCCTAAACCTAACCCTAACCCTACCCCTCAGCCTCACCCTACTGCTAACCCTAAACCTAACCCTAACCCTCACAATAACCCTAACCCTCAGCCTAACCCTAAAAATATTTCTCAACCTAACCCTCACGCTAACACTAAACCTAACCGTAACCCTCACAATAACCCTAATCCTCACCTTAACCCTAACCCTAACCCTCACCCTAACCTTAACCCTAACCCTACCCTATACCCTAACCCTAACCCTCAACCTAACCCTAGGCCTCACCCTAACCCTAATCCTAACCCTAACCCTCACCTTAACCTTCACTCTCACCCTAAACATCACCCTAACCCTAATCCTAACCCTAACTGTAACACTCACCGTCAGCCTAACCCTAACCCTAACCCTAACCTTAAACCTAACCCTAACCCTCAAACTCACCCTCACACTAACCCTAAAACTAACCCTCACCCTCACCCTACCCCTCACCCTCGCCCTAGCACTCACCCTAAGCCTCACCGTAAAACTAACCCTCACCCTCATCCTCACCCTCAGCCTATCCCTCACCCTCACCCTAACCCTCACCCTCGACCTAACCCTAACCCTCACCCTAAACATCACCCTAACCTTAACCCTATCCCTAACACTAACCCTCCCCCTAACCCTAACCATTAACCTCACACTAACCCTAACCCTCACCCTAAACCTAACACTAGCCCTCACCCTAACCCTCACCCTAACCCACACCCTCAGACAAAATATCACCCTGACACTAACCCTCAACCTAACCCTAAACCTAACCCTCACCCTAACACCCTGAAGCGCACCCTCAACCTAACACTAACGCTCACCCTAGCACTCACCCTAACTCTAAGCCTAACCTTTACCCTAACCCTAACCCTCACCCTAAGCCTAACCCTCATCTAACCATCACCCTAATCCTCAGCCTAGCCCTAACCCTAACAAGAACCCTAACCCTCACTCTTACACAACCACTACTCCTGTCCTTACCTCTCACCCTAACCCTAACCGTTAACCTCACCCTAACCTTAAACCTAACCCTCAACCTCACCCTAACCCTCACCTCACCCTAACACTCACTGTCACCCTAACCCTCACCCAAACCTCTCCCTCACCCTCATTCTCACCCTAACCCTAACCCTCACCCTAACCCTCACCCTAACCCTCACCCTAACCCTCACCCTCACCCTAACCCTAACTAACGCTCATCCTCACCCTAGCCCATACCCTAACCCTCACCCTCACCTCACCCTAACCCTAAACGTAACACTAACCCTAAACCTCACCCTCACCCTCACCCTAAACCAAACCCTAAATGTCACCCTCACCCTCACCCTAACCCTTACCCTCACCCTAAACGTAATCCTAACCCTAACCCTCACACTAACCTTAACCCTCACCTTAAACCTAACCCTCACCCTAACCCTAACACTAACCCTACCCCTCTCCCTAACAGTCTCTGTAACTCTAAACCTAATCCTAATTTAAACTTACCCCTAACCCTCAACCTCACCCCTACCTAATCCTAATCCTAACTCTCACCCTAACCCTAACCCTCACCCTCACCCTAACCCTAAACCTCTCCCTCACCCTCATCCTCACCCTAGCCCATACCCTAACCCTCACCCTCACCTCACCCTAACCCTAAACCTAACACTAACCCTAAACCTCACCCTAACCCTCACCCTCACCCAAACCCTGAATCTCACCCTCACCCTCACCCTAAACCTCACCCTAACCCTTACCCTCACCCTAAAACTAATCCTAACCCTAACCCTCACACTAACGCTAACACTCACCCTAAACCTAATCCTCACCCTCACCCTAACCCTAACCCAGCAATAACCCTACCCCTCTCCCTAACTGTCTCCGTAACCCTAACCCTAACACTAACCCTCACCCTAAACTTACCCCTAATCCTCACCCTCACCCCTACCCTCACCCTCACACTAACCCTTACCGCCACACTAACCCTCACCTACACCCTAAATCTCACCCTCGCCTGAACCCTCACCCTCAACCTAACACTGACCCTCACGGGAAACATCACTCTATACCTAACTCTCACCCTAACCCTAACCCTAAACCTAACCCTCACCCTAACCCTCACTCTAACCCTATCCCTAACCCAAAACCTCACCCTCACCCTAACCCTTACCCTTACCCTAACCCTAACCCTAACCCTAACCCTAACCCTCACACCAACCCTAACCCTCACCCTAACCCTAAACCTACCCCTCAACCTAAAACTCACCCTAACCCTAACCATAACCCTTGAACTAAACCTAACACTCACCTTAAACCTAACCTTACCCCTCACCCTCACACTAACCCTAACCCAAACCCTAACACTCACACTAAACCTAACCCTCACCCTAATCCTCACCCTCACCCTAACCCTAACCCACACCTTAACATACACCCTCACCCGAACCCGAACCCTCACCCTAACCCTCAACCTACCCTAGCCCTCAATCTAACCCTCACCCTAACACTAACAGTAATCCTCACTCACACCCTAACCCTAAACCTCACCCTCACCCTCACCCTAAAGCTCACCCTCACCCTAACTCTCACCCTCACCCTAGCCATCAACCAAAACCTAACGCTAACCCTAAACCTCACCCTAACGCTAACCCTAACCTTCACACTAAACCTAAACCTAACCCTACCCTCTCCCTAACCCTCAGCCTAACCCTAACCCTAACCCTAACCATTGCCCTAACCATAACCCTAAACCTACCAATACACCTCACCCTACCCTTCAACGTCACCCTAACCCTAAACCTCACAATAATCCTAACCCTCATTCTAACCCTATCCCTACCCCTAACCCTAACCTTCAACTTAACACTCACCCTAACCCTAACCCTGCCCGTAAACCTAACTCTAACCCTTACACTCAACCTAGCCCTCACCCAAACCCTAAGCCTAACCCTAACCGTCACCCTAACCCTCACTCTCAGCCTAAATATCACTGTAACCCTAATCCTCACCCTAACCCTAACCCTAACCCTCACCCTAACCCTCACCTTCATGTGAAACTTCACCCTAACCCTACCCCTCACCCTAACCCTCACTCTAACCCTAACACTAAACCTCACACTAAACCTAACCCTCACCTAAACCCTAATCAGAGAGCTCACCCTAACCCTCATCCTAACCCTCACCCTCACCCTCAACCTCAGCCTAACCATAACCCTAACACTAACACTAATCCTACCCCTCACCATCATCCTACCCCTCACACTCACCCTACCCGTCACCCTCACCCTAGCACTCACCATAAGCCTCACCCTAAAACTAACCCTCACCCTCATCCTCACCCTCAGCTTATCTCTCACCCTAACACTAACCCTAACCCCAACTCTCAGGCTCGCCCTCACATTCACCCTCACCCTAACCCTCACCCTTGACCTAACCCTAACCCTCACCCTAAACATCACCCTAACCTTAACCCTATCCCTAACCCTAACCCTCCCCCTAAACCTAACCCTTAACCTCACACTAACCCTAACACTCACCCTAACCCTAACCCTAGCCCTCATCCTAACCCTCACCCTAACCCTCACCCTCAGCCGAAACATCAACCTGACACTAACTCTCAACCTAACCCTAAACCTAACCCTCAACCTAACATCCTCAAGCGCACCCTCAAACTCACACTAACCCTCACCCTAGCACTCGCCCTAACTCTAAGCCTAACCTTTACCCTAACCCTAACCCTCATCAAACCCTCACCCTAATCCTCAGCCTAACCCTAAGCCTAACACTAACCCTAACCCTCACCATAACCCTAACACAACCACTCCCCCTGTCCCTAACCCTCACCCTAACACTAACCCTTAACCTCACCCTAAACTTAAACCCAACCCTCAACCTAATTCTAACCCTCACCTCACCCTAACACTCATCGTCACCCTAACCCTCACCCACACCTTAAAACTCTACCTCACCCTCATTCTCACCCTCAGCCTAATACTAACCGTAACCCTAATCCTAACCCTAACCCTCATCCCCACCCTCACCCTAAACCTAACCCTCACCCTAACCCTAACCCTAAACCTCACCCTAATCTAAACCTAAGCCTAACACTCAACCTCAACCTAACCCTCACCCGAACACTAACCCTCACCCACACCCTAACCCTCACACTCACCCGAACCCTCAATCTCACCCTAAACCTCACACAAACACTAACCCTCACCCTAACCCTCACCCTAACACTAACCTTCACACTCACCCTCACCCTCAGCCGAACCGTAACCCTCACCCTAACCCTAACACTAAACATCACCCTCACCTAACCCTAACCCTAAACCTAACACTAACCCTAAACCTCACCCTAACCCTCACCTTAACCCAAACCCTAAATCTCACCCTCACCCTCACCCTCACCCTCACCTTAACCCATACCCTCACCCTAAATCTACTCGTAAGCCTAAACCTCACTTACCCTAACCCTCACCCTAAACTTAACCCTCACACTCACCCTAACCCTAACATTAACCCTACCCCTCTCCCTAACCGTCTCCGTAACCCTAAACTTCACCCTAACCCTCACTCTCACCCTGAACATGACAGTAACCCTAATGCTCAACCTAACCCTAACCCTCACCCTCACCCTAACCCTAACCTTAACAGTAACCCTCACCCTCAGCCTAAGCCTAACCCTAACCCTAACCCTAAACTTAACCCTAAACCTCAACCTCACCCTCACACTAAACCTAATGCAAACCCTAAACCTCACACTCACACTCACCCTAACCATAAACCTAAACTTCACCCAAGCCCTAAACCTCACCTGGAACCTAACCCTGACCCTCACCCTCATCCTAACTCTAACCCTCATCCTAACCCTAACGCTACCCCTCACCCTACCCTTCACCCTAACCCTAACACTAAACCTCACACTAAACCTAACCCTCACCCTAACCCTAACCCTAGCACTCACCCTAACACTCACCCTAACACTCACCCTCACCCTCAAACTCAGCCTAACCATAACCCTAACACTAATCCTAACCCTACCCCTCACCCTCACCCTACCCCTCACCCTCACCCTAGCACTCACCCTAAGGCTCCCCGTAAAACTAACCCTCACCCTCAACCTCACCCTCAGCCTAACCCTCACCCTAACCCTGATCCTAAACCTAACCCTCAACCTCAACCTCATCCTAATCAAAACCCTAACCCTAACCCTCACCTTCTTCCTCACACCCACCCTCACTCTAACCCTAATCCTCACCCTGAACCTAACCCTAACCCTCACCATAAACATCACCCTAACCCTAACACTAACCCTAACCCTCACCCTAAGCCTAACACTAAACCTCACACTAAGCCTAAACCTCACCCTAACCCTAACCCTAGCCCTCACACTAACCCTCACCCTACATTCACCCTCACCCGAAACACCACCCTAACACTAACCCTCACCCTAACCCTAAACCTAACCCTAACCCTAACACTAACCCTCAAGTGCACCCTCAACAAAACACTCACCCTCACCATAGCACTCACCCTAACTCTAAGCCTAACCCTCACCCTAACCCTAACTCTCATCTCACCATCACCCTAATCCTCAGCCTAAGCCTAACCCTAACCCTAACCCTAACCTAACACAAGCCCTAGCCTTGTCCCTAACCCTCACCCTCACCCTAAACCTAACCGTTAACCTCATCCTAAACTTAAACCTAACCCTCATCCTTACCCTAACCCTCACCTGACCCTAACCCTCACCCTCACCCTAACCCTCATTCACACCATAAACCTCTCCCTCACCCTCATCCTCACCCTCAACCTAACCCTAATCCTAACCCTAACCCTCATCCCCACCCTCACCCTCACCCTAAACCTAACGCTACACCTCACCCTAACCCTAACCCTCTCACAGTTACCCTATACCTAACCCTATCACTCACCCTCACCCTAACCCTCACCCTCACCCACACCCTACCCCTCACACGAACCTGAACCCTCAACCTCACCCTGAACTTCACCCTCACCCTAAACATCACCCAAACACTAACCCTCACCTTAACCCTCACCCTAACACTAACCCTCACCCTTACCCTCAACATCAGCCTAACCCGAACCCTATCCCTAATCCTAACCCTAACCCTCAACCTCACACTCACCCTAAAATTAAACCTAAATCTAACCCTAAGCCTAATCTTCAACCTCACCCTCATCCTCACTCTAACCCTAATCTTAACCTAAACAGTAACCCTAACCCCCACCCTAAACCTAACCCTGACCCTAACGCTAACCCTCACCCTCACAATAACCCTAACCCTAACCCTAACCCTCAACCTTACCCTAAACCTAACCCTAACACTTACTCTCACCCTAACCCTCAAGCTAACCCTAACCCTCACCCACAACCTACCCCTCACATGAACCAGAACCCTCAACCTCAGCCTAACCTTCACCCTCACCCTAAACATTACCCAAACACTAAACCTCACCCTAACCCTCACCCTAACACTAACCCTCACCATTACCCTCACCCTCAGCCTAACCCTAACCCTAACCCTAATCCTAACCCTAACCCTCAACCTCACCCTCACCCTAAACTTAAACCTAACTCTAACCCTAACCCTAATCTTCAACCTCACCCTCATCCTCACCCTAACCCTAATCCTAACCCAAATTCTAGCCCTAAACCTCACCCTAACGTTAACCCTCACCCTCACCCTAACCATAAAACTAACCTTAACCCTCACCTCACCCTAACCCTAAACCTAACACTAACCCTAAATCTCACCCTAAACTTCACCCTAAATGAAATCCTAAATCTCACCCTCACCCTCAGCCTAACCCTCACCCTAACCCTTACCCTCACCCTAAACCTAAACCTAACCCTAACCCTCACACTCACCCTAACCCTCACCCTAAATCTAACCCTCACCCTCACCCTAACCCTAACACTAACCTACCCCTCTCCCTAACCGTCTCTGTAACCATAACCCTAACACTAACCCTCACCCTAACCTTACCCCTAACACTCACCCACACCCCTACCCTCACCCTCACCCTAACACTTACCGTCACACTAACCCTCACCCACACCCTATCCCTCACCGTCTCCTGAACCCTCACCCTCACCCTAACACTCATCCTCACGCTAAACATCACACTGGCCCTAATTCTCACCCTAACCCTAACCCTAACACTCACCCTGACCCTAACACTCATCCTAACCTTAACCCTAACACTCACACTAACCCTAACCCTAAACCTCACCCTCACCCTAACCCTTACCCTTACCCTAACCCTAACCCTCACACAAACCCTAACCCTCACCCTAACCCTAACCCTAACCCTCACCCTAAACCTCACCCTAACCCTAACCCTAACCCTCACACTAACTTAACCCTCACCCTAAACCTAACCTTACACCTCACCCTCACCCTAACCCTAAACCTAACCCTCACCCTAAACCTAATCCTCACCCTAATCCTCACCCTCACCCTAACCCTCACCCACACTTTAATACTCACCCTCAACCTCACCCTTAACCGAACGCTAACCCTCACCTTACACTAACCCTCAACCTAACCCTCACCCTAATGCTAACCGTAACCCTCACCTGCACCCTAACCTTAACCCTCACCTGAACCCTCACCCTCATCCTAAAGCTCACCCTCACCGTAACTCTCACCCTCACCCTAGCCCTAAACCTTACCCTAACTATAACATTAACAGTCATGCTAACCCTCACTCTCACCCTAAACATGACTGTAACCCTAATCCTCACCCTCACCCTCACCCTCACCCTACCCCTAACTCTAACACTCAACCTCAACCTCAGCCTAACACTAAACCTAACCCTAAACCTAAATCTAACCCTCACCCTCACACTAACTCTCACCCTCAACCTAGCCCTCAACATAACCCTAAACATAACCCTCCCTTCCTCCCCCTCAGCCTAACCCTAAGCCTAACCCTAATCCTAACCCTAAACCTAACCCTCACACTCTTACCCTAACCCTAGCCCTCACGCTAACCCTAATCCTCACCCTCACCCTAACCCTCACCCACACTTTAATACTCACCCTCAACCTCACCCTCAACCGAATGCTAACCCTTACCCTACACTACCCCTAAACCTAACCCTCACCCTAATGCTAACCGTAACCCTCACCTGCACCCTAACCTTAACCCTCACCTGAACCCTCACCCTCATCCTAAAGCTCACCCTCACCGTAACTCTCACCCTCACCCTAGCCCTAAACCTTACCCTAACTCTAACATTAACAGTCACGCTAACCCTCACTCTCACCCTAAACATCACTGTAACCCTAATCCTCACCCTCACCCTCACCCTCACTCTACCCCTAACTCTAACACTCAACCTCAACCTCAGCCTAACACTCAACCTAACCCTAAACCTAAATCTAACCCTCACCCTCACACTAACTCTCACCCTCAACCTAGCCCTCAACATAACCCTAAACATAACCCTCCCTTCCTCCCCTTCAGCCTAACCCTAAGCCTAACCCTAATCCTAACCCTAAACCTAACCCTCACACTCTTACCCTAACCCTAAGCCTCACCCTAACCCTAATCCTCACCCTCATCCTAAACCTAAACATAACCCTAACCCTAACCCTCACCCTAATCCTAACCCTAACACTAACCCTAACCTTCACCCTAACCTTCACCCTAATACTTACCCACACCCTAACCTTCACCCTCTCCCGAACCCTCAACCTCACCCTAACCCTCACCCTCACGCGAAACATCGCCCTAACCCTAACCCTCATTCAAACCATTACCCTCACCCTATCCCTAACAATAACCCTAACCCCAACACTCACACAAATCCCAAACCTCACACTAAACATAACCATAAACCTTACCCTCACCCTAAACCTAACCTTAACCCTAACTTTCACACCAACCCTAACCATCACCCTAACCCTAAACATAACCCTCCCCTCCTCCCCCTCAGCCTAACCCTAATCCTCACCCTAACCCTCACCCTCACACTAACTCTTACCATAACCCTAGCCCTCACTCTAACCCTAACCCTCACCCTCATCCTAAACCTAAACTTTACCCTAACCCTAACCCTCACCCTAAACCTAACCTGACAACTCACCCTCACGCTATCCCTAACCCTAAACCTAAACCTAACCCCCACCCTAATTATCACCTTCACCCTAACATTCACCGAAAACTTAACACTCACCCTCACCCTCACCCTCACCCTACCATACACCTCAACCTAATCCTCACCCTAACGATAACTGTAACCCTCACCCAAATCCTCATCCTCACCCTAAAACTCACCCTCACCCTAACTCACCCTAGGCCTCAAAATAACCCTAACGCTAATCCTAACCATAACCGTCACAATAACCCTAACCATAACCTCTCCCTAACCCTCAGCCTAACCCTAACCCTAATCTTTGCCCTAATCCTAACCCTAATCCTCAACCTCTTCTAACCCTTACCCTCACCCTAACCCTAACAATAGGCCTCACCCTACCCCTCACCCTCACTCTAACCCTAACCCTCACAATAACCCTAAACTTCACCCTAACCCTAACCCTACCCCTCACCCTAACCTTCAACCTAACCCTCAACCTAACCCTAACGCTAACCCTAACCTTTACCCTCACCCTAACCCTCAACCTAACCTTCATAGTATCCCTAACCTCACTCTAAATCTATCCCTACCCCTCACCCTAACCTTCAACCTAACCCTCACCCTAACCCTAACAGAAACCCTAAATCTCACCCTCAGCCTAACCCTCAACCTAACCCTTCACCTCACCCTAACCCTAAACCTAACCCTAACCCTCAGAATAACCCTAACCCTACCCCTACCCCTAAACCTAAATCTAACCGTTACCATCACCCTAGCCCTCACCCTAACCCTAACCATCACCCTAATCCTCACTCTCAGCCTAAACATCACTGTAACCCTAATCCTCACCCTAACCCTAACCCTTACCTTCACCCTCACCCTTCCCCTAACCCTAACCCTCACCCTCACGCTCAGCCTAACCCTAAATCTAACCCTAATCCTAAACCTAAACCTCATCCTCACCCTCACACTAACTCTCACCCACACCCTAGCCCTCACACTAACCCTAAACATAAACCTCCCCCTTTCACCCTAAGCCTAACCTTAACTTTAACCCTAATCCTAACCCTAACCCTCACCCTCAAACTAACTCTTACCCTCTCCCTAGCCCTCCCCTAAACCTAAACCTATCCCTAACGCTCACCCTCACCCTCACCATCAGCCTAAACCTAACCCTAACATTGGTCCTCAGCCTAACCCTCACCCTCATGCTAACCCAAACCCTCATCCTCACCCTAACCCTAAACTTAACCCTAAGCCTAACCCTCACCCTAACCCTAACCCTAACATTAACCCTAACCCTCACGCTAAACCTCACCCTAACCCTTTCCCAAAACCTAACCTTCACCCTCTCCCGAACCTGAACCCTCACCCTAACCCTCACCCTCACGCAAAACATCACCCTAAACCTAACCCTCACCCTAACCCTTACCCTCACCCTAACCCTAACAATAACCCTAACCCTAATCCTCACACAAACCCCAAAACTCACACTAACCTTAACCCTAAACCTTACATTAACCCTAAACCTAACCCTAACCCTAACCTTCACACCAACCCTAATCCTCACACTACCCCTACTCTACCCCTCATACTACCCTCATCCTAATGATAAACCTAACCCTCATCCTCACACTAACCCTAACCCTCACCCTAACCCTAACCCTAAAACTCACCCTAAACCTAAAAATATCCCTCACCCTAACCCTCATCCTAACCCTAACCCTCACAATAACCCTAACCCTCACCCTAACCCTAACCCTACCCCTCACCCTAACCCTGACCCTAAACCTGACTCTAACCCTAACGCTAACCCTAACCCTCACCCTCACCCGAACCCTCAAACTCACCCTAACCCTCACATTCACCCTAAACATCACCCAAACACTAACCCTCACCCTAACCCTCACGTAACACTAACCCTCACTCTCAGCCTAACCCTAACCAGATTCCAAACCCTAACCCTCAAATTCACCCTCACACTAAACTTAAACCTAACCCTAAACCTAACCCTAAACTTCAACCTCACCATCACCTTCACCCTAACCCGAACCCTAACCCAAACTCTAACACTAACCCTCACCCTAACCCTAACCCTCACCATCTCACTAACCCTCACCCTAACCCTAACCCTCACACTAACCCTAACCCTCTCCCTCACCCTAACCCTAACCCTAACACTCACCCTCACCTCACCCTAAACCTAAACCTAACACTGACCCTAAAACTCACCCTAACCCTGACCTATCCCAAACACTAAATCTCACCCTCACCCTCACCCTAACCCTCACCCTAAGCCTTACCCTCACCCTAAACCTAATCCTAAACCTAACTCTCACACTAACCCTAAACCTCACCCTAAGCCTAATCCTCACCCTCACATTAACACTAACACTAACTCTACCCCTCTCCCTAACCGTCTCCGTAACCCTAACCCTAACACTAACCCTCACCCTAACCGTACCTCTAATCCGCACCCTAACCATTACCGTCACACTAACCCTCACCCACACCCTAACCCGTACCCTCTCCTGAAACCTCACCATCACCCTAACACTCACCCTCACGCTAAACATCACCCTAACCCTAACTCTCACCCTAACCCTAACTCTAACACTCACCCTTACCCTAACCCTCATCCTAACCTTAACCCTAACCCTAAACCTAACCCTCACCCTAACCCTCACCCTAACCCTAACCCTAACCCTAAAACTCCCCCTCACCCTAACCCTTACCCTTACCCTAACCCTAACCCTAACCCTCACACCAACCCTAACCCTCACCCTAACCGTAACTCTACCCCTCACCCTAAACCTCACCCTAAACCTAACCCCAACCCTCACACTAAACCTAACACTCACCCTAAACCTAACCTTACCCCTCACCCACACCCGTATCCTAACCCTAAACCTAACCCTCACCCTAACCCTCACTCTAACCCTAACCCTAACCCTAAACCTCACCATCACCCTAACCCTGACTCTTACCCAAACCCTAACCTTAACAGTAACCCTCACACCAACCCTAATCCTCACCCTAACCCTGACCCTACCCCTCACCCTAAACCTCAACCTAACCCTAACAGTCACACTAACCCTAACACTCACCCTAAATCTAACATTACCCTCACCCTCACCCTCATCGAAACCCTAACGCTAACCCTCACCCTAAACCTAACCCTCACCATAATCCTCACCCTCATCTTAACCCTCACCCACACCTTAACACTCACTCTCACCCTCACCCTCACCCTCACCCTAACCCTCACACTACCCTACCTCTCAACCTAACCTTCACCCTAATGCTAACCGTAACCCTCACACACACCCTAAACCTAATCCTAACCCTAACATTGATCCTAACCCTAATCTTCACCCTAACCCTGACCCTACCCCTAACCCTAAACTTAACCCTAAACCTATCCCTCACCCTAACCCTAACCCTAAAACTAACCCTAACCCTCACGCTAACCCTCACCCTAAACCTTAACCTCACCCTAACCTTCACCCTCTCCCGAACCCGAACCCTCACCCTAACACTCACCCTCACGTGAAATATCACCCTAAACCTAACCCTCATCCTAACTCTTACACTCACCATAATCCTAACAATAACCCTAACCCTAACCATCACACAAACCCCAAAACTCACACTAAACCTAACTCTAAACCTTACCCTCACCCTATACCTAACCCTAACCCTAAACTTCACAGCAACCCTAACACTCACCCGAACCCTACCCTACCCCTTAACATAACCCCCACCCTAACGCTAAACCTAACCCTAACCCTCACAGTAACCCTACCCTTCACCCTAACCCGAACCCTACCCCTCACCCTCAGCCTACCACTAGACCTAACCCTCACCCTAACCCTACCTTACCCTCACCCTAACCCTAAAAATACCGCTCACCCTAATCCTCACCCTAACCCTAAACCCAACCCTAACCCTCACAATAACCCTAATGCTCACCCTAACACTAACCCTACCCGTCACCCTAACCCTCACCCTAACCCTCACAATAACCCTAACCCTCACAATATCCCTCACCCTACCCCTCACCTTACCCCTCACCCTAACCCTCACCCTAACCATGACGCTAACCCTAACCCTCACCCTCGCCCTTACCCTCAACCTAACCCTATACCTAACCCTAACCCTAACCCTAACCCGGAGAGTTACCCTAACCATAACCCTAACCCTGACAGTAACCCTAACCCTAAGCTACACCTAAACCTAACTCTAACCCTCACCATTACCCTAGCCCTAACCCTCACAATAACCCTAACCCTCACAATATCCCTCACCCTAACCCTCACCTTACCCCTCACCCTAACCCTCACCCTAACCATGACGCTAACCCTAACCCTCACCCTCGCCCTTACCCTCAACCTAACCCTATACCTAACCCTAACCCTAACCCTAACCCGGACAGTTACCCTAACCATAACCCTAACCCTGACAGTAACCCTAACCCTAAGCTACACCTAAACCTAACTCTAACCCTCACCATTACCCTAGCCCTAACCCTCACCCTCAACCTCACCCTAACCCTAACCCTAACCCTAACCCACACCCTCAGCCTAACCCTAACCCGAACCCGAACCCTAACCCTACCCCTCATCCTCACCCTACCCCTACCCCTAAATCTAACCCTTACCCTCACAATAACCCTAACCCTCACCCTAACCCTAAAATACCCCTTACCCTAACCCTCACCCTAACCCTAAACCTAACCCTAACCCTCACAATAACCCTAATCCTCACCCTAACCCTAACCTAACTCTCACCCTACCCCTCACCCAAATCCTAACACTAACCCTAACCCTCACCGTAACCCTAACCATCAAACTAACCATAGCCCTCACCCTTACCCTAACCCTAACACTAACCCTCACCCTAACCCTCACTTTCACCCGAAACATCACCATAACCCTAATCCTCACCCTAATCCTAACCCTAACCCTCACCCTCAGCCACAGCTTAACCCTAACCCTAACCCTGACCCTAAACCTAACCCTAACCCTCAACCTCACCCTCACACTAACTCTAACTCTAACCCTAACCCTCACCCTCACACTCACCGTAACCCTAAACCTAACCCTCACCCAAGCCCTAAACCTCACCTGGAACCTAACCCTAACCCTCACCCTCATCCTAACCCTAACCCTCACCTAACCCTAACCCTAACCCTCACCCTAAGCCTCACACTAACCCTAACACTAAACCTCACACTAAACCTAACCCTCACCCTAACCCAACCCTAGCCCACACCCTAACCCTCACCCTAACCCTCACCCTCACCATCAACCTCAGCCTAACCATAACCCTAACACTAATCCTAACCCTACCCCTCACCCTCACCCTACCACTCATCCTCAACCTAGCACTCACCCTAATCCTCACTGTAAAACTAACCCTCACCCTCATCCTCACTCTCAGCCTAACCCTCACCTTAACCCTAATCCTAACATTAACCCTCAACCTCAATCTCATCCTAACCCTAACCCTAACCCCAACCCTCACCCTCTCCCTCACCCTCACCCTCACCCTAACTCTAATCCTCACCCTCAACCTAACCCTAACACTCACCCTAAACATCACCCTAACCCTAAACCTAACCCTAACCCTCACCGTAACCCTAACCCTAAACCTCACACTAACCCTAACCCTCACCCTAACCCTAACCCTAGCCCTCACACTAACCCTCACCCTAACACTCACCCTCACCCGAAACATCACACTAACAATAACCCTATCCCTAACCCTAAACCTAATACTGACCCTAACACTAACCCTCACGTGCACCCTCAACCTAACACTCACCCTCACTCTAGCGCTCACCCTAACTCCAAGCGTAAACCTCACCCTAAACCTAACCCTCATCTCAACATCACCCTAATCCTCATCCTAACCCTAACATTAACCCTAAGCCTAACCCTAACACAAGCCCTACCCCTGACCCTAACCCTCACCTTCACCCTAACCCTAACCGATATCCTCATGATAAACTAACCCTAAACCTCACCCTCACCCTAACCCTCACCTCAACCTAAACCTCACGCTCACCCTAACCCTTACTCACACCCTAAACCTCTCCCTCACCCTCATGCTCACCCTCAGCCTAACCCTCACTCTAACCCTAATCCTAAACCTAACCCTCAACCTCACCCTCATCCTAACCCTAACTCTAACCCCAACCCTCACCCTCGCCCTCACCCTCACCCTCACCCTAACCCTAACGCTCACCCTCTACCTAACCCTAACCTTCAGCCTAACCCTAACCCTAACCCTTATCCTAACTCTAACCCTCATCCCCACCCTCACCCTAACCCTAAACCTAATGATACGCCTCACACTAACCCTCACCATAACCCTACCCTAAACCTCACACTTACCCTAAACCTAACCCTAACACTCAACATCACCCTAACCCTAACCCTAACCCTAACCGTCACCCACACCCTACCCCTCACCCTCACCCGAACCCTCAACCTCACCCTAACATTCAGCCTCACCGTACACATCACCCAAACACTAACCCTCACCCTAACCCTCGACCTAACACTAAACTTCACCCTCAGCCTCAGCCTAACCCTAACCCTAACCCTAATCCTAACCCTAACCATCAACCTCACCTTCACCCTAAACTTAAACCTAATTCTAACCCTAACCCTAATATTCAACCTGAAACTCATCCTCACCCTAACCCTAACCCTAACCCAAACTCTAACCATAACCCTCACCCTAACACTAAAATCCTCACCGTAACCGTAACCCTCACCGTCACACTAACCCTAACCCTACCCCTCACCCTAAACCTCACCCTCACCCTAACCCTAACCTTAACCCTCACACTAACACTAACACTCACCCTAAACCTAACCTTAACCCTCACCCTCACCGTAACCCTAACCCTAACCCTAACCCTCAACCTCAACCTAACCCTCACCCTAATCCTCACCCTCAACCTAACCCTCACCCACACCTTAACACTCACCCGAACCCGAACCCGAACTGGAACCCGAACCCTCACCCTACAATACCCCTCAACCTAACCCTCACCCTAATGCTAACCGTAACCCTCACCCGCACCCTAACCATAACCCGAACCCGAACCCGGTCCCTCATCCTAAAGCTCACCCTCACCCTAACTCTCACCCTCACCCTAGCCCTCAACCTAACCCTAACCTTAACCCTGACCGTTACTCTAACCCTCACTCTCACCCTCACCCTACCCCTAACCCTAACCCTCACCGTCACCCTCAGCCTATCCCTAAACATCACCCTAAACTTAAATCTAACACTCACCCTCACACTAACTCTCACCTTCACCCTAGCCCTCATCCTAAACCTAAACATAACCCTCCCCTCCTCCCGCTCATCCTAACCCTAATCCTAACACTAACCCTCAGCCTTACACTATCTCTTATCCTAACCCTAGCCCTCACCCTAACCCTAACCCTCACCCTCATCCTAAACCTAAACTTAACCCTATCCCTAACCCTCACCCTAACCCTAATCCTAACACTAACCCTAACCTTCACCCTAACTATCACCCTAATTTTTACCCACAACCTAACCTTCACCCACTCCGGAAACCTCAACCTCACCCTAACCCTCACCCTCACGCGAATCATCACCCTAACCCTAACCCTGATTCTAACCCTTACCCTCACCGTAACCCTAACAATTACCCTAACCCTAACCCTCACACAAACCCCAAACCTCATACTAAACATAACGCTAAACCTTACCCTCACACTAACACTAACTGTAACCCTAACTTTCACACCAACCCTAACCCTCACCCTAACCCTGCCCTACCCCTCATCCTAACCCCCACCTTAACACTTAACCTAACCCTAAACCTCACACTAACTTTAACCTTCACCGTAACCCTAACCCTACCCCTCACCCTCAGCCTACCACTAGCCCTAACCCTCACCCTAAGCCTAAACCTAAACCTCACTGTAACACTAAAAATACCCCTCACCCTAACCCTCACCCAAACCCTAAACATAAACCTAACCCTCACAACAACCCTAACCCTCACAATATCCCTAAACGTACCCCTCACCCTAACCCTCACCCTAACCATAATGCTAACCCTAACCCTCACCCTCACCCTAACCCTCAACCTAACCCTATACCTCACCCTAACCCTAATCCTAACCCTAACCCTGAGAGTTACCCTAACCCTAACCCTAATCCTGACAGTAACCGTAACCCTAAGCTACCCCCAAAGCTAACTAACCCTCACCCTTACCCTAGCCCTAACTCTCACCCTCACCCACACCCTAACCCTAACCCTAACCCTAACCCTCACCCTCAGCCTAAACCTAACCCTAACCCTAACCCTAACCCTCACCCTCACCCTTCCCCTAACCCTAAACCTAACTCTAACCCTCACAATAACCCTAACCCTCACCCTAACCCTAAAAATACCCCTCACCCTAAACCTCACCCTAACCCTAAAACTAACCCTAACCCTCACAATAACCCTAATCCTCACCCTAAACCTAACCCTACCCCTCACCCTAATCCTCACCCTAACCCTAACACTAACCCTAACCCTCACCCTAAGCCTAACCCTCGACTTAAGCCTAGCCCTCACTCTCACCCTAACCCTAACCCTAACCCTCATCCTAACCCTCACTCTCACCCTAAACATCACCGTTACCCTCACCTGAAACCAAACCCTAACCCTCACCCGAACCCTCTCCCTCATCCTATATCTCACTCTCACCGTAACTCTCACCCTCACCCTAGCCCTCATCCTAAAACTAAACCTAACCCTAACTGTCACTCTAACCCTCACTCTCACCCAAACATCACTGTAACCCTAATCCTCACCCTAACCCTAACCCTCACCCTCACCCTCACGCTAGCCCTAACCCTAACCCTCACCCTCAACCTCAGCCTAACCCTAAACCTAACCCTAAACCTAAATCTAACCCTCACCTTCACACTAACACCCACCCTCACACTGGCCCTCACCCTCACCCTAAACATAACCCTCCCCTCCTCCCCCTCAGCCTAACCCTAATCCTAACCCTAACCCTCACGCTCACACTAACTCTTACCCTATCCCTTGCCCTCACCATAACCCTAACCCTCACCCTCATCCTAAACCTAAACTTAACACTAACCCTAACCTTCACCCTAACCCTAACCTTAAGAGTAACCCTAACCTTCACCCTAACCCTCACCCTAACTCTTACCCACACCCTAACCTTTACCTTCTCCCGAACCCTCAACCTCACCCTAACCCTTACCCTCACGCAAAACATCCCCCTAACCCTAAACCTCACCCTAACCCTTACCTTCACCCTAACCCTAACAATAACCCTAACCCTAAACCTCACACAAACCCCAAAGCTCACACTAAACATAACCCTAAACCTTACTCTCAACCTAACCCTAACCCTAACCCTAACTCTCACACCAACCCTAACCCTCAACCTAACCCTAACCCTACCCCTCACCCTAAACCTAACCCTAACCCTAACCCTAACCCTCACACTAACCCTAACCCTCACCTTAAACATAACCTTACCCCTCACCCTCACCCTAACCCTAACCCTAACCCTAACCTTCACCCTAAACCTAACCCTCACCCTAATCCTCAACCTCACCCTAACCCTCACCCTCATCTTAACACTCACCCTCACCCTCACCCTCACCCTCACCCTAACCCTCACCCTACAATACCCCTCAACCTAACCCTCACCCTATTGCTAACCGTAACCCTCACCCGCACCCTAACCCTAAACCTCACCAGAACCCGAACCCTCTCCTAAAGCTCACCATCACCTAACTCTCACCCTCACCTTAGCCCTCAACCTTACCCTAACCCTAATCCTATCAATCACTCTAACACTCACTCTCACCCTAAACATCACTGTAACCCTAATCCTCACCCTAATCTTAACCCTCACCCTTACCCTCGCCCTACCCCTAACCCTAACCCTGAACCTCACCCTCAGCCTAACCCTGAACTTAACCCTAAACCTAAATCTAACCCTCACCCTCACACTAACTCTCACCCTCACGCTAGCCCTCAGCCTAACCCTAAACATAATCCTCCTCTCCTCCCCCTCAGCCTAACCCTAAGCCTAACCCTAATCCTAACCCTAACACTCACCCTCACACTAACTCTTACCCTAAACCTAGCCCTCACCCTAACCCTAACCCTCACCCTCATCCTAAACCTAAACTTAACCCTAACACTAACCCTCACCCTAACCCTAACCCTAACACTAACCCTAACCTTCACCCTAATACTTACCCACACCCTAACCTTCACCCTCTCCCGAACCCTCAACCTCACCCTAACCCTCACCCTCGCGCAAAACATCACCCTAACCCTAACCCTCATTCTAAACCTTACCCTCACCCTACCCCTAACAATAAACCTAATCCTAACCCTCACACAAACACCAAACCTCACACTAAACATAACCCTAAACCTTACCCTCACCCTAACCCTAAACCTAACTCTAACTTTCACAAAAACCCTAACCCTCAACCTAACCCTAACCCTAACACTAACCCTAACCTTCATCCTAATACTTACCCACACCCTAACCTTCACCCTCTTCCGAACCCTCAACCTCACCCTAATCCTCACCCTCACGCGAAACATCACCCTAACCCTAACCCTCATTCTAAACCTTACCCTCACCCTACCCCTAACAATAAACCTAACCCTAACCCTCACACAAACACCAAACTTCACACTAAACATAACCCTAACCCTCACACAAACACCAAACCTCACACTAAACATAACCCTAAACCTTACCCTCACCCTAACCCTAAACCTAACTCTAACTTTCACAAAAACCCTAACCCTCAACCTAACCCTAACCCTAACACTAACCCTAACCTTCATCCTAATACTTACCCACACCCTAACCTTCACCCTCTCCCGAACCCTCAACCTCACCCTAATCCTCACCCTCACGCGAAACATCACCCTAACCCTAACCCTCATTCTAAACCTTACCCTCACCCTACCCCTAACAATAAACCTAACCCTAACCCTCACACAAACACCAAACTTCACACTAAACATAACCCTAAACCTTACCCTCACCCTAACCGTAACCCTAACTCTAACTTTCACACCAAGCCTAATCCTCAACCTAACCCTGCCCTACCCCTCAACCTAACCCCTACCCTAACGCTAAACCTAACCCTAAACCTCACACTAACCCTAACCCTCACCCCAACCCTAAACCTACCCCTCACCCTCAGCCTACCACTAGCCCTAACCTTCACCCTAATCCTAATCCTAAACCTCACCCTAACACTAAAATACACCTCACCCTAACCCTCACCCTAAAACTATACCTCACCCTAACCCTAACCCTAACCCTGACAGTTACCCTAACCCTAACCCTAACCCTGACAGTAACCCTAACCCTAAGCTACTCCTATACCAAACTCTAACCCTCATCCTTAACCTAGACCTAACTCTCACCCTCACCCTCACCCTAACCTTAAAACTAACCCTCACCCTAACCCTAACCCTAGCCCTAACGCTAACCCTAACCCTCACCCTAACCCTAAACCTAATGCTACACCTCACCCTAACCCTCACCCTCACCCTAACCCTAACCCTCACCCTTACCCTAATCCTAAAACTAACACTCAACCTCACCCTAACCCTCACACTAATTCTAACCCTCACCCACACCCTAACCCTCACCCGAACCTGAACCCTCAACCTCACCTAACATTCACCCTCACCCTAAACATCACCCAAACATTAACCCTCAACCTAACCCTCAACCTAACACTAACCCTCACCCTCACCCTCACCCTCAGCCTAACCTTAACCCTAACCCTAACCCTCAACCTCACACTCACCCTAAACTTAAACCTAACTCTAACCCTAAACCTAACCTTCAACCTCACCCTCATCCTCACACTAACCCTAACCCTAACCCAAATTCTTACCCTAACCCTAACCCTAACCCTAACCCTCACCCTAACCCTAACACTCACCCTCACCCTCACCCTAACCGTAACCCTAACCCTCACCCTCACCTCACCCTAACCCTAAACCTAACACTAACTCTAAACCTCACCCTAACCCAAACCCTAAATCTCACCCTCACCCTCACTCTCACCCTCAACCTAACCCTTACCCTCACCCTAAACCTAATCCTAACCCTAACCCTCACACTAACCCTAACCCTCACCCTAAATCTAACCCTCATCCTCACCCTAACCCTAACACTAACCCTACCCCTCTCCCTAACCGTCTCCGTAACCCTAACCCTAACCCTCACTCTCACCCTAAACATCACCGTAACCCTAATCCTCACCCTAACCCTAACCCTCACCCTCACCCTCACCTTCACCATAACCCTAATCATAACCCTAACCCTCACCCTCATCCTAAACCTAACTCTAAACCTAACCCTAACCCTCAACCTCACCCTCACACTAACTCTCACGCTAACACTAACCCTCACACTCACACTCACCCTAACCCTAAACCTAACCCTCATCCAAGCCCTACCCCTCACCTGGAACCTAACCCTAACCCTCACTCTCATCCTAACCCTAACCCTCATCCTAACCCTAACCCTACCCCTCAACCTACCCCTCACCCTAACACTAAACCTCACACTAAACCTAACCCTCACCCTAACCCTAATGCTAGCCCTCACCCTAACCCTCACCCTAACCCTCACCCTCACCATCAACCTCAGCCTGACCATAACCCTAACACTAATTCTAGCCCTACCCCTCACCATCACCCTACCCCTCACTCTCACCCTAGCACTCACCCTAAGCCTCACCGTAAAACTAACCCTCACCCTCATCCTCACCTTCAGCCTAACCCTCATCCTAAACCTAATCCTAACCCTAACCCTCAACCTCAATCTCATCCTAACCCTATCCCTAACCCCAACCCTCACCCTCGCCCTCACCCTTACCCTCATCCTAACCCTAACCCTAACCCTAACCCTAACCCTTACCCTAAACCTAACCCTAAACCTCACACTAATCTTAACCCTCACCCTAACCCTAACCCTAGCCCTCACGAAACCCTCACCCTAACCCTCACCCTCACCTGAAACATCACCCTAACACTAACCTCAATCTAACCCTAACCCTAACTCTCACCCTAACACTAACCCACACCCGCATCCTCAACCTAACACTCACGCTCACCCTAGCACTCACCCTAACTCTAAGCCTAACCCTCATCCTAACCTTAACCTTCACTCTAACCCTAACCCTCATCTCACCATCACCTTAATCCTCAGCCTAACCCTAACCCTAACCCTAACACTAACCCTAACCCTAACCCTCACCCTAACCCTAACACAAGCCCTACACCTGTCCCTAAACCTCACCCTCACCCTAACCTAACCCTCACCCTCACCCTAATCCTCACCTCACCCTAACCCTCAAGATCACCCTCTCAGCCACACCCAAAACCTCTCCCTCACCCTCATCTTCACCTTCAGCCTAACCCTAAACCTAACACTAATCCTAACCCTAACCCTCATCCCCACCCTCACCCTAACCCTAATCCTAACCCTACGTCTCACCCTAACACTCACCCTAACCCTAACCTTAACTCTAACCCTCATCCTTACCCTAAACATAACCCTAACATTCAACCTCACCCTAACCTTCACCCTAACCCTAACCCTCACCCACAGCCTAACCCTCACCCTCACCCTAACCCTAACCCTAACCCTCACCTCACCCTAACCCTAAACCTAACACTAACCCTAAAACTTACCCTAATACTCACCCTAACCCAAACCATAAATATCACCCTCACCCTCAACCTAACCCTCACCCTAACCCTTACGCTCACCCTATAAATTTTCCTAACCCTAACCCTCACACTAACCCTAACCCTCACCCTAATCCTAACCCTCACCCTCACCCTAACCCTAACACTAAGCCTATCCCTCTCCCTAACCATCTCCGTAAACCGAAGCCTAACACTAACCCTCACACTAACACTAACCCTCACCCTAAACTTACCTCTAACCCTCACCCTCAGCCATACCCTTAACCTCAGCCTAACTGTTACCGTCACACTAACCCTCACCCACACCGTATAACCCTCATCCTCTCCTTAAACCTCACCCTCACCCTAACACTAACAATCATGCTAAATATCACCCTAACCCTAACTCTCACCCTAACCCTAACACTAACACTCACCCTTACCCTAAGCCACATCCTAACCTTAACCCTAACCCTAAACCTAACCGTCAACCTAACCCTCAACCTGACCCTAACCCTAACACTAAACCTCACCTTCACCCTAACCCTTACCCTTACCCTAACCCTAACCCTAACCCCAACCTTCACATCAACCCTAACCCTCACCCTAACCCTAACCCTAACCCTCACACTAAACCTCACCCTAACCTTAACCATAACCCTAACCCTCACAATAACCCTAATACTCACCCTAAACCTAACCTTACCCCAACCTTACCCCTCACCCTCACCCCAACCATAACCCTAAGCCTAACCCTCACCCTAAACCATCACCCTAATCCTCACCCTCACCATAACCATCAACCACATCTAAACACTCACCCTCACCCAAACCCTCACCCACACCCTAACCCTAACCTTCACCCGAATCCTCACCAGAACCCTAAAGCTCACCCTCACGCTAACTCTCACTGTCACACTAGCCCTCAACCTAACCCTAACGCTAACCCTAACTCTCACCCTAACCCTAACCCTCACACTAAGCTTAACCCTAACCCTATCCTCTCCCTAACCCTCACCCTAACCCTTACCCTAACCCTAACCATACCCCTAAACCTAACTCTAACCCTTACCCTCACCCTAGCCCTCACCCTAACCCTAAGCCTAACACTAACTCTCACCCTAACCCTCACTCTCACCCTAAACATCAGTGTAACCCTAATCCTCACCCTAACCCTAACCCTCACCCTCACCCATCCCTACCCCTACCCCTAACCCTAACACTCACCCTCAGCCTAACCCTAAACCTAACCCTAATCCTAAACCTAACCCTCACCCTCACCCTCACACTACTTCTCACCCTCACCCCACCCTCACACTAACCCTAAACATAACCCTCTTGCCCTCCCCGTCAGCCTAACCCTAACCCTAACCCTAACCCTAACCCTAACCCTCACCCTCACACTAATATTTACCCTTACCCTAGCCCTCATACTAACCCTAAACCTAACCCTAACCCTCACCCTCACCCTCACCCTCAGCCTAACCCTAACCCTAACATTGATCCTAAACCTAACTCTCACCCTCTTGCTAAACATAACCCTATCCCTCACCCTAACTAACCCTAACCCTAACACTAACCCTAAACCTCATCCTATCCCTCACCCTAACACTTACCCACACCCTAACCTTCACCATCTCCTGAACCCTCACCCTCACCCTATACCTCACGCTCAGGCGAAACATCACCCTCAATCTAACCCTCAGCATAACCCTTATCTTCACCGTAACCCTAACAGTAACCCTAAACCTAACCCTCACACAAAACCCAAACCTCACAATAACCCTAACCCTAAACCTCACCCTCACCCTAAACCTAACACTAACCCTAACCTTCACACCAACCCTAACCCTCACCCTAACCGTACACTACCCCTCAACCTAACGCTCACCCTAACACTAAACCTAACCCTACCCTCACACTAACTCTAACCCTCACCCTAACCCTAACTGTACACCTCACCCTCACCCTACAATTAGCCCTAACCCTCACCCTAACCCTAACCCTCACCCTAACCATCACACTAACCCTAAAAATACCCCTCACCCTAACCCTCACCCTCACCCTAAACCTAACCCTAAACCTCACAATAACCCTATCTCTCACACTAACCCTAACCCTCACACTCACCCTAAACCTCAACCTAACCCTCAACCTAACCCTAGCCCTAAACCTAACCCTAACTCTGACAGTAACCCTAACCCTAACTCTACCCTAAACCTAACACTCACCCTCACCCTTACGCTAGCCCTAACACTCACCCTAACCCTAACAATACCCCTCAACCTACCCCAATCCAAAACCTAACGCTAACCCTAACAATAACCCTAAACCTCACCCTAACCCTAACAGTACCCCTCACCCTAACCTTCAACCTAACTCTCACCCTAACGCTAACGCTAACCCTAACCCTCACAATAACCCTAACCCTAACCCTAACCCTAAACCTAACTCTAACCCTTACCCTCACCCTAGCCCTCACGCTAACCCTAACCCTAACCCTAACCATCATCCTAACCCTCACTCTCACCCTAAACATCACTGTAACCCTAAATCTCACCCTAACTCTAACCCTCACCCTCACCCCCACCCTAGCCCTAACCCTAACCCTATCCATCACCCTCACCCTCAGCCTAACGCTAAACCTATCCCTAATCCTAAACCTAACCCTCACCCTCAACCTCACACTAACTCTCACCCTCACCCTAGCCCTCACACTAACCCTAAACATAACTCTCTCGCCCTCCCCCTCAGCCTAACCCTAACCCTAACCCTAAACCTTATCCTAACCCTAACCCTCACCCTCAAACTAACTTTTACCCTCACCCTAGCACTCACCCTATCCCTAAACCTAACACTAACCCTCACCCTCACCCTCACCCTCAGCCTAACCTTAACCCTAACATTGATCCTAAGCCTAACCCTCACCCTCACGCTAACCCTAACCTTATCCCTCACCCTAACCCTAACCCTCATCCTCACCCTAACCCTAAACTTAACCCTCACCCTAACATTAACCGTAACCCTCACCCTAACACTCACCATAACAGTTACCCACACACTAACCTTCACCCTCTCCTGAAACCTCACCCTCACCCTAACCCTCACCCTCATGCAAAACATCACACTAAACCTAACCCTCACCCTAACCCTTACCCTCAACCTATCCCTAAAAATAACCCTAAACCAACCCTCACACAAACCCCAACCTCACACTAACCCTAACCTTAAACCTTACCCTCACCCTAACCCTAACCCTAAGCCTAACCTTCACACCAACCCTAACCCTCACCCTAACCCTACCTTACCCCTCAACCTAACCCTCACCTTAACGCTAAACCTAACCCTAACCCTCACACTAACCCTAACCCTAACCCTAACCCTGACAGTAACCCTAACCTTAACTCTACCCCTAAAAGTAACTCTAACCCTCACCCTTACCCTAGCCATAACCATCACCCTAACCATAAAAATAACCCTCACCCTACCCCTCGCCCTGACCCTAACCCTAACCCTCACAATATCCCTAAACCTCACCCTAACCCTAACAGTACCCCTCACCCTAACCTTCGACCTAACCCTCACCCTAACCCTAACGCTAACCCTCTCACCCATAGCCTAAACCTCAACCTAACCCTTTAGCTCACCCTAACCATAAGCCTCACAGTAACCCTAACCCTAACCCTAACCCTAATACTAACCCTCACCCTAACCCTCACTCTCACCCTAAACATCACTGTAACCCTAATCCTCACCCTAACCCTAACCCTCACCCTCACACAAACCCTAGCCCTAACCCTAACCCTAACCCTAAACCTCTCCCTCAGCCTAACCCTAACCCTAACCTTAATCTTAAACCTAACCCTCACCCTCACCCTCACACTAACTCTCACCCTCACCCTTAGCCCTCACACTAACCCTAAACATAACTCTCTCGCCCTCCACCTCAGCCTAACCCTAACGCTAGGCCTAATCCTAACCCTAAACCTCACCCTCACACTAACTTTTACCCTCACCCTACCTCTCACCCTTATACTAAACCTAACCCTAACCCTCAACCTCAGCCTAACCCTAACCCTACCATTGATCCTAAGCCTAACCCTCACCCTCATGCTAACCCTAACCCTATCCCTCACCCTAACCCTAAACCTCACCTTCACCCTAACCCTAAACTTAACCCTAACCCTAACACTAACCCTAACCCTCACCCTAACACTCACCCTAACAGTTACCCACACACTAACCTTCACCCTCTCCCGAAACCTCACCCTCACCCTAACCCTCACCCTCACGTGAAACATCACCTTAATCCTAACCCTCAGCCTAACCCTTACCCTCACCCTCACCCTAACAATAACCCCAACGCTAACCCTCACACAAACCCCAAACCTCACACTAATCCTAACCCTATACCTTACCCTCACCCTAAACCTAAGAATAAGCCTAACCTTCACACCAACCCTAACCCTCACCCTAACCCTCCCCTACCCCTCAACCTAACCCTCACCCTAACGCTAAACCTAACCCTAACTCTCAAACTAAACCTAACCCTCACCCTAACCCTAACATTACAACTCACCATCACCTGAACACTAGGTCTAACCCTCACCCTAACCCTAACCCTAACCCTAACCCTAACCCTAACCCTAAACCTAACCCTCACCCACACCCAAAACCTCTCCCTCACCTCATCCTCACCCTCAGCCTAACCATAACCCTAATCCTAACCCTAACCCTCATCCCCACCCTCACCCTAACCCTAAACCTAACCCTATGCCTCACCCTAACCCTCAACCTAACCCTAACCCTAACCCTCACCCGAACCCTCAACTTCACCCTAACCCTCACCATCACCCCAAACATCACCCTAACCCTAATCCTAACCCTAACCCTCAAACTCACCCTCACCCTAAACTTAAACCTAATCCTAACCATAACTTTCAACCTCACCCTCACCCTCACCCTAACCCTAACTCTAACCCAAATTCTAACCCTATCACCCACCCTAACCCTAATTCTCACCATCACACTAACCATCACCGTAACCCTAACCCTCACCCTCACCCTAACCCTCACCCTCACCCTAACCCTAACACTAACACTAACCCTCACCTCACCCTAACACTAATCCTAACACTAACCCTAAACCTCACTCTAATCCTCACCCTCACACCAACCCTCATCCACACCTTAACAATCACCCTCACCTGAACCCTCACCCGCAACCTAACCCTAACCCTCATCCGAACCCTCACCCGAACCCTAAAGCTCACCCTAACCCTTACTCTCACCCTCACCCTAGACCTCAACCTAACCCTAAAGCTAAACCTAAACCTCACCCTAACCTTAACCCTGACCCTAACCATCACACTAACCCTACCCTCTCCCTAAACATCAGCCTAACCCTAACCCTAACCCTAACCATTGCCCTAACCCTAAACCTAACCCTCACGCTCACTCTAAACCTAACCCTGATGCTAACCCTAACAATACACCTCATCCTACCCCTCACCCTAATCCTAACTCTAACCCTCACAATAACAATAACACTCATGCTAACCCGAACAGAACCCCTCACCCTAACCTTCAACCTAACCCTCACCCTAACCCTAACGCTAACCCTAACCCTCACCCTAACCCTCAACCTAAACCTTTACCTCACCCTAACCCTAACCCTAACCCTCACAGTAACCCTAACCCTAACCCTACCCTAAACCTAACCCTAATCCTAACCCTCACTCTAACCCTCACTCTCACCCTAAACATCACTGTAACCCTAATCCTCCCCCTAAACCTAACCCTCACCCTCACCCTCACCCTACCCCTAAACCTAACCCTCACCCTCACCCTCAGCCTAACCCTAAACCTAACCATAATCCTAAATCTAACCCTCAACCTCACCCTCACATTAACTCTCACACTCACACTAGCCCTCACCCTAACCCTAAACATATCCCTCCCCCCTCCCCCTCAGCGTAACCCTAATCCTAACCCTCACACTTACTCTTACCTTCACCCTAGCCCTCAACCTAACCCTAAACCTAACCCTAACCCTCGCCCTCACCCTCACACTCAGCCTAACCCTAACATTGATCCTAAGCCTAACCCTCACCCTCACGCTAACCCTAGCCTTATCCGTCAACCTAACCCTAATCCTCACCCTCACCGTAACCCTAAATTTAACCCTAACCCTAACCCACACCCTAACACTAACGCTAACCCTCACCCTAACCCTCACCCTAACCCTTACCCACACAATCACCTTCACCCTCTCCCCAAACCTCACTCTCACTCTAACCCTCACCCTCACACGAAACATCACACTAACCCTAACCCTCACCTGTGGAGCACATGGGCAGCAAAGATGGCGCTGGGAAGGGGTTGAGTGGGCAGAGCCTAATTTACTGAAGAGCACATGGCCAGCCAAGATGGCTCTGGGAGAGGGTAGAGTGGGCAGGCCCCAACTGATCTTCTGATCAGTACCTAATCAGCCTGTGAAGGCTCAGGTGAATGATAGGGTGTGACCTTGACAGTGATTTGTTCCTCTTCCTCCCTTACCATACCACCCACCCTCTTTGTCTTTAAAAAGGGGCTGCTCTCTGTTAATAAATGAGTTTTTCTGCCTGCTGGATTTGGCTCCCCGCTGTGTCTGATTGTCTCCTGGGCTGAGGGAGGCTAGGGAACGGGCGAGCGCCGCACTTACCTTTCCTCGGACCCCGTCCGTCTTTTGTGGGTCGGACGAAGACCCAACATCTGGCGCCCAACGTGGGGCACGAAAGGAAAAGATACCGGCCGAGGCTAAGCGGTCTCTCGGGGTAAGTGAAACCCTAAATATGGGTAATGCTATATCACAGAAGGAGGAGGAAGAGGCAAATCAGGCCTAGAAGGGGTACAGGAGGATGTGGGAAGTGAGAAGGAAAAGGAAAGGGTCAAATCCAATCGAGAACGCACTGAGACGTGCACAGTAGAAGTCAAAACGAGGGTAAAAATTACCCCCTCTGACCCAGCTGATATTACCCCCTCTGACCCAGCTGATACTGACGGTCCTAGGCCCCCTCCCTATTCTCCTGATTGGAGGGGAGGTACGGTGCCCTACGAGACCTGCAAGAGGGACTTGCAAGACCCAGACCCCTACCAGCCTTCTATGGAGGGGCCGAGGGCCGGGGAAGTAACCTCCTTGGAGACCTCCTCTGGAAAGGAAGGGCCACCCAAGAGCCCTGGAAAGGAAGGGCCACCCAAGAGCCCAGACTCTCGGCCACAGGATTCGCTTCCCCAAGCATATCCGGTCAATGTGGCATCAGGGGCTAACAGGCCCTTGGAATGGTATCCATGGGAAGCTAAGGATCTTAAAGAGCTCCGCAAGGCGGTGGCGGAGGATGGCTCAAACTCTCCCTGGGCCCAGACCCTATTACAAGACATTGCCTATCACCCGTGTGTCCCTAAGGACTGGATGGATGTGGCCAAAGCCGTTCTTACTAGTTCTCAGTTTATTAAATGGTGTGCTTTCTTTAAGGAGGAATGCAGAGTGCGGGCAGAGAGTAACCGGCAGGCTCAACCAATGATACCTATTACTAAGCTGCTGGTCTGGGAAGGGATGAATGCAGACCACCGCATGGCCTGTGCAGGATTGAGAGAGAGTTCCCTGAGCAGATGGGTGGTGACCTCACAGGATGTGGGAACGCAACAGCACCAGTCCCAATCACTAGCTTTAGCTTTACAGACTCAGGTGTTTACAATGACTGAGGCTATTACTCAGGCGCTGGCAGCCCAGGGCCAAGAAACCCCAAGACTATCGGAAAGAGGGACTTGTTTTAAATGCAGGCAGGAGGGGCACTTTAAGAGGGACTGTTTACAACAATCCCCCGCCAACCGGCCTGAGGGCAAACCGCCCCCTACATCCTGCCCCAGGGGCATGGAGGGATACAAGTTTGATTTAGAGGGGAAGTCTTTAAACTTGGGGCGGGGCATCCTCTAGCTCCTTTAACTCAAGGAGGAACCCCCTCTGCTGTGAGGCCCAGGCAGCCTCATGGCAGGGCAGCCCAGGTCCATTGGACCATCCCCCTGGTGGATGGACTCCGCCCTATAATGAGTATTCTCATAGGCAAAAAGAGGTTTCACTGCTTAATTGATACTGGGGCAGACCGAACCATACTCAGGGAGGAGGAAGTGCCCTTGGACTGGAAGCTTGCACCTGGGCCCCCGATATTGGGGGTAGGGGGCAACTCCCAGACCAAAGAAACGGTTGCCCTCATGACATGGACTAGCCCAATCTGGGTGGAGCAGTGGCCATTGACCAAACCTAAACTTGAAGCCCTCCACCTTCTGGTGGAGGAGCAGATAAGCCTCGGGCATATGCGCCCTTCTATAAGTCCTTGAAACACACCTGTATTTGTTATTCAAAAAGCCTCTGGGGCTTGGCGGATGCTCCAAGATCTACGGAAGGTAAATGAAAGGATGGAGCTAGTAGGAACGCCCCTAAGAGGCATGCCCTGGACTCCTGCTATACCTTCAGAATATACCTTGGCTGTGATTGATATTAAAGATTGTTTTTTTTCTATCCCTCTGCATCCAGATGACTGCGAGAAGTTTGCTTTCTCTATACCTTCTCTTAATTTTTCCCAGCCTGATCGGAGGTTTGAATGGACAGTGCTGCCACAGGGTATGGCCAATAGCCCAGCCTTCTGCCAACAATACTTGGCCACACTTTTAGAGCCTGTGCTGGGTTCAGATACCTCCCTTGCCTATGCCTACATGGACGATATAATTCTGGGGCACCGAGACCCAAGCTGCCTGGAGGGCCTTCTGGCCCAGGTTCTGGACATATTAAAAAAGGGGGTTTTTACCATAGCCCTTAATAAAATTCAAAAGGTAGCTCCTTTTAAGGTGCTCGGGACCCACCTTCCTTGACTCAGGCCAGCCCCCTTAAGCCTTTGCTGGATATTCCAGCCTCTCTAACCTTAACCCAACTTCAGAGTCTTTTAGGGGAAATCAATTGGCTGTTGCCATGGGTTTCTGTCCCTAAAGATAGTCTTGTGCCCTTATTTGCCCTGCTAAAAGATAGGATGCCACAAGAAGTTATTACAATTACAGACAGCCATCGGGCAATATTTTTGCAGTTCCAAAAAGCCCTGGATAAAGTTTCTCTAAAGAGGTATTCTATTTGTGAGCCCATTTCCCTTTGGTTGTTTGCAGGGGTTACATTAATATCTGCAGTTTTAACTCAAAATGGGGAGCCATTAGAGTGGGTTCACACTCCCCTGGGGGGCACGCCTCGGGTGTACTCTCAAGCAGACCAACTTGCAGATGCTATTGTGAAGGGAAGGACGCAAGCCCAAAGGCATTATGGCCTCGACCCTCACTCCATTGTTTTTCCTTTTCAGATGGCAGACGTTGAGTGGCTCACTCGAGCCAATGCTCGTCTTGCTCTCTCCTTGGAGGGGTTTCTAGGCCAAACTGACTGCCATTATGGGCCATCCAAATGGACTGTCATGTTATGGCGACTTCCCCTCAAAATACCATCTCTATTTTCTCCTGCGCCTATTCCTGGTGCCCTTCATGTTTTTACTGACGGAGGTAAAGCGGGCTCTGCATATGCAGCCTTTGAGGAGCAACAAAAGACCCCGAGCCAACAAAGATTTCAACCTTGTCAAGGGTCAGCACAATATAAGGAAATGCTGGCCGTAATTATGGCTCTTCAGGACATTCAAAAACCCTTCAATTTGTATTCTGATAGCCTGTATATGATTAACTTGCTCCCTCATATTCCCCAGGCACATCTTAAGCTGGATGAAAACCCTATTTCCCCCCTTATGGTTACCCTTAAGGGCCTATTAGAAGGGCGGGGAGCCCCTATTCATATTCAACATTTGAGAGGGCATTCAAAACTTCCTGGGTTTTTTTTCCCTAGGCAATAAGTGGGCGGACCAGTTAGCTACTGGCCCACAAGCATTAACATTACAAGAGGCTACCTGTTTGCATGATTTAACCCATATTAATTGGAGAGGTCTTCAGCAGAGATTTCCTCAGATTCCTGTAAAGGACCTTAAAAGGATAGTACATACCTGTAAAACAGGCCAGCCTTTCTTAAAAGTACCCCCATTAGAGCCCCCGGGGGTAAATCCCAGAGGCCTTAAACCTAACGTCCTCTGGCAAACGGATGTCACTCATTTCCTGGCCTTTGGTAAGTTTAAATATATCTTTGTCTCTATAGATACCTATTCAGGAGCATGCTGGGCCACAGCACATACAGGAGAAAGAACTAAACATTCACAAGCACATTTTCTTCAATGCTTTGCCACCTTGGGTCTACCAGCACAAGTTAAAACCGATAATGGACCCTGTTTTGTTAGCAAAGCAATGTCAGAGTTTTTTGACAAATGGCATATTAATCATACTACAGGAATTCCCTATAATCCCCAAGGCCAAGCAATTATAGAAAGAAATCATCAATGTCTTAAAGAGCAATTATTAAAACAAAAAATGGGAGTTAGCCCCCATATACAGTTACAGATAGCTTTGTTTAACCATCCCCAAGGGCAACCAGCCCTTGAGAAGCTCTCTTGTGTTCTCTAACAATTGCAGATGGCGATACTCCAGATGTTGGCTGTCCTGACTCTCCCGATCCTGTGAACGGCCCTATGGAATCTACATCAACCTCAGCGAGTGACCTGGGCAGTGATCAACGCTGGCAATGCAGAAATCGTCAGGAGCACCACAAGAGAAGCTGTCCCTTCGACCTGGTTGCCTGACCTTCATTTTGATCACCACCCTATGGACTGTTTAATATTTTTTAGGAGTTAATTATTTTAATGTTACCTGCTTTAATTGTTCTTGTACTAATTGCTTGTATAACAACATTGAATTCACACTTAATTGTTAAACAACCACCTTTTGTTATGCTTTCAGCTTAGATTTTGTCCAACCCCACAGGCAAATAGCTGGATTAGAACAATCCCCACCTCTGGACTCTGAAGTGGCAAAGACTGCTATCCCATCCTTCACTAAGGCTAAAGGACTAGTAGTGACATTTCCTGGCCTGGGAATGCTTTTGCTGATGGTTTTTCTATGCCTTCCTTGCGTTATATGTGCACTGCAAAACTCTTATGAGCTTAGCCAGCCAGTTATCAAGCTCCAGATGAATAAATTATCCCCCCCAGAGGAATCGCAGCCAGAGATGGGTAAGAGGGGGTGTCAGTCTGACCAACCTAAGACAGGGCCTTCAGCTTCGCTCTGAAGAAATTCCCGATGACGGGTAAGGCAGACAAGGCGATCCACCCAACCTAAGACAGGCGGGTTCCCTTCTTTAAGCAAAGACGGGGGGAGATGATGTTGGGAGCAATTGGGAGCTGACAGTAAAGCTCAAAGGTCATCTTGACTCCTGTGCTAGCTTAAAGGCACGTACAAGGAACTGGCTTACTTAAAAGACACCAGGTGCCCAGGAATTAATTGAACTGCTTCGGACATTTCTAACTGTGGTGGGACTGATGTTTATTACTGTGCTAGGTGGGTTTGTCATTAAAACAAAAAAAAAAGGGGGGAGGGGCTGGGAAGTTGGCTCAGTGATAGAGCAATTGCCTTGCATGCATGAGGCCCTGGGTTCGATTCCTCAGCACCACATAAGCAAAAAAAAAAAAAAAAAAAGGGGGGGGGGGAATCTGTGAAGCACATGGGCAGCAAAGATGGCGCTGGGAAGGGGTTGAGTGGGCAGAGCCTAATTTACTGAAGAGCACATGGCCAGCCAAGATGGCTCTGGGAGAGGGTAGAGTGGGCAGGCCCCAACTGATTTTCTGATCAGTACCTAACCAGCCTGTGAAGGCTCAGGTGAATGATAGGGTGTGACCTTGACAGTGATTGGTTCCTCTTCCTCCCTTACCATACCACCCACCCTCTTTGTCTTTAAAAAGGGGCTGCTCTCTGTTAATAAACGAGTTTCTCTGCCAGCTGGATTTGGCTCCCCGCTGTGTCTGATTGTCTCCTGGGCTGAGGGAGGCTAGGGAACGGGCGAGCGCAGCACTTACCTTTCCTCGGACTCCGTCCGTCTTTTGTGGGACGGACGAAGACCCAACACTCACCCTTACCTTTACCCTCACCCTAACCCTAAAAATAACCCTAACCCTAATCCTCACACAAACCCCAAAACTCACACTAACCCTAACACTAAAGCTTACCCTCACCCTAAACCTAACCCTAACCCTCACCATAACCCTCACCCTAACCCTAAAGATACCCCTCACACTAACCTGCACCCTAACCCTAAAACTAACCCTAATCCTAACTCTAACCCTCACCCTTAACCTAGCCCTAACCCTCACCCTCAACGTAACCCAAACCCTAAACCTCACCCTCAGCCTAACCCTAACCCTAACCCTAACCCTAACCCTCACCCTCACCCTACCCCTAACCCTAAACCTAACCCTAACCCTCACTATAACCCTAACCCTCACCTTAACCTTAAAAATAACCCTCAACCTAACCCTCACCCTAACCCTAAACCTAACCCTAACCCTCACTTTAATCCTAATCCTCCCCCTAACCCTTACCCTAACCCTCACCCTAAGCCTCCTCTAAGCCTAATGCTAACCCGAACACTCACCCTAACCCTAACTGTCAATCTAACCTTAGCCCTCACCCTAACCCTAACCCTAAGCCTAAACCTCACCCGAACTCTCACTCATACCCTAAACATCACCTTAAGCCTAATCCTCAACCTAACACTAACCCTCACCCTCACCCTCACCCTAAGCCTAACCCTAACCCTAACCCTCACCTTCAGCCTAACCCTAACGCCAACCCTAACTCTAAACCTAACCCTAACCCTCAACCTCACCCTCACACTAACCCTAACGCTAACACTAACCCTCACACTCACACTCACCCTAAACCTAAACCTAAGCCTCACCCTAGCCCTAACCCTCACCTGGAACCTAACCCTAACTTTCACCCTCTTCCTAACCCTAACCCTCATCCTAACCGTAACCCTACTCCTCACCCTAACCCTCACCCTAACCCTAACACTAAACCTCACACTAAACCTAACCCTCACCCTAACTTTAACCCTAGCCCTCACCCTAACCCTCACCCTAACCCTCACCCTCACCCTCAACCTCAGCCTAACCATAACCCTAGCACTAATCCTAACCCTACCCCTCACCCTCACCCTACTGCTCACCCTCACCCTAGCACTCACCCTAAGCCTCACCCTAAAACTAACCCTCACCCTCATCCTCACCCTCAGCCTAACCCTCACCCTAACATTAATCCTAACCCTAACCCTCAACCTCACCCTCATCCTAACCCTAACGCTAAACCCAACCCTCATCCTCGCCCTCGCCCTCACCCTCACCCTAACCCTAACCTTCACCTTCGACCTAACCCTAACCCTCACCATAAACATCACCCTAACCTTAACTCTTACCCTCAGCCTAAGCCTAAACCTAAACCTCACACTAACCCTAACCCTCACCCTAACCCTATCCCTAGCCCTCACCCTAACCCTCACCCTAACCTTCATCCTCACCCGAAACATCAACCTAACACTAACCCTCACCCTAACCCTAAACGTAACCCTGACCCTAATACTAACCTTCACACGCACACTCAACCTAACACTCACCCTCACTCTAGCACTCACCTTAACTCTAAGCCTAACCCTCACCCTAACCCTAACCCTCATCTCACCATCATCCTAATCCTCAGCCTAACCCTAACCCTAACTCTAACCCTAACCCTCACCCTAACCCTAACACAAGCCCTACCCCTGTCCCTAACCTTTACCCTCACCCTAACCCTAACCCATAACCTCACCCTAAACTTAACCCTAACCTTCACAATCACCCTAAACCACACCTCACCCTAAACCTCATCGTCACTACCAATAACCCTAGCACTAATCCTAACCCTACCCCTCACCCTCACCCTACCGCTCACCCTCACCCTAGCACTCATCCTAAGCCTCACCCTAAAACTAACCCTCACCCTCATCCTCACCCTCAGCCTAACCCTCACCCACAACCTAAACCTCTCCCTCACCCTCATGCTCACCCTCAGCCTAACCACAATCCTTACCCTGATCCTAACCCTACAACTCACCCTCACCCTATCCCTCACCCTAGCACTCACCCTAAGCCTCACGCTAAAACTCACCCTCACCCTCATCCTCACCCTCAGCCTAACCCTCACCCTAACCCTAACCGTAACCCCAACCCTCACCCTCGCCCACACCCTCACCCTCACCCTAACCCTAAACCTCACCGTCGCCCTAAATCTAACACTCACCCTAAACATCACCCTAATCCTAACCCTAACCCTACGCCTCAACCTAACCCTCACCCTAACCCTAACCCTAACCCTAACCCTCAACCTTACCCTAAACCTAACCCTAACACTCAACCTCACCCTAACCCTGACCCTAACCCTAACCATCACCCACACCCTAACCCTCCACCTCACCCGAACCCTCAACCTCACTCTAACCCTCACCCTCACCCTAAACATCACCCAAACACTAATTCTCACCCTAACCCTCACCCTAACACTAACCCTCACCCTCACCCTCACCCTCAGCCTAACCCTAACCCTAACCCTAATCCTAACCCTAACCCTCAACCTCACACTCACCCTAAACTTAAACCTAACACTAACCCTAAACTTCAACCTCACCCCCACCCTCACCCTAACCCTAACCCTAACCCAAACTCTAACCCTAACCCTAACCCTCACCCTAACCCAAACCCTCATCATCACACTAACCCTCACGCTTACCCTAACCCTCACCCTAACCCTAACCCATACCCTCACTCTAAACCTAACCCTAACCTCACCCTCACCTCACCCTAACCCTAAACATAACACTAACCCTGAAACTCACACTAATCCTCACCCTAACCCAAACCCTAAATCTCAACCTCACCCTCATCCTAACCCTCACCCTAACCCTTACACTCACCCTAAACCTAATCCTAACCCTAACCCTCACCCTCACCCTAAAGCTCAGCCTCACCCTAACTCTCACCCTCACCCTAGCCCTCAACCTAACCCTAACGCTAATCCTAACACTCACCCTCACCCTAACCCTCACCCTCACCTTCACACTAACCTTAACCTTAATCCTACCCTCTCCCTAACCCTCAGCCTAAGCCTAACCCTAACCCTAACCATTGACCTAAACCTAGCCCTAATCCTCACACTTTTACTTACCCTAGCCCTAACCCTCACCCTAACCCTAACAATACCCCTCACCCTACCACTCACCCTCACCCTAACCCTAACCCTAACACTAACCTTAACCCTCACCCTCACCCTAACCCTCAACCTAACCCTTTACCTCACCCTCACCCTAACCCTAACCCTAACCCTAACCCTCACAGTTACCCTAACCCTAACCCTACCCCTAAACCTAACTCTAACCCTTACCCTCACTCTGGCCATCACCCTAACCCTAAACCTAAACCTCACCCTAACCCTCACTCTCACCCTAAACATCACTGTAACACTAATCCTCACCCTAACCCTAACCCTCACCCTCAACCTCACCCTACCCCTAACCCTAACCCTCACCCTCAGTCTTACCCTAATCCTAACCAAAATCCTAAACCTAACCCTCACCCTAACCCTCACAGTAACCCTTACCCACACCCTAAACTTCACCCTCACCCCAAACCTCACCCTCACTCTAACCCTCACCCTCACGCGAAAACTTACCCTAACCCTCACGCTAACACTTAACCTCACCCTAACAATAACCCTAAGCCCAACCCTCACATTAACCCCAAATCTCAAACTAACCCTAACACTAAAACTTCCCCTCACCTTAATCCTAACCCTAACCCTTACCTTCACACCAACCGTAACCCTCACCCTAACCCTACCCTACACCTCAACCTAACCCTCACCCTAACGCTAAACCTAACCCTAACCCTCACACTAACCCTAACCCTCACCTTAACCCCAAACATTCCCCTCACCCTCACCCTACCACTATCCCTAACCCTCACCCTAACACTAACCCTAACCTTAACCCTCACCCTAACCCTAAAATACCCCTCACCCTAACCCTCACCCTAACCCTAACACTAGCCCTCACCTTAACCCTCACCCCCAACCTCAACCTCAGCCTAACCACAACTGTAACACTAATCCTAACACTACCCCTCACCCTCACCCTACACCTCACACTCACCCTAGCACTCACCCTAAGCCTCACCCTAAAATTACCCCTCATCCTCATCCTCACCCTCATCCTCATCCTCACCCTCACCCTAACCCTAATCCTAACCTTAACACTCAACCTCACCCTCATCCTAACCCTAACCCTAACCCCAACCCTCACCCTTGCCCTCACCCTCACCCACACCCTAACCCTAAACCTCACCCTCGACCTAACCCTAACCCTTACCCTAAACATCACCCTAACCCTAACCCTAACCCTCACCCACACCCTAACCCTCACCCTCACCTTCAGTCTAACCCTAACCCTAACCCTAACCCTCATCCTCACTCTCACCCTAACCCAAAACCTAAGCTACCTCACACCCTAATCCTCATGTTAGCCCTAAACCTCACCCTTACCTAATCCTAACCCTCACCATCAACCTCACCCTCACCCTCATACTGACATTAACCCTAACCCTAATCCTAACCCTCAACCTCACCCAAACCCTAAACCTAACCCTAACCCTAGCCCTAACCCTCAACCTCAACCTAACGCTAACCCTAACTCTAATCTTCACCCTCACCCTAACCCTAATCTTAACCCTCTAACTCACCCTCATCCTAACACTCACCTAAACCCTAACCCTGTCTAACCCTCACCCTTACGCTAACCATCATCCTAACCCTAAACCTAAACATAACCCTAACCCTCACATTAACCCTATCCCTCACACGAACCCCAACCCTCACCCTAACACACACTCTCACCCTAAGCATCACCCAAACTCTAATCCTCACCTTCACCCTCACCCTCACACTCACCCTAACACTACCCCTCACCCTACCCCTCACCCCAACCCTCAACCTAACACTCACCCTAACCCTAACGCTAACCCTAACCCTCAACCTCAACCTAACCCTTACCCTCACACTAACCCTCACACTAACCCTAACTCTAACCCTAACCCTCACAGAAACCCTACCCCTAAACCTACCCCTAAACCTAACCTAAACCCTCACCCTCACCCTAGCCCTCATCCTAATCCTAACCCTAACCCTAAACCTCACCCTAACCTTCACCCTAAACATCATCCTAATCCTAATCCTCACCTTAATGGTAACACTCATCCTCACGCTAACCCTAAGACTCAGCCTAACCATAACCCTAACACTAATACTAACCCTAACCATCAACCTCACCTTAACCCTAAACTTCACCGTAACCCTCATCCTCACCCTCAACCTAAACCTAACCTTCACCCTAAACCTAAGCCACACCCGAACCCAAAAACTAACCCTCATCCTCACCCTAACCCTAACACTCCCAACCCAAACCCTACCCCTCATGCTAACCCTCACCTAACCCTAACCCTAACCCTAATCCTAACCCTCACACTAACCCTAACCCTCACCCTAACCCTCTCCCTAACCCCAAACCTACTCCTAACCCTAACCCTCACCCTAATCCTAAAGCTAATCCTAGCCCTCACCCTATACCTCAATCTAACCCATAACCTCACTTTAACCCTAACCATAACCATAACCCTCACTCTAACCGAAACCCTAAGCCTACCCCTAAACCTAACCTTAATACTCACACTCACCTTAGCCCTCACCCTAACACTAACCCTAAACCTAACCCTAATCCTAACCCTAACCCTCACCTCTCGCTCACCCTCACCCTAACACTCACCCTAACCCTAGCGCTGACCCTAACCCTAACCCTAAACGTCACCCTCAACCTCAATCGCAGCCTAACCCTAACCCAAATCCTAATCCTAACCCTCACCCTCACACTCACCCTCACCCTAACCCTAACCCTCACCCTAACCCTAAACCTCACCCTAACACTAAACCTCACCCTCACATTAAACCTAAACTTAACCCTAACCCTAACCCTCACCCTAACCCTAACAATAACACTAACCCTAACCCTCACCCTAATCCTCACCCGAAACCTAACCCTCACCTGAACCCTAACATTAACTCTACTCCTTTCGCTGGCCCTAACCCTCACCCTAACCCTAAACATAACCCTAAATCTCACCCTCACCCTAACCCACACCGTCACACTAACACTCACCCGAACCCTAACACTCAACCTCACCCTAAACCTCACCCTCACCCTAAACATCACCCTAACACTAACCCTCATCCTAACCCTAACCCTAACCCTAACACTCACCCTCACCCTAACCTTCACCCTAACCCTAACACTAAACCTACCCCTCTCCCTAACCCCCACCCTAATCCTAACCCTCACCCTAACCCTAACCCTAACCCTCACCCTCACCTTAAACCACACCATCACCCTAACCCTCACCATCACCCTAAGCCTCACCCACACCCTAACTCTCACACTCACCCTCACCCTCAGCCTCACCCTAACACTAACCCTAATCCTAAACCTAACGTTCATCTTGAACCTCACCCTAACCCTAAACCAAACCCTTCCCCTCACCCTAACCCTCACCCTAACCCAAACTCTAACCCTCAACCTAACACTAACACTCACCGTCAACATCACGCTCTGCCTAATCCTCACCCTAAACCTAAACCTCACCCTCACCCTAACCCTAACCCTAAACCAAACCCTCAACCTAAACCTAACCCTAAGCCAAAACCTCACCCTCACCCTCACTCTATCCCTAACACTAACCCTCACATTCACCATCACCCTAACCCTAACCCTAAACCTAACCCTAACCTTCACACTAACCCTAACCCTCACACTAACCCTAGACCTACCTCTCAAACTAAACCTCAACCTAACCCTCACCCTAACCCGAAAGCTAACCCTAACCCTCACCCTCACAAAAAACCTAACCCTCACCCAAACCCTAAAACTAAACCTCATCCTCACCCTAACCCTAACCCTCACACTAACCCTAACCCTCACCCTCACCCTAAACCTCACCCTCACCCTAGCCCTCAACCTAACCCTTACCCTAACACTAACCTTAACCCTAACCCTTACACTAACCCTAACCCTAATCCTACCCCTAAAACAAGCCTAAACCCTCAGCCTCACCCTAGCCCTCACCCTAAATCTAACCCTAACCATAACCCTAAACCTCACCCTAACCCTCACCCTAAACATCACCCTAACCCTAATCCTCACCTTAACCGTAACACTCATTCTCACGCTAACTCTAACCCTAATCCTGACCCTAAGCCTCAGCCTAACCCTAACCCTAACACTAATACTAACCCTAACCATGAACCTCACCCTAACCCTCACCCTCACCCTCAACCTAAAACTAACCCTCACCCAAAACCTAACCCACACCCGAAACCAATCTCTAACCCCCATCCTCACCCTAACCCTAACCCTCACACTAACCCTAACTCTATCTCTCACCCTAATCCTCACCCTATCCCTAACCTTACCCGTAACCCTAACCCTCACACTAACCCTAACACTCACCCTAACCCTCTCCCTATCCCTAACCCTACTACTCACCCTAACCTCCACCCTAACCCTCACTGTAACACGAAAGCTATTCCTAACCCTTACCCTCACCCTAAACCTCAACCTAAACCTTACCCACACCCTAACCCTAATCATAACCCTAACTCTCACACTAACCCTAACCCTAACCCTACCCCTAAACCTAACCTTAATACTCACACTCACAGTAGAAGTCACCCTAACCCTAACCCTAAAACTAACCCTAATCCTAACGCTAACCCTCATCCTCTCCCTCAACCTCAACCTAACCCTAACACTAAACCTCACCCTAACCCTAAACCTCACCCTAAACCTAAGAATAACACTAAACCTAACCCTCACCCTAACCCTCACCGGAACCCTAACAGTAACTCTACCCCTGTTGCTAACCCTCACCCTAACTCTAACCCTCACCCTAACCCTAACCCTCACCCTAACCCTAAACCTAACCCTAAATCTCACCCTCATCCTAACCCTCACCATCACCCTAAAACTTATCCTAACCCAAACTCTCATGCACACACTAACCCTCACCCTCACCCAAACACTCAACCTCACCCTAAACCTCACCCTCACCCTAAACATCACCCTAACCCTAAACTTAATCCTAAACTTAACCAGAACCCTAACACTAACCCTTACCCTTAATCTAACCTTCACCCTAACCCTAACACTAAACACTACCCCTCTCCCGAACCCGCACCCTAACCCTAAACCTCACCCTAACCCGCACCATCACCCTAACACTCACAGTCACCCTAAGCCTCACCCACATCCTATCCCTCACCCTCACCTTCACCCTCACCCTCAGCCTAACCCTAAACCTAACCCTCATCCTCAACCTCACCTTAACCCTAAAACAAACCCTTCCCTTTACCCTAACCCTTACCCTAACCCTAAACCTGACCCAGACCCTCACCCAAAGCCTCAACCTCATCCTAACCCTCACCCTCACCCTAAACATCACCCTGACACTAACCCTCACCCTAGCCCTAACCCTCACCCTAACACTAACCCTCACCCTCACACTCACCCTCAGCCGAAACTTCACCCTAACCCTAAACCTCACTCGAACCCTCACACTAACTCTAACCCTAACCCTCAACCTCAATCTAAAACTAACCCTAGCCCTAACCCTAAACCTCACCCTCACCGTAACCCTAACCCTAACCCTGACCCTAACCCTAACCCTAAGCCTCAACCTATCCCTTACCCTATACCTAAACCTACCCCTCACCCTAAACCTCACCCTCACCCTCACCCTAACCCAAACCTTCACACTAATCCTAAACCTCACCCTAACGCTCACCCTAACCCTAACCCTAAACCTCATCCTAAACCTCACCCTAACCCTCACCCTAACCCTAACTCTAACCCTAACCCTCACCCTCACCCTCACCGTAACCCTCAACCTAACTTTTACCCTCACCCTAACCCTAAGCCTCACACTAACCCTAACCCTAACCCTACCCCTAAACCTGACACTAACCTTCACAATCACCCTAGCTCTCATCCTAACTTTAACCCTAACCCTAACCCTAACCCTCAACCTCACCCTCACCCTCAACCTCAGCCTAACCCTAACCTTAACCCTAATCCTAACTCTAAACCTCCCCTTCACCCTCACCCTAACCCTCACCCTCACCCTAACCCTAACACTAACTCTAAACCTATATTTCACCCAAAACCTCAACCTCACCCTCAGCCTAACCTTAGCCCTAATCCTAACCCTAACACTCACCCTCCCCCTCACCCTTAACCCTAACCCTCACCCACACCCTAACCCTCACCCTCACCTGAATCCTCAACCTCACCCTAACCCTCACCCTCACACTAACCTCACCCTCACCATCACCCTCAGACTTACCCTCACCCTCACCCTAACCCTCACATTCACCCTCACCCTAACCCTAACCCTAACCCTCACCCTCACCCTAACCCTAACCCTAACCCTGACCCTAACCCTAACCCTCAACCTCACCCTGACCATAACCCTCAAACTAACCCTCACTGTAAACCTAACCCTCCCCCTCAACCTAAACTTAACCCTACCCCTAAACCTAACACTAACCCAATCACCCTACCCCTCACCCTCACCCTAACCCTAACCCTAATCCTCACCTTCGCCCTCACCCTCAACCTCAACCTCAACCTAGCCCTAACACTAACCCTAATCCTAAATCTAACCCTCAACCTCACCCATATCCTAAACCTTACCCTCACACTAGCCATCACCCTAACCCTAACCCTAAACTTCACCCTCAGCCTCACCCTAAAAATCACCCTAACACTAACCCTCAACCTAACCCTAGTCCTAACCCACATCCCAGCCTAACCCTCAACCTTACCCTAATGCTCACCCACACCCTAACCCTCACCCTCACCCTCACCCAATACCTGAACCTCAACTTAAACCTCACCCTCACCCTAAACATCACCCTAACACTAACCCTCACCCTAACCCTAACCCTAACCTCACCCTAACACTCACCTTCAGCCTAACCCTAAAACTAACCCTAATCCTAACCCTTATGCTCAACCTCACCCTCAGCCTAACCCTAATCCTCACCCTCACCCTCACTCTCACCCTAAACCTAACCCTAACCCTCACCCTAACCCTAACCCTCACTTTCACCGTCAACCTAACCCTAAACCTAACCCTCACCGTAACCCTAAACCTCAAACTAACACTAACCCTCACCCTCACCCTGACCCTAAACACTAACCATAACTCGAACCCTAACCCGAACTCTAACAGTAACCTTTACCCTCACCCTAACCTTCACCTTAACCTCAAAACTAAACCTACCCCTCTCCCTAACCCTCACACTAACCCTAACCCTCACCCTAATCCTAAGCCTATCCCTCACCCTAACACTAACCATCACCGTCACCCTCACCCTCACCCTCAGCCTAACCCTCACCCTAACCCTAAACATCACCCGAACCCACACCATAACCCTAAACCTCACCCTCAATCTAAATCTAATCCTAACCATAACCCTCACACTCACCCTCACCATAACACTAACCGTAACCCTCACCCTCACCCTCAACCTAACCCTAGCCCTAACCCTAACCCTAACCCTCACCCTCACCCTAACCCTAACCCTAAAGCTAACCCTAACCCTCACCCTATCTCTAACCCTACGCCTCACCCTAAACCTCACCCTCACCCTAACCCAAATCCTAAATTTCACACTTACCCTAAACCTCACCCTAAGCCTCAATCTAACCCTAACCCTAAAACTCATCCTAACCCTCAACCTAACCCTCAACCTATCCCTAACCCTATACCTCAAACTAAATATCACCCTCACCCTAACCCAAACCCTAACCTTCACACTTACCCTAACACTCACCCTAACCCTCACCCTAACCCTAACCCTACCCCTCATCCTAAACCTCACCCTAACCCTCACCCTAACCCTAACTCTAAACCTAACCCTCACCCTCACTCTAGCCTCAACCTAACCATTACCCTCACCCTAACTCTAACCCTAACCCTAACCCTCACACTAACCCTAACTGTAACCGTAATCCTAACCCTCACCCTCACCCTAAACCTAACACTAACCCTCACCCTATCCCTAAACCTCACCATCACCCTCTCCCTAAACCTAACCCTAACCCTCACCATAACCTTAAACCTCACCCTAACCCTAAACCTCACCCTCACCCTAACCCTAATCTTAACCCTAACCCTAACCTGAAACCTAACACTAACCCTTACCCTCACCCTAACTTTCACCCTAACGCTAACACTAAACCTACCCCTCTCCCTAACCCTCACCCTAACCCTATCCCTCACCCTAATCCTAATCCTAACCCTCACCCTCACCCTAACCCGGACCATCACTCTAACCCTCACCGTCACCCTAAGCCTCAACCACACCCTGATCCTCACCCTCACCCTCAGCCTAAATTTAACACTAACGCTAATCCTAACCCTAACCCTCATCCTCAACTTCACCCTAACCCTAAAACAAACTTTTCTCCTCACCCTAACCCTCACCCTACACCTCACCCTAACCCTAAGCCTAACCCTCATCCTAACCCTCAAACTAACCCTCACCCTAACCCTCTCCCTCACCCTCAGCTTAACCCACACCCTAAACCTAACCGTCACCCTCAGCCTAATCCTAACCCTAACCTTCACTCTAATCCTAAACCTAACCCTAACCCTCACCCTCACCCTAACCCTCAAGCAAACCCTTACCCTCAACCTCACCCTAACGCTAATCCTAACCCTAAACCTAACCTTCACACTGACCCCGACAATCACCCTAATCCTATCCATAGGCCTCAGCCTCACCCTCATCCTAACCCTAACCCTAACCCAACACTGACCCTAACCCTAACCCTAACACTAACCCTCACCCTGACCCTAACCCTAACCCTAACCCTCACCCTCACTCTAACCCTCACCCTAACCCTTTACCTCACCCTAAAGCTAACCCTAATCCTAACTCTAACCTTCATACTAACCCTAAACCTCACCCTAACAGTACCCTAACCCTAACTCTAACCCTAACCCTCACCCACAACCTCAACCTCACACTCAGACCAGCCCTAACCCTAACCCTAACGCCAACACTCACCCTCACCCTCACCCTAAACCTAACCCTAAACCTCACCCTAACCCTAGCCCTCACCCTCACCCTCACCTTAATCCTAAAACTAACCCTAACCCTCGACCTTCACCCTAACCCTCATCCTAACTGTTATCCTCACCCTTTCCCTTACCCTTACCCTAAAACTAACCCTCACTCTAAACCTAACCCTCAGCCTAACCCTCCCCCTTACCCTACCGCTAAATCTAACCCTCACCTTAAACCTAAACCTCACCCTAACCCTTATCCTAACCCTAAACCTAACCCTAACCCTAACCCTAATCTTCACACTAATCCTAACCCTAAACCTAACCCTAACCCTAACCCTAACACTCACTCTAACGCTAACCCTAAAACAAACCCAAACCGTCACCCTCACCCTAACCCTCACCATCATCCTAACCCTCACCCTAAGCCTAAGCCTCTCCCACAACCTAATCCTCACCCTCACCAAAACCCTCACCCTCACCCTAACCCTCACCCTCACCCTAAACATCACCCTAACCCTAACCATAATCATAACCCTCACCCTAACCCTAAGCCTAACAATAACCCTAAACCTAACAATAACCCTAACCCTAACCCTAACCCTCATCCTAACCCTAACTCTCACCCTAACCCTCAACCTATGTTTAACGCTAAACCTAACACTCACCCTCCTCCTAACCCTCACCCTAACACTTTTCATCACCCTAAACCTAACCCTAAGTTTAACACTCACACAAAGTCTAACCCTCACTCTAAACCTCACCCTAAACCTCACCCACATCCTCACATTCACCCTCATCCTCAGTCTCAGCCTCACTCTAAATATCACCCTAAACTTAACACACACCCTAACCCTAACCCTAACATTCACCCGAACCCTAACCCTCACCCTCACCCTCAACCTCACTTAAACCCTAACCCTTACCGAACCGAAACCCTCACCCTCACCCTCACCCTAAACATCACCCTAAATCTAACCCTTAACCTAACCCTAACTGTAACTCTCACCCTAACCCGAAGAGTAAAAATAACCCTCAACCTAACCCTAACGCTATACCTAACACTCACCCTCAACCTAATCCTCACCCTAAAACTTTTCATCACCCTAAACCTAACCCTAAGTTTAACACTCACAAAAACGCTAACCCTCACCCTAACCCTCACCCACACCTGAACCCTCACCCTCAGCCTCAGCCTCATCCTCACCCTAAACATCACCCTAAACCTAATACTCACCCTAACCCTAACCCTAACATTCATCCTAACCCTAACCCTCACCCTAGTCCTCACCCTCACCCTCAAACTCACCTTAAACCTAACCCTAACCATAACACTCAACCTCACCCTCACCCTCACCTTAACCCTAACCCTAACAATAACCCTAATCCTCACCCTAACCCTAACCCTAAACCTCACCCTCACCCTCACCCTAACCCTAACCCTAAACCTAACCCTCACCCTCACCCTAGACTTCACCCTAATACTCACGCTAAACCTAACCCTCACTCTCACACTAACCCTCATTCTAAACCTTACCCTCAACCTAACCCTAACCCCAAACTTAACCCTAAACCTCACACTAAACCTAACCCTCAACCTAAACCTAACCCTCACCCTCATCATAAACCTAACCCTAACCCTCACCCTCACCCTCAACCTCACCCTCACCCTCACTCTGACTCTAACCCTAACACTCAGACTAACCCTAACCCTAACCCTAATGCTAACCCTAACCCTCACCCACACCCTAAACCTCACCCTAAGCTAACCATCACCCTAACCCTAACCCTAAACCTCATATTAAACGCAACCCTCACCCTAACCCTAACCCTACCTCTCTGCCTAAAACTCACCTTACAACTAACCCTAACCCTAATCCTCACCCTATCCCTCACCCTAACCCTAACACTCACCCTTACCTTAGCCCTCACATTAACATTAACCATAACCCTAAACCTCACCCTAAAATTAATGCTAACCCTAAGCCTCAGCCTCATCCTAACCCTCACACACACACTTACCCGCATCCTAACCCTAACCCTAACCCTCACACTAAACCTAAACCTCACCCTAATCCTATTCCTACCCCTCAGGCAAACCCTCATCCTAACCCTAACCCTAAACCTCACGCTAACCCTAACCCTAACCCTAACCCTCACCCCCACCCTAACCCTATCCCTCACCCTCAACCTCACCCTCAGCCTAATCCTAACCCTAACCCTAATCCTAACCCTAACACCCTCACCCTCACCACGACTCTAACCCTAACCCTAAATCTCACCCTCACCCTAACCCTAAACAAAACCCTAACCCTCACCTAACCCTCACCCTAACCCTAACGCTAACTCTAACACTCACCCTCACCCTAAACCTCACCCTAACCTTTACCCTCACCCTCACCCTAACACTAACCTTAACACTAATCCTCACACTAAACCTAACCCTCACCCACACGCTAACCCTCACCCTCACCAAAACACTCACCCTCAACCTAACCCTCACCCTAACACTTTCACTCACCGTAACCCTAACCCTATCACTCACACAAACCCTAACCCTCACCCTAACACTAACCCTTTTCCACACCCAAACCCTCATGCACACCCGAACCATTACCCTCACCTGAACCCTCACCTTCACCCTAAACATCACCCTAACCCTAACACTCACCCTAACCCTAAACCTAACCTTAATCCTTACCTAACCAAAACTCTCACCCTAACCCTCACCCTGACCCTCACCCTAACCCTAACCCTTACCTAATCGTAAACCTCACCCACACCCTGACCCTAACCCTTACCCTCACACTAACCCTAACCGTAAACCTCAAAATAAGCCTCACCCTCACCCTAAACCTAACCCCAACCCAAACACTCAACCTAATCCTAACCCTAACCCTAACAATAACCCTAACCCTAAACCTAAACCTAACCCTCACACTAACCCTACCCTTCACGCTAACCCTACCTCTAACCCTAACCCTAACCCTCAGCCTCACCCTTACCCTAACCCTAACCATAACAATAACCCTAACCCTAAACCTCACTCTCAATCTCACCCTAGCTCTAACAATAACAATAACCCTAACCCTACCCCTAACCCCCACCCTAAACCTAACACTAAACCTAACCCTAAACCTAACCCTAATCTGAAACCTTATCCTAACCATTATCTTAACCTTAACCCTCACCCTCACAATCACACTAAACCTAACCCTAACACTAATCCTCACCCTCAACATCACCATCACCCTAAAACTAACCCTAGCAATAACCCTAACCCTAAACATAACCCTAACCCTCACCCTCACCCTCACCCTAACCCTAATCCTGAACATAAACCTAACCCTCAACCTCACCCTATCCCTCACCCTAACCCTAACCCTCACCAGAACCCTAACCCTATCCCTAAAACTAATCCTAACCCTCACACTCACCCTAAATCTAACCCTAACCCAAACCCTCACCCTCAACCTCACCCTCAACCTCAACCTCACCTTCACCCTCACCCTAACCCTAACCCTAACAATAACCCTAACCCTAACCCTAAACCTAACTCTAACCCTCACCCTCACCCTAACCCTAACCCTAAACCTAACCCTCACCCTCACCCTAACCCTAACCCTAATCCTAAACCTAACCCTAACCCAAACCTTAACCCTAACCCTCACCCTCACCCTCAACCTCAACCTCACCCTAACACTAAACCTAACTCTCACTCTAATCCAAAAACTAACCCTAATGCTAACCCTAACCCTAAGCCATACTCTCACCCTCAATCTCACCCTCACCCTCTCCCTAACACTACCCCTCAGCCTAAACCTCACCCTCACTCTAACCCTAACACTCAGCCTCATCTGAAACCTCACCCTAACCCTAAGACTAACCCTAAACCTCACAATAAAACTAATGCTAACCCTAACCCTCACCCTCACCCTAACCCTCACCCTAACCTTCACTCCAATCCTAACCCTAAACCTAACCCTCACCCTCAACCAAACCCTTACCCTCACCCTCACCCTAACGCTAACCCTAACCCTAACCCTCACACTAACCCCAACCCTCACCCTAATCCTATCCCTACCCCTCAGCCTCACCCTCATCCTCACACTAACCCTAACCCTAAATCTCACCCTAACCCTAACCCTCACCATCACCCTCAACCTAACCCTCAGCCTAACCCTAACACTAACCCTAATCCTAACCGTAACCCTTACCCTCACCCTCACCCTAAATCTAACCCTAAGCCTCACCCTCACCCTCACCCTAATCCTCACCCTAACCCTTTCCCTCACCCTAACCCTAACCCTAACCTTCACCCTCACACTCACCTAAAACCTAACCCTAACCATAACACTCAACCTCACCCTCATCCTCAACCTAAACCTAACCTTAACAATAACCCAAAACCTAAGCCTAAACCTAACCCTATCCCTCATCATCATCCTAACCATCACCCTAACCTTAATCCTCACCCTAAACCTAACCCTAAATATCACCCTTACCCTAACCCTAAGACTAACCCTAACCCTCACCCTCACCCTAGACTTCACCCTAATATTCACACTAACACTAACACTCACGCTCACCCTAACACTAACCCTCACACTCAACTTAAATCTCACCCTCAACCTAACTTTAACCCTAACCCTCACACTAACCCTAACTCTAACCCTAATGCTAACCCTAAACCTCTCACCCTAACCCTCACCCTCAGCTAACCATCACCCTAACCCTAACCCTAAACCTCACATTAACCCCAACCCTCACCCTAACCCTAACCCTTCCCTCAGCCTTAAACTCCCCTAAACCTAACCCTAACCCTAATCCTCACCCTATCCCTCACCCTAACCCTAACACTCACCCTCACCTTAGCCCTCACATTAACATTAACCATAACCCTAAACCTCACCCTAAAACTAATGCTAAACCTAACCCTCACCCTCACCCTAAACCTCAACCAAACCCTTACCCTCACCCTAACCCTAATCCTAACACTAACCCCAACCCTCACCCTCACCCGCACCCTAAACCTAACCCTAACGCTCACCCTAACCCTAGCCCTCACCCTCACCCTCACCCTAATCCTAAACCTAACCCTAACCCTCACCATCACCATAACCCTCATCCTAACCCTTACCCTCCCACTTTCCCTAACCCTTACCCTAAACCTAACCCTCACTCTAAACCTAACACTGAGCCTAACCCTCACCCTAATCCTAACGCTAAGTCTAACCCTCACTTTCACCCTAAACCTCACCCTCAATCTTACCCTCACCATAACCCTAACCCTAACCCTAATCCTAATCCATACACTAATCCTAACCCTAAACTTAACCCTCAGCCTAACCTTGACCCTGACCCTAACACTAACCCTCACACAAACCCTAACCCTAAAACAAACCCAAAATATTACCCTCACCCTAACCCTCACCATAATTCTAACCCTCACCCTAACCCTAACCTTCTCCCACACCCTAATCCTCACCCTCACCAAAATTCTCACCCTCAAACTAACCCTCACCCTCACCCTAAACATCACCCTAACCCTAACCCTAACCGTAACCCTCACCATGACCCTAAGCCTAACAATAACCCTAAACCTAACAATAACTCTAACCCTCACCCTAACCCTCACCCTAAACCTAACCTTAAACCTCAAACTAACCCTAATCCTCACCCTAAACCTAACCCTAACCCTCAACCTAATCCTAAACTTAACCCTAACAATAACCCTAAACCTAACCCTAAACCTAAACCTAACCCTCACAATAACTCTCACCCTCACCATAACCCTACCTCTAACCCTAAACCTAACCCTAACCCTAACCCTAACAATATCCCTAACCCTAAAACTAAACCTAAACCTCACCCTAACACTAACCCTAAACCTCACCCTAACCCTAACCCTAAACTTAAGAATAACACTAATCCTAACCCTCACCCTAACCCCAACCCTTATCCTAAACCTAACCCTAACCCTCACCTTCACCCTAACCCTCATCCTAACCCTTATCCTCACCCTTTCCCTAACCGTTACTATAAACTAACCCTCATTCTAAACCTAACCCTCACCCTAATCCTAAAGCTAACTCTAACGCTCACCTTCACCCTAAACCTCACCCTAACCCTTACCCACACCATAACCCCAACCCTAACCCTAACAATAACCCTAACCCTAAACCTAACCCTAACCCCCACCCTCTCACTAACCCTAACCCTAAACTTAACTCTCACCCTCATCCTAAACCTCACCCTCATCCTCACCCTAACTCTAACCCTAAACCTCACACTATCCCTAACCTAACCCTAATGCCAACACTAACCCTCACCCTCACCCTCACCCTCAACCTCACCCTCACCTTCAGTTTAAACCTCACCCTAACCTTAACCCTAACACTAATCCTCACCCTATCCCTCACCCTAACCCTCACACTCACACTAAATCTAACCCTAACCCAAACCCTCACCCTCACCCTCACCCTCACACTAACCCTAACAATAACCCTAACCCTAAACCTAAACCTAATCGTAAACCTCACCCTCACCCTAACCCTAACACTAACTGTAACCTTCACCATCACCCTAACCCTAACCCTAATCCTAAACCTAACCCTAACCCTCACCCTCACCCTAACCCTCACCCTAACAATAACCTTCACCCCAAACCTAAACCTAAACCTAACCCTAACCCTCACACCCACCCTAAATCTAACCCTAACCCAAACCATCACCCTCACCATCACCCTAAATGTAATACTAACAATAAACCTAAACCTAACCCTAAACCTAACCCTAACCCTCAACCTCACCCTAACCCTAACCCTAACCCTCACCCTCACCCTCAACCTCACCCTCACCCTCACCCTAATTCTATCCCTAACCCTCACCCTAACCTAACCCTAAACCTAATCCTAATCCTAACCCTCACCCTCACTCTCACCCTGAACCTCACCCTCACCCTCACCCTAACACTACCCCTCAGCCTAAACCTCACCCTAACCCTAACCCTAACACTAATCCTCACCCTATCCCTCACCCTAACCCTAACACTAACCCTCACCCTAACCCTAACCCTAACAATAACCCTAATCCTCACCCTAACCCTAACCCTAAACCTCACCCTCACCCTAACCCTAACCCTAACACTAACCCTCACCCTAGACTTCACCCTAATACTCACCCTAACCCTAACCCTCACTCTCACACTAACCCTCATTCTGAACCTTACCCTCACCCTAACCCTAACCCCAAACCTAACCCTAAACCTCACACTAAACCTAACCCTCAGACTAAACCTAACCCTCACCCTCATCCTAAGCCTAACCCTAACCCGAACTCTCACCCTCACCCTCAACCTCACCCTCACGCTCACCCTAACTCTAACCCTAACCCTCACACTAACCCTAATCTAACCGTAATGCTAACCCTAACTCTCACCCTCACACTAACCCTCACCCTAAGCTAACCATCACCGTAAAACTCATTTTAAACCCAAAGCTCACCCTCAACCTAACCCTTCCTCTCAGCCCAAAACTCACCCTAAACCTAACCCTAACCCTAATCCTCACCTTGTCCCTCACCCTAACCCTAACACTCACCCTCACCTTAGCTCTCACATTAACATTAAGCATAACCCTAAACATCACCCTAATACTAATGCTAACCCTAACTTTCATCCGCATCCTAACCCTCACACAAACACTTACCCTCATCCTAAACCTAACCCTAACACTCACCCTCACCCTAACCCTCACCCTAACACTTTTCATCACCCTAAACCTAACCCTAAGTTTAACACTCACACAAACGCTAACCCTCACCCTAAATCTCACCCTAACTCTCACCTGCAACCGAACCCTCACCCTCATCCTCAGCCTCAGCCTCACCTTAAACATAACCCTAAAGGTAACACTCACCCTAACCCTCACCCTAACATTCACCCTAACGCTAACCCTCACCCTAACCCTCACCCTCACCCTAAACCTCACTGAAACCCTAACCCTTACCTAACCGAAAACCTCACCCTCACCCTCACCCTAAACCTCACCAAAACTCTTTCCTTCACTCTAACCCTAACCCTAACCCTCACCCTCACACTAACCTTAAACCTAACCCTAACCATAACACTCAACCTCACCCTCACCCTCACCCTAACCCTAACCCTAACAATAACCCTAATCCTCACCCTAACCCTAACCCTAAACCTCACCCTCACCCTAACCCTAACTCTAACCCTAACCCTCACCCTCACCCTAGACTTCACCCTAATACTCACCCTAACCCTAACCCTCACTCTCACACTAACCCTCATTCTAAATCTTACACTCACCCTAAACCTAACCCCAAACCTAACCCTAACCCTCACACTAAACCTAACCCTCAGCCTAAACCTAACCCTCACCCTCGTCCTAAACCTAACCCTAACTCGAACTCTCACCCTCACCCTCAACCTCACCCTCCCCCTTACCCTAAATCTAACCCTAACCCTCACACTAACCCTAATCCTAACCCTAATGCTGACCCTAAACCTCACCCTCACACTAACCCTTACCCTAAGGTGACCATCACCGTAAACCTCATATTAAACCCAACCCTCACCCTAACCCTAGCCCTACCTCTCAGCCTAAAACTCACCCAAAACCTAACCCTAACCCTAATCCTCACCCTATATCTCACCCTAACCCTAACACTCACCCTCACCTTAGCTCTCACATTAACATTAACCATAACCCTAAACCTCACCCTAAAACTAATGCTAACCCTAACTGTCATCCGCATCCTAACCCTTACACAAACACTTACGCTCATCCTAAACCTAACACTAACCCTCACACTAACCCTAACCCTCACCCTAATCCTGTCCCTAACCCTGAGCCTCACCCTCATTCTAACCCTAACTCTAACCCTCACCCTAACCCAAACCCTCACCCTCACACCCACCCTAACCCTAACACTCACTCTCACCCTCAACCTCACCCTCAGCCTAACCCTAACCCTAACCCTAATCCTAACCCTAACACTCACCCTCACCCTCACCCTAACTCTAAACCTAACCCTAACCCTCACCCTCACCCTAACCCTAAACCTCAACCTAACCATCACCCTAACCCTCACCCTAACCCTAACGCTAACTCTAACACTCACCGTCACCCTAAACCTCAACCTAAACTTTAACCTCACCCTCACCCTAACCCTAACCGTACAACTACTCCTCACACTAAACCTAACCCTCACCCACACCCTATCCTTCACCGTCACGAAAACACTCACCCTCACCCTAACCCTCACCCTAACACTTTCACTCACCCTAACCCTAACCCTAACACTCACACATACCCTAACCCTCACCCTAACCCTAAACCTCACCCTAACCCTCACCCACACCCGAACCATTACCCTCACCCTAACCGTCACGCTCACCCTAAACATTACTCTAACCCTAACCCTCACCCTCACCTTAACCCTAACCCTAACCCTTACCTAACCAAAACACTCAACCTTTCCCTCACCCTCACCCTAACCCTTACCCTCACGCTAACCCTAACCCTAAACCTCAAACTAACTCTAAACCTCACCCTAAACCTAACCTTAACCCTAACCCTCAACCTAATCCTAACAATAACCCTAACCCTAAACCTAAACCTAAACCTAACCCTCACACTAACCCTAAACCTCACCCTAACCCTACCTCTAAACCTAACCCTAACACTCAGCCTCAGCCAAACCCTAAACCTAACCATAACCCTAACAATAACCCTAACCCTAAACCTAAACCTAAACCTCACCCTAACCCTAACCATAAACCTCACTCTCAATCTCACCCTAACCCTAACAATAACAATAACCCTAACATTAACCCTAACCCTAACTCTCACCCTAACCCTAACACTAAAACTAACAATAACCCTAATCCTATCCCTAAACCTAACCCTAATCCTCAGCCTAACCCTAACCCTAATCCTAACCCTTACCCTAACCACTATTTTAACCCTAACCCTCAGCCTCAAAATCACCCTAAACCTAACCCTAACACTAACCCTCACCCTGAACCTCACCCTCACCCTAAACCTAACCCTAACAATAACCCTAAAACTAACCCTAAAAATAACCCTAACCCTCACACTCACCGTAACCCTAACCCTAATCCTAAACCTAACTCTAACCCTCACACTTACCCTAACCCTCAACCTGACACTAACACTCTCACAAACCCTAACCCTAACCCTAACGCGAAACCTAACACTTATCCTCAGACTCAACCTAAATCTAACCCTAACCCAAACCCTCACGCTCACCCTCACCCTCACCCTAAAGCTAACATTAACAATAATCCTAACCCTAAACCTAAACCTAAACCTAACCCTCACCCTCACCCTAACCCTAACCCTTTCCCTAACGCTCACCCTAACCCTATCACTCACCCTAACCCTCACCCTCACCCACACCCTAACCATAACCCTAACCCACACCCTCACTCTGACCCTCACCCTAACCCTTTACCTCACCTTAACCCTCACCCTAACCCTAAACCTCACCCCAAACCTAACCATAACCCTAACCCTAAACCTAACCGTAACCCTGACCATCACCCGAAACCTAACCCTAATCATAAACCTAACCCTAACCCTCACCCTCAACCTATCCCTCACCCTAAACCTAACCCTCACCCCAACCCTAACCCGAACCCTAACGCTAAACCAAACCCTAACACTCACACTCACCCTAAATCTAACTGTAACCAAACCCTCAACCTCACTCTAAACCAAACCCTAACAATAACCCTAACCCTAAACCTAAACCTAAAACTAACCCTCACCCTCACCCTAACCCTAACCCTAAACCTAACCCTCACCCTCACCCTAAAACTAACCCTAATCCTAAACATAACCCTAACCCTCACACTCACTCTATCCCTCACCCTAAGCATAACTCTCACTCCAACCCTAACCCTAAACCTAACCATGAACATCACACTCACCCTAAATCTAACCCTAACATAAACCCTCACCCTCGCCCTCACCCTCACCCTAACCCTAACCCCAACAATAACCCTAACTCTAACCCTAAAACTAACCCTTACCCTAACCCTCACCCTCACCTTCACCCTATCCCTAACCATAAACCTAACCCTAACCTTCACCCTCAAACTCACCCTCACCCTCACCCTGACTCTAACCCTAACCCTCACGCTAACCCTAACCCTAACCCTAATGCTAACACTAACCCTCACCCTCACCCTCATCCTCAACCTCACCCTCACCCTCACCCTAACACAACCCCTCAGCCTATCCCTCACCCTAACCCTAACACACACCCTCATCCTAACCCTCAACCTAACCCTAACCCTCACAATAATCCTCACTGTATCCCTCACCCTAACCCTCACACTCACCCTAAATCTAACCCTAACCCAAACCCTCACCCTCACCCTCACCCTCACCCTAACCCTAACCCTAACAATAACCCTAACCCTAAACCTAACCCTAAACCTCACCCTCAACCTAACCCTAACCCTAACTGTAACCTTCAACCTCACCCTAACCCTAACCCTATTCCTAAACCTAACCCTAAACCTCACCCTCACCCTAACCCTCACCCTAACAATAACCCTCACCCCAAACCTAAACCTAACCCTAAACCTAAACCTAACCCTAACCCTCACACTCACCCTAAATCTAACCCTAACCCAAACCCTCACCCTCACCATCACCCTAAATCTAACACTAATAATAAACCTAACCCTAACTCTAAACCTAACCCTAACCCTCACCCTCAACCTAACCCTAACCCTAAACCTCACCCTCACCCTCACCCTCACCCTCACCCTCACCCTCACCCTAAATCTAACCCTAACCCTCACCCTAACCCTAAACCTATCCCTAATCCTAACCCTAACCCTCACCCTCACTCTCACCCTCAACCTCACCCTCACCCTCACCCTAACACTACCCCTCAGCCTAAACCTCACCCTAACCCTAACCCTAACACTAATCCTCACCCTATCCCTCACCCTAACCCTAACACTCACCCTCATCCTAACCCTCAGCCTAACCCTAACCTTAACCCTAAACCTCACCCTAAAACTAATGCTAACCCAAACCCTCAACCTCACCCTAAACCTCACCCTAACACTTACCCTTACACTAAAGCTAACCCTCACCCTCACCCTAAACCTCACTCTAACCCATAGCCTCACCCTTACCCTCACACTAAACCTAACCCTCACCCTCACCCTAACCCTCACCATAACCCTAACCCTAAACCTAACCCTCACCCTAACCTTCACTCTAATCCTAACCCTAAACCTAACTCTCACCCTGACCCTAAACCTCAACCAAACCATTACCCTCACCCTCACCCTAACGCTAACCCTAACCCTAACCCTCACACTAACCCCAAACCTCACCCTAATCCTATCCCTACACCTCAGCCTCACCCTCATCCTCACAATAACCCTAACTCTAACCCTCACCCTAACCATAACCCTAACCCTAACCCTCACCCTCACCCTATCCCTAACCCTCACCATCACCCTTAACCTCACTCTCTGCTTAACACTAACACTAACCCTAATCCTAACCGTAACCCTTACCCTCACCCTCACCCTAAACCTAATCCTAACCTTAACCCTTACTCTAACCCTAACCCTCACACTAACCCTAACCCTAACCCTAACACTCACCTTCACACTCTCCCTAACCCTCAGCCTAATCCTAACCCTAAGCATTATCGTAACCCTAACCCTCACCCTCACACTAAACCTAACCCTCACCATCACCCTTAACCTCACTCTCGGCTTAACCCTAACACTAACCCTAATCCTAACCGTAACCCTTACCCTCACCCTCACCCTAACTCTAACCCTAACACTCAGCCTCACCCTAACCCTAACCCTCTCCCTAATGCTCACCCTAAACCCTATCACTCACCCTAAACCTCACCTTCACCCACATCCTCACCATAAACCTAACCCTCACCCTCACTCTAATCCTCACCTAACACTTTACCTCACTCTAATGCTAACCCTAATCCTAATTCTAACCTTCATACTAAACCTAACCCTCACCCTAAAGCTAACCCTAACCCTAACACTAACCCTAACCCTCACCCACAACCTCAACCTCACCCTCAGACCAACCCTAACCCTAACCCTAATCCTAACCCTAAACTTAACCCTCACCCTCACCCTCACCCTAAACATAACCCTAACCCTCACCCTCACCCTCACCCTAACCCTAAACCTAACAATAACCAAAACCCTAACCCTAACCTTAACCCTCAACCTAACTCTAACCCTAACCCTAACCCTAACACTCACCCTAACCCTACCCCTCACCATCACCCTCACTCTCACCCTAATCGTAAACCTAACCCTAACCTTCACATTCACCTTAACCCTCATCCTAACCCTTGTCCTCAACCTAACACTAACCCTACCCTAAACCTATCCCTCGTTCTAAAGCTAACCCTCAGCCTAACACTGACCCTAACCCTAAAGCTAACTCCAAACCTCACCTTCACCCTAAACCTCACCCTAACCCTTACCCTCACCCTCACACAAATCCTAACCCTAATGCTAATCCTCACACTAATCCTAACCCTAAACCTTACCCTCAGCCTAACCCTCACCCTAACCTAATCCCTAACCCTCACTCTAATGCTAACCCTAAACCAAACCCAAACCATCACCCTCACCCAAACCCTCACCATCATCCTAACCCTCATCCTAACCCTCAACCACACCCTAATGCTTAACCTCACCAAAAACCTCACCCTCACCCTAACCCTCACCCTAACCCTAAACATCACCTGAACCCTAACCCTAAACCTAAACTTTTTCCTCACTCTAACCCTAACCCTTACCCTAACCCTAACCCTCAGTCCAAACCTAACCCTCAGCCTAACCCTAACCCTACCCCTCTCCCTCACCCTCACCCTAACCCTAACCCTTACACTAACCATAACCCTCACCCTAACCCCAACCCTAACCCTAATCCTAACCCTCACCCTCACCCAAACCCTAACCCTAACCCTCACCATCACACTAGCCCTCAACCTAACACTCACTATAGTCCTAACCCTCACTTTCAACCTAAGCCTCACCCTAACCCTAAACCTCACCATCACCCTAACCTGCACCCTAACCCTTACCCTCACCCTAACCCTAAACCTAATCCTAACCCTAACACTTACACTAACCCTAACCCTCACCCTAACCCTAACCCTAACCCTAACCCTCACCCTCACCCTCAACCTCACCCTAATCCTAACCCTAAGCATTATCCTAACCCTAACCGTCACACTCACACTCACCCTAAATCTAACTCTCACCCTAACCCTAACCCTCACCCTCACCCTAACACTAACCAAAACCCTAACCCTCACCTAACCCTCACCCTAAACCTAACGCTAACTCTAACACTCACCCTCACCCTAAACCACACCCTATCCTTGACCCTCACCCTCACCCTAACCCTCACCCTAACCCTAATCCTCACACTAAACCTACCCTCACCGACACCCTAACCCTCACCCTCACCAAAACACTCCTCCTCACCATAATCTCAACCTAACACTTTCACTCACCCTACCCTTACCCTAACACTCACACAAACCCTAAACCTCACCCTAACCCTAACCCTCGTCTACACCCTAACCCTCACCCTGACCCGAACCATTATCCTCACCCAAACCTTAAACCTCACCCTAAATATCACCCTAACCCTAACACTCACCCTAACCCTAAACATAACCCTAATCCTTACCTAATGGAAACCCTCTCCCTAAACCTCACCCTCACCCTAACCCTAACCCTAACCCTTACCTAACTGACACCCTCACCCTCAACCTGACACTCACCCTAACCCTTACCGTCACACTAACCATAACGCTAAACCTCAAACTAACCCTAACCCTCAACCTAAACCTAACTCTAACCCAAACCCTCAACCTAATCCTAACCCTAACCCTAACAATAACCCTAACCCTAACCCTAAACATAAACCTAACCCTGACACTAACCCTAAGCCTCACCCTAACCCTACATCTAACCCTAACCCTAACCCTCAGGCTCACCCTAACCCTAACCCTAACCCTAACCCTAACCCTAAACCTAAACCTCACCCTAACCCTAACCCTAAACCTCACTCTCAATCTCACCCTAACCCTAACAATAACCGTAACCCTAACCCTAACCCTCACCCTAACCCTAACGCTAAGTCTAACACTCACCCTCATCCTAAACCTCACCCTAAATTTTACCCTCACCCTCACCCTAACCCTAACCCTAAACCTAACCCTAACCCTCACCCTCACCCTAACCCTAACCCTAACAATAACCCTAATACTCACCCTCACCCTCAACATCACCCTCACCCTAACTCTAACCCTAACGCTCACGCTAACCCTAACCCTAATGCTAACACTAACCCTCACCCTCACCCTCACCCTAACACTACCCCTCAGCCTAAACCTCAACCTAAACCTAACCCTAACACTAATCCTCACCCTATTCCCTCACCCTAACCCTAACACTCACCCTAATCTTAACCCTCACCCTAACCCTAACCCTATACCTAACCGTAACCCTCACCCTCACCCTAAACCTAACTCTAATCCTAAACCTAACCCTAACCCTCAACCTCACCCTAAGCTAACCATCACCCTAATCCTAACCCTAAACTTCACATTAAACCCAACTCTCACCCTAAAACTAACCCTACACCTCAGCCTAAAACTTACCCTAAACCTAACCCTAACCCTAATCCTCACCCTATCCCTCAACCTAACCCTAATAATCACCCTCACCTTAACCCTCACTTTAACATTAACCATAACCCTAAACCTCACCCTAAAACTAATGCTAACCCAAAACCTCAACCTCATCCTAACCCTCACCCAAACACTTACCCTCATCCTAACCCTAACCCAAACCCTCACACTAACCGTAAACCTCACACTAATCCTATCCCTAACCCTCAGCCTCACACTCATACTAACCCTAACCCTAACCCTAACCCTCACCCCCACCCTCAACTTAACCCTCACCCTCACCCTCAACCTCAACCTCAGCCTAACCTTAACCCTAACCCTAATGCTAATGCTAACCCTCACCCTCACCCTCACCCTAACACTAACCCTAATCCTAACCCTCACCCTCACCCTAACCCTAACCCTAACTCTTAACTAACCGAAACCCTCACCCTCACCCTCAACCTTACCCTCACCCTCACAGTAGCCCTCACCTTCACCCTAAAGCTCACCCTATCCCTAACCCTCACCCTCACCCGAACCCCAACCCTCACCCGAAATCTCACCCGCACCCTAACCCTCACCCTCACCCTAAACATCACCCAAATCCTAACACTAAACCTAACCCTAATCCTAACTCTCACACTAACCCTCAAGCTCACCCTCACCCTCAACCTCACCCACACCCTAACACTCAGCCTAACCCTTACACTCACCCTAACCATAAACCTAATCCTAACCCAAACCCTTACACTAACCCTAACCCTCACACTAACCCTAACCCTAACCCTAATCCTAACCCTCAACCTCACCCTCACCCTAACCCTAACCCTCACCATCACACTAGCCCTCACCCTAACATTCACTATAACCCTAACCCTCACTTTCACCCTAACCCTCACCCTAACCCTAACCCTAACCCTCACGCCCACCCTAACCCTAACCCTCACCCTCACCCTCAACCTCACCCTCAGCCTAACCCTAACCCTAACACTAATCCTAACCCTAACCCTCACCCTCACCCTTACCCTAAATCTAAACCTAACCTTAAACCTAACCCTCACCCTAACCCTATCCAAAACCCTAACCCTCACCCTAAACCTAACGCTAACTCTAACACTCACCCTCATCCTAAACCTCACCCTGACCTTTACCCTCACCCTCACCCTAACCCTAACCCTAACCCAATCCTCACACTAAACCTAACCCTCATCCACACCGTAACCCACACCCTAACCCTAACACTAATCCTAACCCTCACCTTCACCCTAACACTAACCCTAACCCTCACCATCACACTAGCCCTCACCCTAACACTCACTATAACCCTAACCCTCATTGTCAACCGAACCCTCACACTAACCCTAACCCTTACCCTCACCCTAACCCTAAACCTAATCCTAACCCTAACCCTTACTCTAACCCTAACCCTCACACTAACCCTAACCCTAACCCTAACACTCACCTTCACACTCTCCCTAACCCTCAGCCTAATCCTAACCCTAAGCATTATCGTAACCCTAACCCTCACCCTCACACTAAACCTAACCCTCAGCCTAACCCTAACCCTAACCCTAACCCTAACCCTCACCCTAACCCTAACCATCACACTAAACCTAACCCTCACCCTAACCCTAACCCTACCCCTCAGCCTAAAATTCACCCTAAATCTAAACCTAAACCTAATCCTCACCCTATCCCTCACACTAACCCTAACACTCACCCTCACCCTAGACCTCACATTTACCCTAATCACAACCCTAAACGTCATCCTAAAATTAATGCTAACCCTAACCCTCACCCTAACCCCAACCCTCACCCAAACCCTAACCCTAATCCTACCCCTAACACTAACCATTATCAAAACCCTAACTCTCAACCTCACACTCACCCTAAAAATAACCCTAACCCAAATCCTCACCCTCACCCTCACCCTCATGCTAACCCTAACCCTAACAATAATTGTAACCCTAACCCAACCCGAACCCGAACCCTCACCCTAACCCTCACCCTAACCCTAACCCTCACCCCAACCCTAACCCTAACCCTAACCCTCACAATAAACCTAAATCTCACACGAACCCTAACACTTCCCCTCAGCCTAAACCTCACCCTAACCCTTCCCTAACACTAATCCTCCCCATATCCCTCATTCTAACCCTAACACTCAACCTCACCCTAGCCCTCACTCTCACCCTAACCCTAACCCTAAACCTCACCCTAAAACTAATGCTAAGCCTAAACCTCACCCTCACCCTAACCTTCACCCTAACCCTTACCCTTACACTAAAACTAACCCTCACCCTCACCCTAACCCTTACTCTAACCCTTACCCCGACCCTAACCCTCACCCTAACTGTAACCCTCACCCTCACAATAACCCTCATCGTAACCCTAACTCTAACCCTAAACCTAACACTCACCCTAAAATTCACTGAAACCCTAACCCTAACCCTAAACCTCATCCTCAACCTAACACTCACCCAAACCCTTAACCTCACCCTCACCCTAACCGTAACCCTAAACCTAACCCTCACAATAACCCTAACCCTCACCCTAATCCTATCCCTACCCCGTAGCCTCACCCTCATCCTATCCCTAACCCTAACCCTAAATCTCACCCTAACCCTAACCCTAACCCTCACCCTAACCCTAACACTAATCCTCACCCTCAAACTCAACCTCAGGCTAACGCTAACCCTAACCTTAATCCTAAGCCGAACCCTCACCCTCACCTTAAATCTAAACCTAACCCTCACCCTAAACCTAACCCTAACCCTAACCCTCATCCTAACACTTATCCTCTCCCTAGCCCTAACCCTTACCCTAAACCTAACCCTCACTCTAAACCTAACCCTCAGCATAACTCTAACCCTACCGCTCACCCTCACCCTCACCCTAACTGTAACCCTCACCCTCACAATAACCCTCATCGTAACCCTAACTCTAACCCTAAACCTAACACTCACCCTAAACTTCACTGAAACCCTAACCCTAACCCTAAACCTCATCCTCACCCTAGCCCTCACCATAACCCTAATCCTAACCATAACCCTCACCCAAACGTTAACACTAAACCTCATCCTAAAACTCACCCTAACCCTAGGCCTAATCCTAATCCTAACCCTCACCCTAACTCTAAATCTCACCCTAACCCTAACCCTCACCCTCACCCTCACCCTCACCCTAACCATAACCCTAATCCTAACACTCAACCGAAGCCTCACCCGAACCCTAATGCTAACTCTGACTGTCACCTATACCCTAAACCTCACCCTAACCCTTACCCTCACCCTCACCCTAACCCTAACCCTAATCCTAACACTAACCCTAACCCTAACCCTAAACCTAACCCTCACCATAACCCTCAACCTAAACCTAATCCTAACCCTAACCCTCACCCTAACGCTAAACCTAACCCAAACCCAAAACCTCACCCTCACACTAACCCTCACCATCATCCTAACAATCAACCTAACCCTAACCCTCACCCACACCCTAACCCTCACACTCACCAAAACCCTCACCCTCACCATAAACCTCACACTCACCCTAAACATCACCCTAACCCTAATGCTTAACCTAACACTAACCGTAACCCTCACCCTAACCCTAAACCTAACAATAACCCTAAACATAACATTAACAGTAACCCTAACCATAACACTCACCCTAACCCTACCCCTCACCCTAACACTTTTTCTCACCCTAACACTAACCCTAACTTTAACACTCACACAAACCCTAATCTTCACCCTAACCCTCACTCACACCCGAAAACTCACCCTCACCCTAACCATCACACTCACCCTAAACCTCACACTACCCCTAACCCTTACCTAACCCTTAACATCACCCTAAACCAAACCCTAACCCTTACCTTAACACTCACACTAACCCTAACCCTCAAATTCACCCTAACATTAACCCTAACACTCACCCTCGCCCTCACCCTCACCCTAACCCTCAGCCTAATCTTAACCCTAACCATTACCTTAACCCTAACCCTCACCCTCACTGTCACCCTATACCTAACACTAACCCTAATACTCACCCACAACCTCACCCTCACCCTAACCTTAACCCTAACAATAACCCTAACCCTAACCCTAATCCTAATCCTAATCCTAACCCTAATGCTAACCCTAACCCAAATCCTCACCCTCACCCTAACCCTCACCGTTACCCTAAACCTCACCCTCACCCTAATCCTCACCCTCAACCTAAACATCACCCTAAGCCTAACTCTAAACCTAACCCTAACCCTAACACTCACCCCAACCCTCACCCTCACCCTCACCCTCAACCTCACCCGAATCCGAACCATAACCCTAAACCTAAAACTAAACTTCACCCTGACCGTCAACCTAACCCTAACCCTCACACAAACCCCAACCCTCACCCTAGGCCTAATGCTATCCCTCACCCTAACCCTCACTCTACCACTAATCCTCACCCTAACCCTAACCCGGACACTCACCCTAACCCTCACCCTCACCCTCACCCTCACCGAAACCCTCAACCTCACCCTCACCCTCACCCTAATCCAAAACCTCACTATCATCTTAACAGTCACCCTAACAATTACCCTCACCCTAACTCTAAGCCTAATCCTAACCCTAACCCTCACACTACCCCTCACTGTCACCCAAACCCTAACTCTCACACTAACCCTAACCCTCACCCTCACCCTCAACCTAAACGTAACCCTCACCCTCATCCTAACCGACACCCTAACCTTTACCCTCACCCTAACCCTAAACCTAATCCTAACCCTACCCCTCAACATCACCCTAACCCTACCCCTCACCCTAACCCTTTAACACACCCTAACCCTAACCCTAATACTAACACTAACCTTCACACTAACCCTAACCCTGAACCTAAACCTAACCCTAACATTCACCCTCACCCTAACAATAACCCCAACAAGAACCCTAACCTTAACCCTAAGCTTAACCCTAACCTTAACCCGCACCGTAACTCTAACCCTAACCCAAAACCTAAACCTCACCCTAACCCTAACCCTCACCCTCACCCTAACCCTCATCCGAAACCTTATCCTCACCCTAAGGCTAATCCTAACCCTCACCCTAATCCTCACTCTAAATCTATCCCTAAGCCTAACCCTAACCCTCACCCTCACCTTATCCCTGAACCTAAACCTTAACCTCACCCTAACGCTAATCCTCACCCTCACCCTAACCCTCACTCTAAATCTATCCCTAAGCCTAACCCTAACCCTACCCCTCACCATCACCCTAACCCTAACCCTAACCCTCACCATAATCCTAGCCCTCACACTCACCCTCACCCTAATCCTAACCCTAACCCTCACCCATACCCTAAACCTCATCCTAACCCTTATCCTCACCCTAACCCTAACCCTTACCATAACCCTAACCCTCACTCGAAACATAACCCTCAGCCTAAACCTAACCCTTCCCCTCATCCGCACTCTCACCCTAACCCTAACACTAACCCTCACCCTAAACCTAACGCTCACCCTAACGCTCATCTTCACCCTAGCCCTCACCCTAAACCTAATCCTAAACCTAACCCTCACCCTCTCCATAACCCTAACCATAACCATAACCCTCACCCGATACCTGACCCTAAGCCTAACGCTAACTCTAACAATCACCTTCACCCTAAACCTCACTCTAACCCTTAACCAGTCCATCAGCATCACCCTAACCCTCACCCTAATCCTAACACTAACCCTAACCCTAACCCTAACCCTCACCCTAACCCTTACCCTAACCCTAACCCTCACCCTAACGCTAACACTAACCCAAAGCCAAACCCTCACCCTCAACCTAACCCTCACCGTGATGCTAACACTTACCCTTACCCTAACCGTCACCCTCACCCTAACCCTCACCCTCAACCTAAAGATCACCCTAACCCTAACGCTTAACCTAACCCTAACGCTTAACCTAACCCTAACTCTAAATCTAACAATAACCCTAAACCTAACAATAACCCTAAACCTAAACCTCAACCTAACCCTAAACCTCACCCTAACCCTTTTCCTCACCTTAACCCTAACCCTAACTTTAACACTCACACAAACCCTAACCCTCTCCCAATCCCTCACACACACCCTCACCCTCAACCAAGCCCTCACCCTCACCCTAAACATCACCCTAACCCTAACCCTCACCCTAACCCTAACCCTAACCGTCACCTTAACCCGAACCCTCACACTAACCCTCATCCTCACCCTAAACTTCAACCTAGCCCTAACCCTTACCTAACCGAAACCCTCAACCTCACCCTCACCCTTAACCTAAACCTCACCCTAACCCTTACCTTCACCCTAACCCTAAACCTAATGCTAACCCTCAGACTCACCCTAAACTTCACCCTAACCCTAACCCTAACCCTCACACTCACCCTCACCATAACCCTAACCCTCAGCCTAATCTAAACCCTAACCATTATCTTAAACCTAACCCTCACCCTCACACTCACCCTAAACTTAACCCTAACACTAATACTCACCCACACCCTCAACCTCACCCTAACCCTAACCCTAAATTAACCCTAACCCTAACCCTAATCCTAACCCTAACCCTAAACCTAACCCTAATTCTTACCCTAACCCTAACCCTAAACCTCATCCTCACCCTACCCCTAACCCTAACCCTCACCCTCACCCTAGCCCTCAACCTAAGACTCACGCTAACACTTACCCTCACTCTCACACTAACCCTCATCCTAACCCTTAATCTCACCTTAACCCTAACCCTCAACCTAACCCTAACTCTCACAATAAACCTAACCTTCAGCCTAAACCTAACCCTCAACCTCATCCTAAATTTAACCCTAATCCTAACCCTCACCCTCACGCTCACCCTCACCCACACCCTCACCCTAAACATCACCCTAAACCTATCCCTAATCCTAACCCTAACCCTAACCCTCACCCAAATACTAACCCTCACCCTAACCCTAACCCTATCCCTAACACTTACACTAACCCTATCCCTCACCCTAACCCTAACCCTACCCCTCCCACTCACCCGCAACCTCACCCTAACCCTCAGCCTAATCTTAACCCTAACCATTATCTTAACCCTAACCCTCACCCTCACACTCACCCTAAACCTAAACCTAACCCTAACACTCACCCACACCCTCACCCTCACCCTAACCTTAACCCTAACAATAACCCTAACCCTAATCCTAAACCTATCCCTAACCCTCAGCCTAACCCTAACCCTAACCCTAATGCTCACCCTAACCCTAACCCTAAACCTAACCCTCACCCTAACGCTAACCCTAACCCTCACCCTCACCCTAGGCCTCACCCTAATACTCACTCTAACCCTTACCCTCACTCTCTCACTAACCCTCATCCTAACCCTTAACTTCACCCTAACCCTAATCCTAACCCTAAACCTAACCCTCACACTAAACCTAACCCTCAGCCTAAACCTAAACCTAACCCTCATCCTAAACTTTACCCTAACCCTAACCTTCACCCTCAACCTCACCCTCACCCTCACCCTAACTCTAATGCTAACCCTCACAATAAACCTAACCCTCACCCTAACCGTAACCCTACCCCTCAGCTGAAAACTCACCCTAAATCTAAACCTAATCCTCACCCTATCCCTCACTCTAAACCTAACACTCAACCTCACCCTAAACCTCACATTAACCCTAACCATAAACCGAAACCTCACCCTAAAACTAATAAAAAACCTAATCATCACCCTCACCCTAACCCTCACCCAAACCCTTACCCTCACCCTAACCCTAACCCCAACCCTCACACTAACCCTAACCCTCACTCTAATCCTATACCTACCCCTCAGCCTCACCCTCATCCTAACATTAACCATAACCCTATCCCTCACCCTTACACTAAACCTAACCCTAAACCTCACCCTCACCCTCAACCTCACCTTCAGCCTAAACCTAACCCTAAAACTAATCCTAACCCTAACCGTCACCCTCACCCTAACTCTAACCCTAACCCTAACTCTCACCTTCACCCTAACCCTAACCCTAAACCTAATACTCACCCTAACCCTAAGGCTAACTCTAACACTCATCCTCACCCTAAACATTACCCTCAGCCTAACCCTATGCCTAACCCTAACCCTAATCCTCAAAATAAAAATTAACTTAACCCTAACCCTGGCCCTCACATTAAAACTCACCCTAACCCTAATCCTAACGCTAATCCTCACCCTAACCCAAAAATTCACCCTCACTCTAACCCTCACCGTCAACCTAAACCTCATCCTATCCCTAACCATCACCCACACCCTAACCCTCACCCTCACCCAAAACCTCAACCTCACCATAACCCTCCCCCTCACCCTAAACATCACCATAACCCTAACCCTAAACATAAACCTAACCCTAACTCTCACCCTAACCCTCATTCTCACCCTCACCCTCAACCTCACCCAAAGCCTAACGCTAACCGTAATCCTAAACCTAAACCTCACCCTGACTCTCACCTTAACCCTATACCCTCACCCTAACCCTAAACCTCTCACTAACCCTAACCCTATCCCTAACCCTCACCCTAAACCTAAGCCTCACACTAACCCTCACCATAATTCTAACACTAACTCCAACCATCACCCTCACCCTAACAGTCACCCTAACCCTTTTCCTCACCCTAACTCTAACACTCACAAAAACCTAACCCTCACCATAACCCTAACCCTATCCATCAACCTAACCCTCACTCTACCCCTAGCCCTAACCCGGACCCTCACCCTCACCCTCACCTTAACCCCAACCCTCACTAGAACCCTCACAATCATGCTAACACTAACCCTAACCTTCACCCTCACCCTCACCATCAGACCAACACTAACCCTAACCCTAATCCTAACCCCAACCCTCACCTTCAACCTCACCCTAAACCTAACCATAACCCTCACCCTCACTCTGTACTTCACCCTCACCCTAACACAAAACCTAACAATAACCCTAACTGTAATCCTCACCCTAAACCGAGCCCTCACCCTGACCCTAACCCTAATCCTAACCCTAATCCTAACCCTGACCCTCACCCTAACCCTCATCCTAACCCTTAAAATCACCCTAACCCTAAACCTTACCGTCACCCTAACCCTCACATTAAACCTAACCCTCAGCCTAAAGCTAACCCTACCCCTCACCCTAACCCTCATCATAAACGTAACCCTAACTCTAACTTTGACCCTAACCCTAAACCTAACCCTCACCCTCAATCTCACCCTAATGCTAACCCTAACCCTAACACTCACCCAAACCCTAAAGCTAACTCAAACCCTCACCCTGACCAAAAACCTCACCGGAACCCTTACACTCAAACTCACCCTCACCCTAACCCTAACCCTAACCCTAATCTTCACAATAACCATAACCCTAACCTTAATCCTAGCCCTAAACCTCACCTTAACCCTCAACCTCACCCTCACCCTCACCCTAACTCTAACCCTAACCCTCACACTAACCCTAACCCTAAACCTAATCCTAACCCAAACCCTAAACCTAACCCTCATCCTCACCCTATCCCTAACCCTAACCCTCACCCTCACACTAGCCCTCACCCTAACACTCACTCTAACTCTAAACCTCACCCTCACCTCAACCTCACCCTCACCCTCACCCTAACCCTAAACCTAAACCTAACCCTCATACTAATCCTAATCCGCACCCTAACCCTACTCCTAACCCTAACCCTAACCCTAACCCTCACCCACACCCTCACCCTCACCCTAACCCTATCCCTAACCCTAACAATAACCCTAACCCTATACTTAAACCTAAACCTCACCCTCAATCTCACCCTAACCCTAACAATAACCCTAACTCTAACCCTCACCCTAAACCTAACCCTAACCCTAATAATAACCCTAACCTTAAACCTAACCCTAACCCTCACCCTCACCCTAACAATAACCCTAACGCTAAACCTAACCCTAACATTGACCCTCACCCTAACCCTCACCCCAAACCTAACCCTAAAGGTAACCCTAACCTAACCCTCACCTTCACCCTCAACCTCACCCTAATCCTAACCCTAACCCTAACAAGAACCCTAACCCTAGCCCTAAACTTAACCTTCACCATCACACTAACTCTAACCCTGACCCTCACCCTAACCCTAACCCTCTCCCTAACCCTAGTCCTCACCCTCACCTTCACCCGATTCCTAACCCGCACCCTCACCCTCACCCTAAACATCAACCTAACCCTAACACTCAACCTAACTGTCACCCTAACCCTGACCCTCACCCTAACCCTCAACCTCACCCTATACCTCACCCTAACCCTAATCTTTACCTAACTGAAACCCTCTCCCTTACCCTCATCCTCACCCTAAACCTCACCCTAACCCTTACAATCACCCTAACCCTAACCCTAAACCTAACCCTCATACTAACCATAACCCTCACCCTAACCCTAACCCTAAACCTAACCATCATACTAACCATAACCCTCACCCTAACCCTAACCCTAACCTAATCCTCAACCTCACCCTCACCCTCACCCTAACCCTCAGCCTAATCTAAACCCTAACCATTATCTTAACCCTAACTCTCACCCTCAAACTCACCCTAAACGCAACCCTAACCTTAACACTCACCCACACCCTCACCCTCACCCTCACCCTAACCATAACCCTAACAATAATCCTAACCCTAACCCTAAACCTAACCCTAACCCTCCCCCTACCCCTAACCCTCACCCTCACCCTCACCTCACTCACGCTAACCCTTACCCTCACTCTCACACTAACCTTCATCCTAACACTTAACCTCACCCTAACCCTCACCCAAACTCTAACCCTAACCCTCACGCTAACCCTAACCCTAACCTAAATGCTAACCCTAACCCTCACCCTCACCCTAACCCTCACCCTTAGCTAACCCTCAGCCTAACCCTAGCACAAACAATCACAGTAAACCTAACCCTCACCCTAAGCCTAACCCTACCCCTCAGCCTAAAACTCACGCTAACCCTAAACCTGAACCTAATTCTCACCCTATCCCTCACCCTAACCCTAACACTCATTCTCACCCTAGACCACACATTTACCCTAAACAAAACAATAAACCTCACTGTAAAACTAATGCTAACCCTAACCCTCACCCTAACCTTAAACCTCACCCAAACCCTTACCCTCACCCTAACCCTAACCCTAACCCTCCCACTAACACTAACCCTCACTCTAATACTATCCATACCCCTCAGCCTCACCCTCATCCTAACCCTAACCCTAAACCTCACTCTCACCCTCATCCTAACCCTTACACTCACCATAACCCTAACCCTAAAACAAACCCTAACCCTCACACTAAACCCAGCCCTCAGCCTAAACCTAACCCTCACCCTCATCCTAACCCTAACCTTCACCATCACCCTCAACCTCACCCTCACCCTCACCCAAACTCCAACCCTAACCCTCACGCTAACCCTAAACATAATGCTAACCCTAACCCTCAACCTCACCCTAACCCTAACCCTCACCCTCACCCTAAACCTAACCCTAAACCTAACCCTCACCCTCACACTAGCCCTCACCCAAACCCTCACACTAACCCTAACCCTCACTCTAATACTATCCCTACCTCTCAGCCTCACCCTCATCAGAACATTAACCATTATCCTCAACATAACCCTAACCCTAAATCAAACCCTAACCCTCACACTAAACCCAACCCTCAGCCTAAACCTAACCCTCACCCTCATCCTAACCCTATCCCTAACCCTAAACCTCACCCTCACCCTCAACCTCACCCTCACCCTCACCCTAACTCTAACCCTATCCCACACACTAACACTAACCCAAAACCTCACACTAAACCTAAATCTCACCCTAACTCTAAACCTAAACGTCAGCCTAACCCTCACCCTAACCCTAACCCTAATCCTCACCATATTCCTCAACTTAGCCCTCACTCTAACCCTAACCCTAACTTTAAATCTCACCCTAAAAGTAATGCTAACCCTAACCCTCATTCTCACCCTAACCTTCACCCTAACCCTAACCCTAACCCTCACCCTGACCCTAAAACTCACCCTCACCCTAGCCCTCACTCTAACCCTAACAATAACCCTAACCCTCACCCTAACGCTAACCCTAACCCAAACCCAAACCTTCACCCTAACCCTCACCGTCATCCTAACACTCACCTAACCCTAACCCTCACCCACACCCTAAATATCACCCTCACCAAAACACTCACCCTCACCCTAACCTTCACCCTAACACTTTTCTTCACCCTAACCCTAACCCTAACAATCACACAAACCCTAAACCTCTCCCTAACCTTAACCTTCTCCCACACCCTAACTCTCACACACACCCGAACCATCACCCTCACCCTACCCCTCACCCTCACCCTAAACATCACCCTAACCCTAACACACACCCAAACCCTAAACGTAACCGTTACCCTAAAACTAACCCTCATCCGAACCAGAACCCTCACCTTAACCCTAACCGTAAACCTTACCTAACTGAAACCCTCACCCTCATCCTCAACCTAAACCTCACCCTACCCCTTACCCTCACCCTAACCCTAACTCTAAACCTGACACTAACCCTAACCCTCACTCTAAACCTAACCCTAACCCTAACCCTCAACCTCACTCTCAACCTAATTCTAACCTAACCCTAACAATAACCCTAACCCTAAACCTAAACCTAAACCTAACACTCACACTAACCCTAACCCTCACACTAAACCTACCTCTATCCCTTATCCTAACCCTAACCCTAACCGTCACCCTCAACCCAATCCTCACCCTCACCCTAACCCTCAACCTCACCCTAAACATCACCCTAACACTAAACCTAATCATAAACCTAAACCTGACCCTCAACCTCACCCTAACACTGACCCTAACCCTCACCTTAAACCTCACCCTAAACCTAACCATAAACCTTACTCTCACCCTCAGCCTCACCATAACACTCACCGTCACCTTAACCCTCAACCTAACCCTAACCCTCACCCACAGCCTAACCCTCACCATCACCCTCACCCTAAAACTCAATCTCACCCTTACCTCACCCTAACCCTAATCATCACCCTAACTCTAACCCTAACCCTTACCCTAACCCTAACCCTAATACTAACCCTCACCCTCATCCTAATCCTCACCCTAATCCTAAATCTAACCCTAATCCTAAACCTAACCCTCACCCTCAACTTCAAGCTAACCCTAACCTAAACCTAACCCTCATCCTCAACCTCACCCTCACCCTAAAGATAACCCTAACCCTAACCCTAACCTCACCCTCACCTTCAGACAAACCCGAACCCTAATCCTAACCCTAACCCTAACCCTCACCCTCACCCTAAAACTAACCCTAACCCTCACCCTCACACTCACCCTAACCTTAAAAATACCACTAACCCTAACCTTCACCCCCAACCTAATCCTCACCCTAATATTAACCCTAACCCTAATTCTAAACCTAACCTCACCTTCAACTTCACCCTAACCCAAACCCTAAACCTAACCCTCACCATCAACCACCCCCTCCCCCTAACGCTAACCCTAACCCTCATCCTAACACTAACCCTTACCCTAGCCCTCACCCTCACCCTAAACCTATGCCTCAGCCTCACCCTGACCCTCACCCTCACCCTTACCCTCACCCTAACACTAACCCTAATCCTAACCCTAACCTTCATACTAACCCTAACCCTCACCCTAAACCTAATCCTGACCCTAACACTAATACTTACCCTCAACCTCACCCTCACCCTTAGATAAACCGTAACCCTAACCTGAAACCTAACCCTAAACCTCACCCTAAACCTCAACTTCACCCTCACCCTCACCCTAATCCTAACCCTCACCCTCACCCTACCCCTCACCAAAACCCTTACCCTCACCCTAACCCTAAACCTAATCCTAACCCTAACCCTTACACTAACACTAACCCTGACCCTAACACTAACCCTAAGCCTAATCCTAAACCTCACCCTCACCCTCACCCTCACCATAACCCTCAGCCTAATCCTAAACCAAACATTATCCTAACCCTAACACTCACACTCACACTGAAGCTAAACCTAACTCTAACCTTAACACTGACCCGCATCCTCACCCTAACCGTAACTGTAACACTAAACCTAAACCTAACCCTAACACTAACCCTAAACCTAACCCGCACCCGAAACGTAATCCTTAACCTCACCCTCACCCTAACCCTAAACCTAACCCTAAAGCTTACCCCAACCCTCACCCTCACACTAGACCTCACCCTAACACTCACTCTAACCCTAACCCTCACTCTCACCTTAACCCTCATCCTAACCCTTACCCTCACCCTAACCCTCACCCTAAAACAAACCCTAACCCTCAAACTAAACCCAACACTCAGACTAAACTTAACTCTCACCATCATCCTAACCCTAACCCTAACCCTCAACCTCACCCTCAACCTCAACCTCACCCTCAACCTCAACCTCACCCTAACCCTAACCCTAACCCTCACCCTAACCCTAAACCTAACCCTCACACTAAACCTAAACCTCACCCTAACCCTAAACCTATCCCTCAGCCTAACCCTCACCCTAACCCTAACTCTAATCCTCATCATATCCCTCACCCTAACCCTAACACTCACCCTTACCCTAACCCTAACACTAACCTTAAAACTCACCCTAAAAGTAATGCTAAACCTAAACCTCATCATCACCCTAACCCTCACCCTAAGCCTAACCCTAATCCTAAACCTCACAATAACCCTAAACCTAAACCTAACCCTAGCCCTCACTCTAACCCTAACACTAACACTAACCCTCACCCTAATACTAACCTTAACCCAAACCCAAACCCTCACCCTAACCATCACCGTCATCCTAACACTAACCTAACTCTAACCCTCACCCACACCCTAACCCTAACCCTCACCAAAACACTCACCCTCACCCTAACCCTCACCCTAACACTTTTCCTCATCCTATCCCTAACCATAATACTCACACAAACCCTAACCTTCACCCTAAAACTAACCCTCTCCCACAAGTTAAGCCTCACTCACACCAGAACCATCAGCCTCACCCTAACCCTCACCCTAACCCTAAACATCACCCTAAATCTAACACTCACCCGAAACTTAAACCTAAAAGTCACCATAACCCTAACCTTCAACCTAAGCCTCACCCTCACCCTAATCCTAACCCTAACATTTACCTAACCGAAAACCTCACCCTCACCATCACCCTCACCCTAAACCCCACCTTAACCCTTACCCTCTCCCTAACCCTAACCCTAAAACTCACACTAACTCTAACATTCACCCTAAACCTAACCCTAACCCTAACCCTTACCCTCAACCTCAACTTATTGCTAAACCTAACACTAACAATTACCTTAACCCTAACCCTAACATTAACCCTCACCCTAACTCTAACCATAACCCTCACCCTAACCCTAACCCTCACACTAATCCTAGTCCTCACCCTCACTCTCACCATATTCCTAACCCTAACCCTAACCCTAACCCTCACCCTCACCCTCACCCTAACCCTCACCCTAACCCTAACTCTAACTCTAACCCACACTCTTACCCTAAATCTAACCCTAACATTCAACCTCACCCTAACCCTCACCCTAACCCTAACCCTCACCCACACACTAACCCGCACCCTCACCCAAAACCTCAATCTCTCCCTAAACCTCACCCTCACCATAAACATCACCCAAACACTAACCCTCACCCTAACTCTCACCCTAACACTAACCCTCAAACTCACCCTCATCCTCAGCCTAACCCTAACCCTAACCCTAACCCTCAAACTGACACTCACCCTAAACTTAATCCTAACCCTAACCCTTAACTTCAAACTCACCCTCATCCTCACCCTAACCCTAACCCTAACCCAAACTCTAACCCTAACCCTCACCCTAACCCTAACCCTAACCATCACACTAACCCTCATCCTAACCCTAACCCTCAATCTAACCCTAACCCTCACCCTCACCCTAACCCTAACCATAACCCTTTCCCTCACCTCACCATAACCCTAAACTTAACACTAACCCTAAACCTCACTCTAACCCTCACCCTAATCCAAACCCTAAATCTCACCCTCACCCTCACCCTAACACTAAACCTAACCCTGACCCTAAACCTAACCCTAACCCTATCCGTAAACCTCATCCTCACCCTAGCCCTCACCCTAACACTAATCCGAACCCTAACCGTCACCCAAACCTTAACAATAAACCTCATCCTAAAACTCACCCTAACCCTAAGCCTAAACCAAAACTGAAACTTCACCCTAACCCTCACCTTAACTCTAAATCTCACCCTAACCCTAACCCTAACCCTCACCCTCACCCTAACCCTAACGCTAATTCTAACCCTCACCTTCACCCTAAACCTCACCCTAACCCTTAACCTCACCCTAACCCTAACCCTAACCCTAACCATAATCCTAACCCTAACCCTAACCCTAAAGCTAACCCTCACCCTTACCCTCACCCTAACCCTAACCGTAACCCTAACCCTCACCCTAAGGCTAACCCTAACCCAAACACAAACCCTCACCCTCATCCTAACCCTCATTTTGACCCTAACTCTCACGCTAACCCTAACGATCACCCACACCCTAACCCTCACCCTCACCCTAATGCTTTCCCTAACCCTAATGCTAACTCTAACACTCAGCCTCAACCTAAACCTCACTCTAAACTTTACCCTCAACCTAACCCTAACCCTAATCCTAACCCTAATACTCACCCTAAGTCTAACGCTAACCCAACACCCTCACCCTAACCCTCACCGTCACCCTAAACCTCACCCTATCCCTAACCCTAACAAATACCCTAACGCTCACCCTCACTTGAAACCTCACCCTCACCCTAACCCTCACTCACACCCTAAATATCACCCTAACCCTAACCCTAACCCTAACAATAACCCTAAACCTAACCCTAAACCTAACCCTCTCCCACACCCTAACCCTCACCCACACCCGAACCATCACCCTCACCCTAACCCTCACCCTCACCCTAAATATCACCCTAACCCTAACACACACCCTAACCCTAAACCTAACTGTCACCCTAACCCTAACCCTCACCCTCACCCGAACCCGAACCCTAACACTTACCTAATCTAAACCCTCACCCTCACCCTCACCCTCACCCTAAACCTCACCCTAACCCTAAACTTAACCTGACACTAAACCTAACCCTCACCCTAAACCTAAACCTCACCCTCACCCTCAAATTAATCCTAACACGAACCCTAACAATAACCCTAAATCTAAAACCTAAACCTAACACTCAAACTAATCCTAACCCTCACCCTAACCATACCCCTACCCCTTACCCTAACTCTAACCCTAACCCTAACCCTCCCCCGAACCCTACCCCTAATCCTAACCCTAACTCTAACACTAACACTAACCCTCACCCGAACCCGAACTCGAACCCTCAACCTAACCCTCAACCTCACCCTAAACATCACCCTAACCCTAACCCTCAACCTAACCCTAACACTAACCCTCACCCTAAACCTCTCCCTCACCCTCATGCTCAACCGAAACCTAAGCTTAACCCTAACCCTAAACCTAATTCTAAACCTAAACCTGACCCTCACCCTCACCCTAACCCTAACCCTAACCCTAACCCTAACCTCATCCTCACCCTCAGACAAACCCTAACTCTATTCCTAACCCTAACCCTAACACTCACCCTCACCCTAAACCTAACCCTCGCCCTCACCCTCACCCTCACCCTAACCCTAACAGTAACCCTAAACCTAACACTCACCCTCACCCTAATCCTCACCCTAATCTTAACCCTAACCCTAATTCTAACCCTAACCTCATCCTCAAATTCACCCTAACCCAAACCCTAAACCTAACCCTCACCCTCAACCTTACCGTCACCCTAACACTAACCCTAACCCGAACCCTCACTCTAACCCTAACACTTACCCTAGCCCTCACACTCACCCTCACCCTCAACCGAAACCTATCCGTCACGTCACCCTAACCCTCACCCTAAGCCTTACCATCACCCTAACCCTAACCCTAATCCTAACCCTAACCCTCACACTAACTCTAACCCTCACACTAAACCTAATCCTAACCCTAACCCTAAACCAAACCCTATCCCTCACACTAAACCCAAACCTCAGCCTAAACCAACCCTACCACTCACCCTAACCCTAACACTACCCCTCAGCCTAAAACTTACCCTAAACCTAAACCTAAACCGAATCCTCTCCCTACCCCTCACCCTAACCCTAACACTCACCCTCACTCTAGACCTCACATTTACCCTAACCATAACCCTAAGCCTCACCCTACAACTAATGCTAACCCAAACCCTCACCCTCACCCTAACCCTCAACCAAACCCTTAGCCTCACCCTAACCCTAACCCTACCCCTCACACTAAACCTAACCCTCACTCTAATCCTGTACCTACCCCTCAGCCTCACCCTCATCCTAACTCTAACCCTAACCCTAACCCTCACCCTAACCCTAACCCTAACTCTAACTCACGCCCTCAACCTAACACTAAACCTAAGCCTCACCCTCACTCTCAACCTCAGCATAACCCTAACCCTAAACCTAACCCTAATCCTAACCCAAACCCTCACCCTAACACTCACCCTTAGCTAACCCTCATCCTAACCCTATCCCTAACCATCACACTAAACCTAACACTCACCCTAACCTTAATCCTACCCCTCAGCCTAAAACTCACACTAAACCTAAACCTAAACCTAATCCTCACCCTATCCCTCACCCTAACCCTAACACTCACCCTCGCCCTAGACCTCACATTTGCCCTAACCATAACCCTAAACCTCACCCTAAAACTGATGCTAAACGTCTCCCTCACCCTCAACCTATCCCTCACCCAAACCCTTAGCTCAGCCTAAACCTAACCCAAACCCTCACACTAACCCTAACCCTCAAACTAATCCTATCCCTACCCCTCAACCTCACCCTCATCCTAACCCTAACCATAACCCTCACCCTAACCCTAACCCTAACCCTAACCCTCAACATCACCCTAACCCTAACCCTAACCCTCACCCTAACCCTTTCCCTAACCCTAATGCTAACTCTAACACTCACCCTCAACCTAAACTTCACACTAAACGTTACCCTCAACCTAAACCTAACCCTAACCCTAATACTCACCCTAAGTCTAACGCTAACCCAACCCTCACCCTAACCCTCACCGTCACCCTAAACCTCACCCTATCACTAACCCTCACCCACACCCTACCCCTCACCCTCACTCGAAACCTCACCATCACCCTAATCCTCACCCATACCCTAAATATCACCCTAACCCTAACCCTAACCCTAAAAATAACCCTAAGCCTAACCCTAAACCTAACCCTCTCCCACACCCTAACCCTCACCCACACCCGAACCATCACCCTCACCCTAACCCTCACCCTCACCCTAAACATCACCCTAACCCTAACACACACCCTAACCCTAAACCTAACCGTCACCCTAACCCTCACCCTCACCCGAACCCTCACCCTCACCCTAACCCTTACCTAATCTAAACCCTCACCCTCTCCCTAACCCTCACCCTAAAAATCGCCCTAACCCTTACCCTCACCCTCACCCTAACCCTAAACCTGACACTAACCCTAACCCTCACGCTAAACCTAACCCTAACACTAAACCTCACCCTCACCCTCAACCTAATCCTAACGTGAACCCTAACAATAACCCTAACCCTAAACCTAAACCTAACACTCACACTAACCCTAACCCTCACCTTAACTCTAACACTAAACCTCACCTAACCCTAACCCTCACCCTAACACTAAATCTAACCCTAACCCTGACTCTCACCCTAACCCTCATCCTAACCCTTACCCTCACTCTAACCCTAACCCTAAACCAAACCCGAACCCTCACACTAAACCCAACCCTCAGCCTAAACCTAACCCTACCACTCACCCTAACCCTAACCCTAACCTTCACCCTAAATCTAACCCTCACCCTACCCCTCATCCTCACCCTAATCCTCACCCTAACCCTAACCCTCAACCTAACCCAAACCCTCACCCTCACCCTCATCCTAAAAGTCACCGTCACCCTAGTCCTCATCCTAACCCTAACCTCAACCCTAACCCTAACCCTCACCCTCAACCTCACCCGCACCCTCACCCTAACTCTAACCCTAACCCTCATGCTAACCCTAACCCTAACAATAATGCTAACCCTAACCTTCAACCTAACCTAACCCTAACCCTAACACTCACCCTCACCCAAACCCTAACCCTAACCCTAACCGTCACACTGAACCTAAACCTCACCCTAACCCTAAACCTACCCCTCAGACTAACCATAACCCTAATACTCACCATATCCCTCACCCTAACCCTCGCCCTAACCCTCACCGTCACCCTAACCCTAACCCTCATCCTCACCCTCACCCACACTCTAACACTCAGCGGAAACCTTAACCTCACCCTAAACCTCACTCTCACCCTTACTTCAACCTAACCCTAACCCTCACCCTAACTCTAACACTAAACCTCACCTAACCCTAACCCTCATCCTAACCCTCACACTCACACTAATCCTCAACCTAATCCTAAAGCTAACCCTAACCCTCAACCTTAACTTCACCCTAACCCTAACCTAAACCTAAACCTCATCCAAAACCTTACCCTCACCCTAACTCTAACCCTAACCTCACCCTCACCCTCAGACAAACCCTAACCCTTACCCTATTCCTAACCCTAACCCTAACCCTCAACCTAAACCTAAACCTAACCCTAACCCTCACCCTCACCCTCAGCCTAACCCTAACAGTAACCCTAACCCTAACACTCACACTCAACCTCACCCTAATCCTCACCCCAATCTTAACCCTAACCCTAAGTCTAGCCCTAACCTCACCCTCAACTTCACCCTAACCCAAACCCTAAACCTATCCCTCACGCTCAACCTCACCCTAACCCTAACCATAACCCTAACTTTAACCCACACTCTAACACTAACCCTTACCCTAGCCCTCAACCTTAGACTCACCCTCAACCGAAACCTATCCGTCACGTCACCCAAACCCTCACCCTAACCTTTACCCTCACCCTAATCCTAACCCTAACCCTCACACTAACCCTAACCCTCACACTAAACCTAATCCTAACAGTAACACTAACCCTTACCGTAAAATTCACCCTCAGGCTCAGACAAACCCTAAGCCTAACCCAAAACCTAACACTAAACTTCACACTAACCCTCCCCATCCCCCTCCTCCTCACCTTAACCCTGACCCTCACCCTCACCGTAACCCTAACCCTAATGCTAATACTCACTGTCACCCTCACCCTCACCCTAATCCTCAGCCTAATTCTTACCCTAACCATTATCGTAAGCTTAACCCTCACACTCACACTCACCCTAAACCTAATTCTAACCCTAACCCTCACTCTCACCCTCACCCTCACCCTCACCCTAACCCTAACAATATCCCTAAACCTAACAGTAACCCTGACACTAACCCTAACCCTCACTCTAACACTAATCCTAAACCTCACCCTCACCCTAACCCTAAAGCTAACCCTAACCCTCACCCTCACACTAGAACTCACCCTAACACTAAATCTAACCCTAACCCTGACTCTCACCCTAACCCTCATCCTAACCCTTACCCTCAACCTAACCCTAACCCTAAACCAAACCCTAACCCTCACACTAAACCCAACCCTCAGCCTAAACCTAACCCTACTACTCACCCTAACCCTAACCCTAACCCTCACCCTAAATCTAACCCTCACCCTACCCCTCATCCTCACCCTAATCCTCACCCTAACCCTAACCGTAACCCTCAACCTAACCCTAACCCTCACCCTCACCCTCATCCTTAAAGTCACCGTCACCCTAGTCCTCATCCTAACCCTAACCTCTACCCTAACCCTAACCCTCACCCTCAACCTCACCCGCACCCTCACCCTAACTCTAACCCTAACCCTCATGCTTACCCTAACCCTAACAATAATGCTAACCCTAACCCTCAACCTAACCCTAACCCTAACCTTAACCCTCACCCTCACCCTAACCCTAACCCTAACCCTAACTGTCACACTGAACCTCAACCTCACCCTAACCCTAAACCTACCCCTCAGACTAACCCTAAACCTAATCCTCACCATATCCCTCACCCTAACCCTAACACTCACCCTCACCCTAGCCCTCACCCTAACGCTAACAGTAACCTTAAACCTCTCCCTAAAAGTAATGCTAACCCTAACCCTCATCCTCACCCTAACCCTCACCCTAACCCTAACCGTAATTTTAACCCTCACCCAAACCCTCAACCTAAACCTCACCCTAGCCCTCACTCTAACATTAACACTAACCCTAACCCTCACCCTAACGCTAAACCTAACCCAAACCCAAACTCTCAACCTAACCCTCACTGTAATCATAACACTCACCTAACCCTAACCCTCACCCACATCCTAACTCTCACCCTCAACAAAACACTCAACCTCACACTAACCCTCACCCTAACACTTTTCCTCACCCTAACCCTAACCCTAACACTCACACAAACCCGAACCCTCACCCTAAACCTAAGCCTCTGCCAAAACCTAACCCTCCCCCACACCCGAAACATCACCCTCAACCTAACCCTCACCCTAAACAACACCCTAACCCTAACACTCACCCTAAACCTAAAAATAACCGTCACCCTAACCCTAACCCTCAAGCTAACCCTCACCCTCACCCTAAACCTTACCCTAAACCTTAACTAACTGAAACCCTCACCCTCACCCTCACCCTAAAAATTACCCAAACTGTTACCCTCACCCTAACACTAACACTAAACTTCACACTAACCCTAAACCTCACGCTAAACCTAACCCTAAACCTAACCCTCACCCTCACTCTCACCCTCAACCTAATCCTAACCCTAACCCTAACAATAACCCTAACCCTAAAACTATACCTAACCATCACACTAACCCGAACCCTCACCCTAACCCTAACCCTAACCCTCACCCTCACCCTAACCCTAACCCTAAAAATAAACCTAATACTAAACCTAAACTTAAACCTCACCCTAACCCTATCCGAAACCTCACCCTCAGTCTCACCCTAACACTAAAAATAACCCTAAGCCTAAACCAAATCCTAACCCTCACCCTAACCCTAACCCTAAACCTAAAAATAACCCTACCCGTAACCCTAAACCTAAACGTATCCCGCAACCTAACCCTAACCCTAATCCTAACGCTTACCATAACCATTAACTTAACACTAACCCTCACCCTCACAATCACCCTAAACCTAATCCTAACCCTAACCCTCACCCTCACCCTCAACCTCACCCTAACACTAACAATAAACCTAACCCTAACCCGAAAACTAAACCTAACTCTCACCCTCACCCTAACTCTAACCTTAATCTGAAACCTAACCCTAACCCTCACCCTCACCCTAAACCTCACCCTAACCCTAACCCTCACCCCTACCCTAACCCTAACCCTAACCCTAACCCTAAACCTAACCCTAACCCTCACCCTCAACCTCAACCTAACCCTAACCCTAACCCTAACCCTCACCCTAACCCTAACCCTAACAATAACCCTAACCCCAACCCTAACCCTAACCCTAAACCTAACCATAACCCTCACCATCACCCTTATCCTAACGCTAAACCTAACCCTAACCCTCACCCTCACCCTCAACCTCACCCTCACCCTCAGCCTAACTCTAACCCTATCCCTCACGTTAACCCTAACCCTAACCCTAATGTAACCCTCACCTTCACCCTCACCCTCACCCTTACCCTCACACTCACCCTCACCTTCACCCTCACCCTAATCATCACCCTAACCCTAACCCTTAACCTAACCCTAACCTGCACACTAACCCTAACCCTCACCCTGAACCTCAGCCTAAACCTAACCCTTACCTAACCGAAACCCTCCCCCTCCCCCTCATACTAACCCTCAGCCTAATCTTAACCCTAACAATTATCTTAACCATAACCCTCACCCTCACACTCACCTTAAACCTAACCCTAACCCTAACACTCAACCTCACCCTTACCCTCACCTTAACCCTAACCAAAACAATAACACTAACCCTAACCCTAACCCTCACCTTAAACCTCACTCTCATCCAAAACCTCACCCTAACCCTAACCCTCACTCACACCCTAACCCTCACCCTTACCAAAACCCTCACCCTCACCCTAACCCTCACTCTCACCCTAATCATCACCCTAAAGCTAACCATTAACCTAACCCTAACTGTAACCCTCACCCTAACCCTAACCCTAACAATAACCCTAAAACTAACAATAACGCTAACCCTAACACTCACCCTAAACCTAACCCTCGCCCTAATCCTCAACCTAACACTAACCCTAACTTTCACCCTAACCCTAAACCTAACCCTCACGCTAAACCTCACCCGAACACTAACCCTTACCTAAACGAAACCCTCACTCTCAACCTCACCCTCAATATAATCCCCACCCTAACTCTCATCCTCACCCTCACTCTAACTCTAACCCTAACCCTCACGCTAAGCCTAACCCAAACCCTAATGCTAACCCTAACACTCACACTCACCCTAACCCTCACTCTAAACCTAAACGTCACCCTAACATTAAACCTAACCCTCACCCTAAACTTAAACCTCACCCTAACCCTAAACCTACAGCATAGCCTAACCCTCACCCTCACCCTAACCCTAATCCTCTACATATCCCTCACCCTAACCCGAACACTCACCCTCACCCTAGCCCTCAACCTAACCCTAACCCTAACCTTAAACCTCACCCTAATAATAATGCTAACCCTACCCCTTATCCTCACCCTAACCCTCACCCTAACCCATATCCCGAATCCTAACCTCACCCTAATTCTAAACCTAAACCTCACCCTAGCCCGCACTCTAACCCTAACCCTAACCCTAACCCTCACCCTAAGCATCACCCTCACCCTAATCCTCCCCCTAATCCTAAACCTAACCCTAATCCTAAACCTAACCCTCACCCTCAACTTCACCCTAACCCTAACCTAAACCTAACCCTCAACCTCAACCTCACCCTCACCCTAACACTAACCCTGACCCCAAACCTAACCTCTCCCTCACCCACAGACAAACCCTAACCCTAACACTAATCCTAACACTAACCCTCATCCTCACCCTAAACCTAACCCTAACCCTCACCCTCACCCTCACCCTCACCCTAACCCTAACAATAACCCTAACCCTAACCCTCACCCTCACCCTAAACCTCACCCTAATCTTCACCTTAAACCTAATTCTAACCCTAACCTCACCCTCAACTTCACCCTAACCCTAACCCTTACACTCAACCTCATCCTGACCCTCAGACAAAACCTAACCCTAACCCGAAACCTAACCCAAAACCTCACCCTAACCCTCACCCTTACTCTCACCCTCACCCTAACCCTAAACCTCATTCTCACCCTAACCCTCAAAATAACGCATACCCTCACACTAACCCTAAACCTAATCCTAACCCTAACCCTTACACTAACTCTAACCCTCAAGCTCACCCTCACCATAACCCTAACCCTAACAATAACCCTTAACCTAACCCTAACCCTAATCATAACCCTCAACCTAACCCTAAACCTAACCCTCACCATAGCCCTCACTCTAACCATAAAACTAACCCTCAACCTAACGCTAACTCTAACCCAAACCCAAACCCTCACCCTAACACTCACTGTGATCCTAACACTCACCTAACCCTAACACTCACACACACCCTAACCTTCACCCTCACCAAAACTTTCACCCTCACACTAACACTCACAATAACACTTTTCCTCACCCTAACCCTAAACCTAACACTCACACAAACCCTAACCCTCACCGTAAACCAAACCCTCTCCAAAACCCTAACCCTCACCCAAACCCGAACCATCACCCTCATGCTAACCCTCAACCTCACCCTAAACATCACCTTAACCCTAACACTCACCCAAACCCTAAACCGAACCTTCAGCCTAACCCTAAACCTCACCCTCACCTTAACCCTAACCCTAACACTTACCTAACCGAAAACCTCACCCTCACCCTCACCCTAACCTCAACACTAACCCTACCCCTAACCCTCACCCTCACCCTCACCCTAAGCCTAAACCTAAGCCTAATACTCACCCTCACCCTCACCCTAACTCAAAACCTAATAATATCCCTAACCCTAACCCTAACCCTAAACCTAACCCTCACCCTCACCCTAAACCTAACCCTAATCCTAAACCTAACCCTAAACCTTATCCTGACCCTAACCATCAACCTAAGCCTTAACCTCACCCCAACCCAAAACCTAACCCTAAAACTAAACCTAACCCTAAATCTCACCCTCACCCTAACCCTAAAACTAACCCTAATCCTCATCCTTAACCTCAACCTCACCCTAAACCTAATCCTAACAATAACGTTAACCCTAACCCTAAACCTAACCCTAACCCTCACCCTCACCCTAACCCTAACCCTAACACTTACCTTACGAAAATGCTCACCCTCACCCTCACCCTAACCCTAAACCAAACCCCACACCTAACCCTCACCCTCACCCTCACACTAACCCTGACGCTAAACCTAAAAATAACACTAACCCTAAACATAAACCTAAACATCACCCTAACCCTAACCCTAAACCTGACCCTCAATATCACCCTAAACCTAACCCTAACCCTAACAATAACCCTAACCCTAACCCTCACCCTATCTCTAACCCTAAACCTCACACTAACCCTAACCCTCACCCTAAACCTAACACTAACCCTATCCCTCACCCTCACTCTCACCCTAAACCTAACACTAACACTAACAATAACCCTAACCCTAAAACTAAACCTGTCCCTCACCCTAACCCTCACCATCACCCGAACCCTCACCCTAATCCTTACAATCACCCTAACCCTAACCTTAATCCTCACACTAACCCTAACCTTCACCCTAAAGCTAAACCTAACCCTAACCCTCAACCTCACCCTTACCCTAACCCTAACCCTAACAATAACAATAACTCTAAACCTAAACCTAAACTTAAACCTCATCCTAACCCTAACCCTAAACCTCACCCTCAATCTCACTCTAACCCTAACAATAACCCTAACCCTAACCCTCACCCTTAACCTAACCCTAAACCTAACCCTAACCCTCAACCTCATCCTAAACCTAAACCTAACCCTAATCCTCACCCTCACCCTGACCCGCACCCTAATTCTAACCCTATCAATATCCCTAACCCTAACCCTAAATCTAATCCTCACCGTCACCCTAACCTTAACCCTAATCCTAAAAATAACTCTAACCCTAAACCTCACCCTAACTATAACCCTAACCCTAAACCTCACCCCAACCCTAACTCTAACCCTAACCCTAAACCTAACCCTAAATCTCACCCTCACCCTAACCATAAAGCTAACCCTAATCCTCAGCCTTACCCTTAACCTCACCCTACACCTAACCCTAACAATAACCCTAACCCTAACCCTAAACCTAACCCTAACCCTCACCACCCTAACCCTAAACCTAACCCTAATCCTCACCCTCACCCTCACCTTCACCCTAACTCTAACCCTAATAATATCCTTAACCCTAACCCTAAACCTAAACCTAACCCTCACCCTAAACCTAACCCTAATCCTAAACCTAACCCTAAACCTTATCCTGACCCTAACCATCACCCTAAGCCTTAACCTCACCCCAACCCAAAACCTAACCCTAAACCTAAACTTAACCCTAAATCTCATCCTCACCCTAATCCTAAACCTAACCCTAATCCTCATCCTTACCCTCAACCTCACCCTAAACCTAACCCTAACAATAACCCTAACCCTAAACCTAAACCTAACCCTAACCCTCACCCTCACCCTAACCCTAACCCTAACACTTACCTTACCGAAATCCTCAACCTCACCCTAACCCTAAACCTAACCCTACCCCTAACCCTCACCTCACCCTCACACTAACCCTAACGCTAAACCTAAAAATAACCCTAACACTAAACATAAACCTAAACTTCACCCTAACCCTAACCCTAAACCTCACCCTAAATCTCACCCTAACCCTAACCCTAACAATAACAATAACCCTAATCCTAACCCTCACCCTAACCCTAACCCTAAACCTCACACTAACCCTAACCCTCACCCTAAACCTAACACTAACCCTATCCCTCACCCTCACTCTCACCCTAACCCTAACACTAACACTAACAATAACCCTAACCCTGAAACTAAACCTGTCCCTAACCCTCACCCTAACCCTCACCATCACCCTAACCCTCCCCCTAATCCTTACAATCACCCTAACCCTAAACTTAATCCTCACACTAACCCTAACCTTCTCCCTAAACCTAACCATAGCCCTAACCCTCAACCTCACCCTGACCCTCACCCTAACCCTAACAACAACAATAACCCTAAACCTAAACCTAAACCTCAACCTCATCCTAACCCTAACCATAAACCTCAACCTCAATCTCACCCTAACCCTAACAATAACCCAAACCCTAACCTTCACCCTCACCCTAAACTGAAACCTAACCCTAATCCTCACCCTCACCCTGACCCTCACCCTAACTCTAACCCTAAAAATATCCCTAACCCTAACCCTAAACCTAAACCTAATCTTCACCCTCACCCTAACCCTAACCCTAATCCTAAACCTAACCTAACCCTCAACCTCACCCTAACCATCACCCTAACCCTAAACCTCACCCCAACCCTAACCCTAATCCGAACCCTAAACCTAACCTTAAATCTCAGCCTCACCCTAACCCTAAATCTAACCCTAATCCTCACCCTTACCCTTAACCTCACCCTAAACCTAACCCTAACAATAACCCTAACCCTAACACTAACACTAAACCTAACCCTAACCCTCACCCTCACCCTCACCCTAACCTTAACCCAAACCCTAAACCTCACCCTCACCCTCAAGCTCACCCTAAGCCTCACCCTAACTCTAAACCTAACCCTCACGCTAAGCCTAACCCTGACCCTAATGCTAACCCTAGCCCTCACCCTCACCCTCACCCTTACCCTCAACCTCAACCACACCCTCACCCTAACCCTCAAGCTAATCCTAACCCTACCCATTATCTTAACCCTAACCCTCACCCTCACACTCACCTTAAAACTAACCCTAACCCTAACACTCAACCTCACCCTTACCCTCACCCTAACCCTAACCCTAACAATAACCCTAACCCTAACCCTCACCCTAACACTCACTATCATCCTAATCCTCACCCTAAACCTAACACTCACACACAAACTAACCCTCACCCTCACCAAAACCCGCACCCACACCCTAAACCTCACCCTCACCCAAATCATCACCCTAACCCTAACCCTTATCCTAAACCTAACCGTAACCGTCACCCTCAATTTAACCCTAACAATAACCCTAAACCTATCAATAAACGTAACACTAACCCTCACCCTAAAAATAACCCTCACCCCAAACATAACGCTAAACGTAACACTCACCCTCACCCTAACCCTCACCCTAACACTTGTCCTCACCCTAACCCTAACCCTAACTTTAACACTCACAAAAACCCTAACCCTCACCCTAACCCTACCCACACCCGAATCCTCACCCTCACCCAAACCTTCACTCTCACCCTAAACATCACCCTAAACCTAACACTCACCCTAAGCCTAACCCTAGCTTTAACACTCACACAACCCCTAACCATCACCTTAACCCTCACCTCACCCTAAACCTCACCCTAAACCTACCACTTATGTAACCAAAACCCTCACTCTCAACCTCACCCTCACCCTAACCCGCACCCTCACCCTAACCCTAACCTTTACCCTCACCCTCAACCACACCCTAACCCTCAGCCTAATCTTACCCTCACCATTATCTTGACCCTAACCCTCACACTCGCACTCACCTTAAAACTAATCCTAAGCCTAACACTCAGCCTCACCCTCACCCTCACCCTAATCCTAACCCTAACAATAACCCTATCCCTAAACCTAACCCTAAACCTAACCCTAACCCTAACCATCACCCTAACCCTAACCCTAACACTAACCCTAATCTTCAAACTAACCCTAACCCTGAACCTCACCCTCACCCTAACCCTAAACCTAACCCTAACCCTCAAACTCAACCTAGCCCTCACCCCACAACTCAGGCTAAACCTATCCCTCACTCTCACACTAACACTCATTCTTACCGTTACCCTCACACTAACCCTAAACCTAAACCTAACCCTAACATTCACACTAAACCTAAACCTCAGCCTAAACCTAACCCTCACCCTCATCGTAAACCTAACCCTAACCCTAACCCTCACCCTCACCCTCAACCTCACCCTCACCCTTGCCCTCACTCTCACCCTAAACCTAACCCTAACCCTAACCCTCACCCATTCCCTCAACCTAACTGTAACCGTCAGCCTAATCCTAACCCTAACCATTATCGTAAGCCTAACCCTCACCCTCACATTCACCCTAAACCTAACTCTAACCCTAACCCTCACCCTCACCCTAACCCTGAAACTAACCCTAATAATAACCCTAAACCTAACCCTAACACTAACCCTAAACCTAACCCTCACCCTAACCCTAATCCTAACCCTCATTCTCACCCTAACCCAAAACCTAACCGTTAACCTCACCCTCACACTAGCCCTAACCCTCACACTCACTCTAACCCTAAACCTCACTCTCACCCTAAACCTCAACCTAAACCAAAACCTCACCCTGACCCTAACCCTAACCCTAAACCTAACCCTCACACTAAACCTAAACCTCACCCTAAACCTAAACCTACCCCTCAGCCTAACCCTCACCCTAACCCTAACCCTAATCCTCATGATAACCCTCACCCTATCCCTAACACTCACCCTCACCCTAGCCCTAACCCTAACCCAAAACATAAACTTAAACTTCACCCTAAAATAATGCTAACCCTAACCCTCATCCTCACCCTAACCCTGAACCTAACCCTAACCCTAATCCTAACCCTCACCCTAACCCTAACCCTAACCCAAACCCTCACCCTAACCCTCACCATTATCCTACCACTCACCTAACCCTAACCCTCAACCACACCGTAACCCATACCCTCACCAAAAACTCACCCTCAAAGAAACACTCACCCTAACACTTTTCCTCACCCGAACCCTAACCCTAACACTCACGCAAACCCTAACCCTCACCCTACCCTTAACAATCTCCCAAAATATAACCCTCACCCACATCCTCACCCTAAGACTCACCCTCACCCTGAACATCACCCTAACCCTAACACTCACCCTAACCCTAAACCTAACCGTCACCCTAACCCTAAACCTCACCCTAACCCTCACCCTCACCCTAACCCTAACCCTAACCCTAACGATAACCCTAACTCTAACGCTCACCCTCACCCTCACCCTTACCCTAACCATAACCCTAACAATAACCCTAACCCTAAACATAAACATAAACCTCACACTAACCCTACCCCTAAACCTCACCCTCAATCTCACACTAACCCTAAAATAACCCTAACCCTAAACCTAATCTTAAGCCTCACCCTAACCCTAACCCTAAACCTACCAATAACCCTACCCCTAACCCTAAACCTAAACCTATCCCTCACACTAACCCTAATCCTAACGCTTATACTAACCATTATCTTAACCCTAACCCTCACCCTCACAATCACACTAAACCTAACCCTAAACCTAACCCTCACCCTCACCCTCACCTTCACCCCAACCCTAACCCTAACAATAAACCTAACCCTAACCCGAAAACTAAACCTAACCCTCACACTCACCCTAACCTTAACCCTATTCCTAAACCTAACCCTAACCCTCACCCTCACCCTAACCCTCATCACCCTAACCCTCAACCCAACCCTAACCCTAACCCTAAACGTAAAACTAACCCTAACCCTCACCCTCATCGTAACCCTAACCCTAACCCTAAAACTAACCCTCACAATCACCCTAACCCTAACCCTAAGAATAACCCGAAACCTAACCCTAAAGCTAACCCTAACACTCACCATCACCCTAACCCTAACCCTAACCCTAACCCTCACCCTCACCCTCACCCTCAACCTCACCCTCACCCTCACCCTCACCCTCACCCTAACTCTAACCCTAACCCTCACGCTAACTCTAACCCTAACCCTAATGCTATCCATAAACTTCACCCTCACACTCACCCTTACCCTCACCTTCACCCTCAACCTAATCATCACCTTAACAATAACCCTTAACCTAACCCTAACACTAACCTTCACCCTAACCCTCACCCTAAACCTCACCTTAAACGTAACCCTTACCTAACTGAAATCCTGACCTTCACCCTCACACTAAACCTCAGCCTAATCTTAACCCTAAACATTATCTTAAACCTAACCCTCATCCTCACACTCACCTTAAGCCTAACCCTAACTCTAAAACTCAACCTCACCCTAACACATACCCTAACCCTAACCCTAACAATAACCCTAACCTTAACCCTAAACCTCACCCTAACCCTCACTATCATCCTAACCCTCACCGTTACACTAACCCTTACCCTCACTCTTACCCTCAACCTCACCCTCACCCTAACCCTCACCATAATCACCACCCTAAACCTAACCGTTACCCTAACCCTAACCCTAACCTTCATCCTAACCCTAACCCTCACCCTAAACCTCACCCTAAACCTAACCCTTACCTAACCGAAACCCTCACCCCCACCCTCACCCTAAACCTCACCCTAACCCTTATCCTCACTCTAACCCTAACCCTTAACTTCACATTAACCCTAACCCTCACCCTAAACATAACCCTAAACCTAACCCGCATCCTCACCCTTAACCTAATCCTAACCCTGACCCTAACAATAACACTAACCCTAACACTAAACCTAAACCTAACCCTCACACTTACCCTAACCCTCACCCTACCCCTTCCCCTACCCCTAACCCTAACCCTCACCCTGACCCTCACCCTAACTCTAAACCCAACCCTAACAATAACCCTAACCCTAAACCTAAACATCAACCTAACCCTAACCCTAAACCTCACCCTCAATCTCACCCTAACCCTAATCCTAAGCCTAACAATAACCCTAACCCTAAACCTAACAATAACCTTAGCCCTAGCCCTAACCCTAAACGAACCCTAAACCTCACCCTAACCCAAAACCTAATCCTAACCCTTACCCTAACCATTATCTTAACCCTAACCCTCACCCTCACAGTCACCCTAAACCTAACCCTCACCCTCACCCTCACCCTAACCCTAACAATAACCCTAACCCTAAACCTAAACCTAACACTAACCTTCACCCTCACCCTAACCCTAACCCTAATCCTAAACCTAACCCAAACCCTCAGCCTCACCCTAACCCTCACCCTAACCCTAACCCTAACCCTAAACCTCACACTCACCCCAACTTCACCCTAACCCTAAACCTAACTCTAACCCTAACCCTCACCCTCACCCTCACCCTTACCCTCAACCTCACCCTCAACCTCAGACTCACCCTAATCATCATCCTAACCCTAAACCTTAACCTAACTCTAACGCTAACCTTCACCCTAATCCTAACCCTCACCCTAATCCTCACCCTAAACCTAACAATAAACCTAACCCTCATCCTCACCCTCAACCTAATACTAACCATAACCCTAACAATAACCCTAATCCTAAACCTAAACCTAATCCTAAACTTAAACTTCACCCTCAATCTCACCCTAAACCTATCCCTACCCGTAACCCTAACCCTAACCCTAACCCTCAGCCTTACTCTCACCCTAACCCTAAATCTAACCCTAACAATAACCCTAACCCTAAACCTAAACCTAAACCTCACCTTAACGCTAACCCTAAACCTCAATCTCAATCTCACCCTAACCATAAACCTAAGCCTAACAAGAACCCTAACCCTAACCCTAACCCTAAGCCTCACGCTAACCCTAACCCTAAACCTAACACTAACCCTAACCCTAACATTTAACCTAACCCTAAAACTAACCCTAATCCTAACCCTTACCCTAAATATTATCTTAAACCTAACCCTCACCCTCACAATCACCCTAAACCTAACCCTAAACCTAACCCTAACCCTAAACCTAACCCTAACCCTCACCCTCACCCTAACCCTAACCCTAACCCTAACCCTCACACTCACCCCCACCCTCACACTCAACCTCACCCTCAACCTCACCCTAACTCTAGCCCTAACCCTCACGCTAACCCTAACCCTAACCCTGATGCTAACCCTAACCCTCACCCTCACCCTCAACCTCAACCTCACCCTCACCCTCACCCTAAAATTAATGCTAACCCTAACCCTCAACCCCACCCTAACCTTCACCCTAACCCTAACCCTAATCCTAACCCTCACCCTAAACCTTAACCTAACTGTTACCCTAGCCCTCACTCTAACCCTAACAATAACCCTAACCCTCACCCTAACGCTAACACTAAACCAAACCCAAACCCTCACCCTAACCCTCACCGTCATCCTTAGACTCACCTAACCCTAACCCTCACCCACACCCTAACCCTCACCCTCACCAAAACACTCACCCTCACATTAACCCTCACCCTAACCCTTTTCCTCACCCTAACCCTAACCCTAACACTCACACAAACCCTAACCCTCACCCTAAACCTAACCCTCTCCCACACCTTAACCCTAACCAAAACACGAACCATCACCCTCACCCTAACACTCAACCTCACCCTAAACATCACCCTAACCCTTACCTTACCCTAACCCTAAACCTATCTGTCACCCTAACCCAAACCCTCACACTAGCCCTCACCCTCACCCTAACCCCAATCCTAAACCTTACCTAACCGAAACCCTCACCCTCAACCTCACCTTAAACCTCACCCTAACCCTTACCCTCACCCTAAACCTAACCCTAAACCTCAGACTAACCCTTACCCTAACCCTAAACCTAACCCTCACACTAAACCTAAACCTCACCCTAACACTAAACCTACCCCTCAGCCTAACCCTCACCCTAATCATAAACCTAATCCTCACCATATCCCTTACCCTATCCCTAACACTTACTCTCACCCTAGCCCTCACCCTAAACCAAACCCTAAACTTAAAACTAACCCTAAAAGTAATAGTAACCCTAACACTCATCCTCTCCCTAATCCTCACGCTAACCCCAACCCTAATGCTAACTCTAAACCTCACAGTAACACTAACCCTCAACTTAAACCGAAATCTAACCCTTACCCTCACCCTCACCCTCAACCTAATCCTAACCCCAACCCTAACAATAACCCTAACCCTAACCGTAAACCTAAACCTAACTCTCACACTAACCCTAACCCTCACCCTAACCCTACCCCTACCGCTACCCCTAACCCTAACCCTAACCCTCACCCTCACCTCACCTTAACCCTAAACCTAGCCCTAAAAATAACCCTAAACCTCACCTTCAATCTCACCCTAACCCTAACCCTAAGCCTAACAATAACCCTAGCCCTAACCCTAACCCTAGCCCTCACGCTAAACCTAACCCTAAACCTAACAATAAACCTACCCCAACCCTAAACCTAACCCTAACCCTCACCCTCACCCTAAAACCTCACCCTCACCCAAATCATCACCCTAACCCTAAACCTTAACCTAACCCTAACCGTAACCCTAAACCTAACCCTAACAATAAACCTAAACCTAACAATTAACCCAACCCTCACCCTAACTCACACCCTAACACTTTTCCTCACCCTAACCCTAACCCTAACTTTAACACTCACACAAACCCTAACCCTCACCCTAATCCTCACCCACACCCGAACCCTCACCCTCACCCAAACACTCACCCTCACTTTAAACATCTCCCTAAACCTAACACTCACCCTAACCCTAACTCTAACTTTAACAGTCACACAAACCCTTAACCTCACCCTCACCCTCACCTCACACTAAACCTCACTCTAACCCTAACCCTTACCTAACCGAAACCCTCACTCTCACCCTCACCCTAAACCACACCCTAACTCTTACCCTCAACCAAACCATAACTCTAACCCTCACACAAAACCTAACCTTCACCCTAACCCTAACCCTAAAACTAAACCTTACCGTCACCCAAACCCTCAGCCTAATCTTAACCCTAACCATTATGTTAACCCTAAACCTCACCCTCACATTCACCTTAAACCTAACCTTAACCCTAACACTCAACCTCATACTCACCCTCATCCTAACCCTAAGCCTAACAATAATCCTAACCCTAACCCTAAACCTAACCATCACCCTAACCCTATCACTAACCCTAACCCTAATCCTCACACTAACCCTAAACCTAAACCTCACCCTCACCCTAACCCTAACCCTAATACTAACCATCACCCTCACCCTAGACCTTACCCTCAAACTCACGCTAACCCTAACCTGAACACTCAACCTAACACTCATTCTAACCCTTACCCTCACCCTAACCCTAACCCCAAACCTAACCCTAACCCTCACACTTAACCTAACCCTCAGCCTAAACCTAACCCTCACCCTCATCCTAAACCTAACCCTAACCGTAACCCTCACCCTCACCTTCAACCTCACCCTCACCCTCACTCTAACTCTAACCCTAATCCTCACGCTAACCCTAACCCTAATGCTAACCCTAACTCTCACCCTCACCCTAAAACTCACCATAAGCTAACCCTCACCCTAACCCTAACCCTAACCCTCACATTAAGCCCAACCCTCACCCTAACCCTAACCCTACCTCTCAGCCTAAAACTCACCCTAAACCTAACTGTAATCCTCATCCTCACCCTATCCCTCACTCTAACCCTAACACTCACGCTAACCCTAGCCCTCACATTAACCCTAACCATAACCCTAAACCTTACCCTAAAACTAATGCTAACCCTAACACTCACCCTCACCCTAAACCTTACCCTCACCCTAAACCTAACCCTCACAACAACCCTAAATCTCACCCTAATTCTATCCCTACCCCTGAGCCTCACCCTCATCCTAACCCTAACCCTAACCTTCACCCGCACCCTAACCCTAATCCTAACCCTCACCCTCACCCTAACCCTAACCCTCCCCCTCACCCACAACCTGACCCTCAGCCTAGCCCTAACCCTAACACTAATCCTAACCCAAAACCTCATCCTCACCCTCACCCTAACTCTAACACTAACCCTAACCCTCACCCTCACCCTATCCCTAACCCTAAACTTAGCCCTCACCCCAACCCTCACCCTAAGACTAACGCTAACTCTAACACTCACCCTTACCCTAAAACTCACCCTAACCTTTACCCTCACTCTAACCCTAACCCTAACACTAACACTAATCCTCACACTAAACCTAACCCTAACCCTGACCCTCACGCTAAAACTCACCATAACCCTAAACCTAACCTTATTCCTCACCCTCATGCTCACCCTAACCCAAACCCTCACCGTCACCCTAACCCTCACCCTATCCCTAACCTTCACCCACACACTTACCCTCACACTCACCAGAAACCTCACCGTCAACATAACCCTCACCCTCACCCTAAACATCACCCTAACCCTATCCCTCAACCTAACCGTAACCCTAACTCTCACCCTAACCCTCACACTCACCCTCACCCTCAACCTCACCCTAACCCTTACCCTCACCCTCACCCTAACCCTCACCCTCACCCTAACCCTCAACATAACTCTAAACCTCACCCACACCCTAACCCTCTCCCAAACCCGAACCCTCACTCTCACCCTAACCCTTAACATAGCCATAAACATCACAGTAACCCTAACCCTAACCCTAACACTCACCCTGACACTAACACTAATGCTAACCCTAATCCTCACACTAACCCTCACCCTCATCCTAAATTTCAACCAAACCTCACGCTCACCCTCACCCTAACCCTAACCCTTACCTAAACCAAACCCTCACCCTCACCCTCACCCTCACCCTAACCCTTCCCATCACCTTCACGCTAACCTTAACCCTAATACTAATTCTCACCCTAACCCTCAGCCTCACCCTAAACCACACCCTAAAGCTCACCCTAACCTTAACCTTAACCTAACCCTAACCCTAACCCTCACCTTCACCCTCACGCTAACCCTTACCATCACCCTCACCCTAACCCTCACCTTCAACCTAACCCTCAACCTAAATCTAAACCTCACCCACACCGTAACTCTCACCCGAACCTGAACCTGAACCCTCACCCTAACCCTCACCATAGCCCTAAACATCACACTAACCCTAACCCTAACCCTCACCATAACCCTAACTCTCACCCTAACCCTAACCCTAACCCTAACCCTCATGCTAACCCTACCACTAACCCTAACCCTAACCCTCACCTTCAACATAACCCCAACCCTGACCCTCACACTCACACTAATGCTAACCCTAATCCTCACACTAACCATAACCCTCACCCTAACCCTCACCCTAAACATCACCCTGACCATAAACCTAACCCTAACCCTCACCCTCACACGAACCCTAATGCTAACCGTAATCCTCACCCTAACAATAAACCTCACCCTAAACCTAACCCTCATCCTAAGGCTCACACTCACCCTCACCCTAAACTTAACCCCCACCCTCACACTAACACTAATGCTAACCCTAATCCTCACACTAACCCTAACCCTCACCCTAACCCTCACCCTCACCATAACCCTAACCCATACCTAACCCAAACCCTCACTCTCACCCACACCCTCACCCTCACCTTAGCCCTCAGCCTAAACCTAACCCTAACCCTAACCCTAACCCTCACACTAACCCTAACCCTAAACCTAACTATAACCCTAACCCTAAAACTAAACCTAAACCTCATCCTAACCCTAAACCTAAACCTCACCCTCAATCTCACACTAATCCTAACCCTAACCCTAACAATAACCCTAAGCCTAACCCTAACCCTAACACTAACCCTAACCCTAACCCTAAACCTAACCTTCACACTAACCCTAATCCTAAACCTAACAATAACCCTACCCTAACCCTAACCCTAACCCTAACCCTCACCCTAACCCTCACCCTAATTCTAACCCTTACCCTAACCATTATCCGAACCCTAACCCTCACCCTGACATTCACCCTAAACCTAACCCTATCCCTCACACTCACCCTCACACTCACTCTCACCCTAACCCTAACCCTAACCCTAACCCTCACCCTCATCCTCACACTCACCCTCACCCTAACCCGCAGGCTAATCCTAACACTCACCCTCACCCTCACCCTCACCTTCACACTAAACTTAACCCTAACCCTAACCCTCACCCTAACCTTAATCCTAACCCTAATCCTCACCCTCAACCTCAACCTCACCCTAACCCGAACCCTAAAAATAACCCTAACCATAACCCTAACACTCACACTCACACCCACCCTCACCCTAATTCTAACCCTAACCCTAAGACTCACCCTCAACCTCACCTTCACCCTCACCCTCACCCTAATCATCACCCTAAGCCTAACCCTTAACCTAACCCTAACCCTAGCCTGCACCCTAACCCTAACCCTCACACTAAACCTCAATCTCACCCTCTCTCTCACACTAACTCTAACCCTAACCCTCACGCTAACCCTAACCCTAACCCTAATGCAAACCCTAACCCTCTCCCTCACCCTCACCCTTACCCTCAACCTCACCCTCACCCTCACCCTCACCCTCACCCTAATCATCACTCTAACCCTAACCTTTACACTAACCCTAACCCTAACCTTCACCATAAACCTAACCCTCACCCTAAACCTCACCCTAAACCTAACCCTTACCTAAACAAATCCCTCACCCTCAGCCTCACACTACCCCTCAGCCTAATCTTAACCGTAGCCATTATCTTAACCCTAACCCTCACGCTCACACTAACCTTAAATCTAACCCTAACCCTAACACTAAATGTCACCCTTACCCTCACCCAAACCCTAACCCTAACAATAACCCTAACCGTAACCCTCACCCTAACCCTCAATATCATCCTAACACACATCCTAACCCTAACACTCACCCACACCCTAACCCTCACCCTTACCAAAACCTTCACCCTCACCCTAACCCCCACCCTCACCCTAATCATCAACCTAAACCTAACCCTTAACCTAACCCTAAACTTAACCCTCACCCTAACCCTAACAATAATCCTAAATCTATCAATAACCGTAACCCTAAACCTCACCATAAAACTAACCCTAATGCTAAACCTAACACTCACCCTCACCCTCACCCTCACCCTAACACTTAACCTTACCCTAACCCTAACCCTAACTTTAACATGCACACAAACCCTAAGCCTCACCCTAACCCTCCCCCACACCAGAACCCTCATCCTCACCCAAACCCTCACCCTCACCCTAAACATCACCCTAACCCTTACACTCACCCTAAATCTAAACCTAACCCTAACCTTCACACTAACCCTAACCCTCACCCTAACCCTAACCCTTACCCTCACCCTCACCCTCACCCTAACCCTCAGCCTAATCTTAACCCTCACCATTATCTTAACCCTAAACCTCACCCTCACACTCAACTTAAACATAAGCCTAAACCTAACACTCAACCTCACCCTCACTCTCACCCTAACTCTAACGCTAACAATAACCCTAACCCTAAACCTAACCCTAACCCTAACCCTAATCCTCACCCTAATCCTAACCCTAAACCTCACCCTCACCCTATCCCTAAACCTAACCCTAACCCTCACCCTCACCCTAGCTCTCACCTTAATACTCACACTAAACCTAACCCTCACTCTCACCCTAAACTCATTCTAACCCTTACCCTCACCCTAACCCAACCCTAAACTTAATCCTAACGTTCACCCTCAACCTCACGCTCACCGTCACTCTAACTCTAATGCTCACCCTCATGCTAACCCTAACCCTAAGCCTAATGCTAACCCTAACCCTCACCCTCACCATAACACTTACCCTCACCCTAACCCTAAACCAAATCCTAACCCTAACACTTACACTAAGCCTAACCCTCACCCTCACCCTAACCCTAACCCTAACCCTCACCCATACCCTCAACCTCACCCTAACCCTCAGCCTAATCCTAACCATAACCCTTACACTAACCCTAAACCTCATCCTCACACTCATCCTAACCCTAACCCTAACCCTAATCATTACCCTCACCCTCACCGTAAAACTAACCCTAACCATAACCCTAAACCTAACCCTAACACTAACCCTAAACCTAACCCTCACCTTAACCCTAATCCTAACAATCACCCTCAATCTAACCCTAAACCTCACCCTACCCCTCACCCTCACACTAGCCCTCACCCTAACACTTGCTCTAACCCTAATCCTCACTCTCACCCTAACCCTCACCTTAACCCAAACCCTCACCGTAAACCTCACCGCCATCCTAACACTCATCTAACCCTAACCCTCACCCACACCCTAACCCTCACCCTCACCGAAACACTCACCCTCATACTAACCGTCACCTTAATACTTTTCCTCACCCCAACCCTAATCCTAACACTCACACAAACCCTAATATTCACCCTAAACCTAACCCCCTCTGAAACACTAACCCTCACTCACACCCGAACCATCACCCTCACCGTAACCCTCACCCTCACCCTAAACATCACCCTAACCCTAACACTCACCCTAACCCTAAACCTAACCGTCACCTTAACCCTAACCAACACCCTACCCCTCACCCTCACTGTAACCCTAATCCTAACCCTTACCTAACCGAAACCCTCAACCTCACCTTCACCCTAAACCTCAACCTAACCCTTACCCTCACGCAAACCCTAACACTAAACCTCACACTAACACTAACACTCAGTCTAAACCTAACCCTAACCTTACCCTCACCCTCACCCTCAACCTAATCCTAACCCTAACCCTAACAATAACCGTAATGCTAAAACTAAACCTAAACCCCACCCTAACCCTAACCCTAAACCTCACCCTCAATCTCAACGAACCCTAACCATAACCCTAACAAAAACCCTAACCCTAACCCTAACCTGAACCCTAACCCTAAATCTCACCCTCACCCTAACCCTAATCCTAACCCTTACCTTGGCCATTATCTTAACCCTAAACCTCACCCTCACCCTCACCCTCAACCTAAACCTCACCATAACCCTTACCCTCACCCTAACTATAAACCTCAAACTAACCCTAACCCTCAACCTAACCCTAACCCTAAACCTAACCGTAACCCTCACCCTAACACTAACCCTTACCCTAGCCCTCACCCTTACCCTCACCTTCACACTAACCCTATCCCTCACCCTCCCCCTAACTCTTACCCTCACCCTAACCCTAACCCTAATCCTTGCCCTAACCCTCCCACGAACCTTAACCCTCACCCTAAACCTAATCCTAACCCTAACACTAACCTTTACCAACCTCATCCTCACCCTCAGACAAACTCTAAACATAACCCAAACCTAACCCTAAACCTGACCCTCACCCTCACCCTCACCCTCATCCTAACGCTAACCCTCATCCTCACCCTAACACTCACCATAACCCTTACCCTCACCCTAACCCTAAACCTAATCCTAACCCTAACCCTTACACTAACCCTAACCCTCACCCTCACCCTCACCCTAACCCTAACACTAAAAATAACCCTAAACCTAACCCTAAACCTAACCCTAACCCTAATCCTCACCATATCCCTCACCCTAAACCTAACACTCACCCTCACCCTAACCCTAACCCTTACCTTAAACCTCACCCTTAAAATCATGCTAACCTTAAACCTCATCCTCACCCTAACACTCACCCTAACGCTAAACCTAATCCTAACCCTCACCCTAACCCTAAACCTAACCCTCAAGCTAGCCCTCACTCTAACCCTAACACTAACCCTCACCCTGACGCTAACACTAACCAAAACCCAAACCCTCACCCTAAACCTCACCGTCATCCTAACACTCACCTAACCTTAACCCTCACCCACATCCTAACCCTCACCCTCACCAAAACACTCACCCTCACACTAACCCTAACTCTAACACTTACACTCACACAATCCCTAATCCTCACCCTAACCCTAACCCTCTCCCAAACCCTAACCCTCACCCACACCCTAAACATCACCCTAACCCTAACACTCACCCTAAAACTAAACCACCCTAAAACTAAAACCGAAACCTAACCCTAAACCGGACCCTAACCCTCCCCCTCACCCTCATCCTAACCCTAACCCTCATCCTCACCCTAACCCTCACCATAACCCTTACCCTCACCCTAACCCTAAAAATAATCCTAACCCTAACCCTTACACTAACCCTAACCCTCAACCTCACCCTCACCCTAACCCTAACCCTAACAATAACCCTAAACCTAACCATCACCCTAACCCTAAACCTCACCCTAGCCCTCACCCTCACCGTAACCCTAACCCTAAAACTTACATAACCGAAACCCCTAAACCTCACCCTCACCCTCACCCTAAACCTCACCCTAAACCTTACCCTCACCCGAACCCTAACACTAAACCTAACCCTAACCCTCACACTCAGCCTAAACCTAACCCTAACCCTAACCATCACCCTCACCCTCACCCTAACCCTAACCCTAACCCTAACAATAACCATAACTCTAAAACTAAACCTAAACCTCACCCTAACCCTAACCCTAAACCTCACTCTCAATCTCACCCTAACCCTAAACCTAACCCTAACAATAACCCTATCCCTAAACCTAACCCTCACCCTAACCCTAACCCTAATCCTAACAATAACCGTACACCTAATCCTAAACCTAACCCTAACTCTGACCCTCACCCTAACCCTAATCCTAACCCTTACCTTGACCATTATCTTAACCCTAACCCTCACCCTCACCCTCACCCTCACCCAAAACCTCACCCTATCCCTTAACCTCACACTAACACTAAACCTCACACTAACCCTAACCTTCAACCTAAACCTAACCCTAACCCTAACTCTCACCCTCACCCTCATCCTAACCCTAACCCCAACGCTTACCTAACTGAATCCCTCAACCTCACACGCACCCTCACCCTAAACCTCACCCTCACCCTCACCCTCACTTTAACCCTAACCCTAACCCTAACTATAACCCTAACGCTAAACCTAAACCTAAACCTCAACCTAACCCTAATCCTCACCCTCACCCTCAACCTCACCCTAACCATAACACTAACAATAACCCTAAACCTAACGTTAAACCTAACCCTAACCCTCACCCTAAACCTAACTCTAAACCTAACAATAACAGTACCCCTAACCCTAACCCTAACCCTAACTCTCACCCTAAACCTAACCCTAACCCTAATTCTTACCCTAACCATTATCTTAACCCTAAACCTCACCCACAGAGTCACCCTAAACCTAACCCTAACTCTAACCCTCACCCTTATCCTCAACCTCACCCTAACAGTAACCTTAACAATAACTGTAACCCTAACCCTAAACCTAACCCTAACCCTCACCCTCACCCTAACCCTAATCCTAATCCAAAACCTAACCCTAACCCTCACCCTCACCCTCACCCTCACCCGAAACCTCACCCTAACACTTATCCTCACACTAACACTGACCCTCACCCTAAACCTAACCCTAACCCTAAACCTCACCCTCACCCTCAACCTAACCCTAAAAATAACCCTAACCCTAAACCTAAACCTAAAGCTCATCCTAACCCTAGCCCTAAACCTCAGCCTCAATCTCACCCTAAACCTAACCCTAACCCTAAAAATAACCCTAACCCTCACCCTAACACTAACCCTAAACCTAACAATAACCCTACCCCTAACCCTAAACCTAACCCTAAACCTCACCCTAAACCTAACCCTAAACCTTACCTTAACCATTATCATAACCATAAACCTCACCCTCACAATCACCCTTACCCTAACCCTAACCCTAACAATATCCCTAACCCTAACCCTAAACCTAACCCTAACCATGACCCTACGCCTCAGCCTAAAACTCACACTAAACCTAACCCTAATCCTAATCCTCACTCTATCCCTCATCTTAACCCGAACACTCACACTCACCCAAGCCCTCACATTAACCATAACCATAACCCTAAACCTCACCTTAAAACTAATGCTAACCCTAAATCTCACCCTCACCATAACCCTCAACCAAACACTTACCGTCAACCTAGCACTAACCCTCACAATAACTCTAACCCTCACCCTAATCCTATCCCTACCTCTGAGCCTCACCCTCATCCTAACCCTAACCCTAACCCTAACCCTCACCCTAACCCTAACCCTCACCCTCAACCTAACCCTAACCCTCACGCTCACACTCACCGTCACCCTCACCCTAAACCTAACCCTCACCCTCACCCTCACCCTAACCCTAACCATAACCCTTACCCTCAACCCAAACCTAAACCTAATCCTAACCCTAACACTTACACTAACCCTGACCCTCACCCTAACCCTAACCCTAACCCTAAACCTAAACCTTACCCTCAACCTCACCCTCACTCTAACCCTCAGCCTAATCCTAACCCTAACCATTATCGTAACACTAACCCTCACCCTCACACTCACCCTAAACCTACCTCTAACCCTAACCCTCACCCTCACCCTCATCCTAACCCTAACCCTAACAATAACCCTAAACCTAACCCTAACCTTAACCCTTACCCTAACCCTCAGCCTAACCCTGAACCTAACCCTCACCCTAGCCCTGACTCTAACGCTAACACTAACCCTCACCCTACCGCTAAATCTAACCCAAACCCAAACCCTCACCCTAACCCTCACCGTCATCCTAACACTCACCTAACACTAATCCTCACCCACACCCTAACCCTCACCCTCACCAAAACACTCACCCTCACACTAACCCTCACCCTAACACTTTTCCTCACTCTAACTGTAACCCAAACACTCACACAAACCCTAATCCTCACCCTAAACTTAACCCTCTCCCAAACCCTAACCCTCACCCACACCTGAACAATCACCCTCACCCTATCCCTCACCCTAATCCTCACCCTCAACCTAAACATCACCCTAACCCTAACACTAACCCTAACCCTAAACCTAACCGTCACCCTAACCCTAACCGTCACCCTAACCCTCACCCTCACCGTAAACCTAACCCTAACCCTTACCTAACCGAAACCCTCAACCTCAACCTCACCCTCACCCTAAACCTCACCCTAACCCTTACTCTCACCCTAACCCTAACAGTAAACCTCACACTAACCCTAACACTCAGCCTAAACCTAACCCTAAACCTAACCCTCACTCTCACCCTCACCCTAACTCTAAACCTAACAATAACCCTAACGCTAAACCTAAACCTAAACCTCACGTTTAGGTTTAGGGAACCCTAAACCTCACCCTCAATCTCACCCTAAACCTAACCCTAACAATAACCCTAACCCTAACCCTAAACCTAACAATAACCATACCCCTAATCCTAACCCTAACCCTAACTCTCATGCTAACCCTAAACCTAATGCTAACACTTACCTTAACCATTGTCTTAACCCTAACCCTCACCCTCATCCTCAGCCTCACCCTCAACCTCACCCTAACCCTTACCCTCAACCTAACCCTAAACCTCACACTAAACCCAACCCTCAACCTAAACCTAACCCTAACCCTAACCCTCAACCTCAACCTCACCCTCACCCTAACCCTTAACCCTAAAAATAACCCTAACCCTAATCCTAAACCTCAACCTAACCCTAACCCTAAACCTCACCCTCAATCTCACCTTAAACCTAACACTAACCCTAACAATTACCCTAACACTAACCCTAACCCTCACCCTAACACTAAAACTAAACCTAACAATAATCCTACCCCTAACCCTAAACCTAACCCTAACCCTCACCCTTAACCTAACCCTAATCCTAACCCTTAACCTATTATCTTAACCCTAACCCTCACCCTCACAATCATCCTACACCTAATACTTAACCCTAACCCTCACCCTCACCCTCAACCTCACCCTAACTCTAACCCTAACAATATCCTTAACTCTAACCCTAAACCTAACCCTAACCCTCACCCTCACCCTAACCCTAACCCTAATCCTAAACCTAACCCTAATCCACACCCTCACCCTAACCCTCACAATAACCCTAACCCTAACCCCAACCCTAACTCTAACCCTAACCCTAAACCTAACCCTAAACCTCACCCTCACACTAACCCTAACCCTAACATTAATCCTCACTCTCACCCTCAATATCACCCAAACCCTAACCCTAACAATAAACCTAATCCTAACCCTAAACCTAATCCTAACCCTCACCCTCACCCTAACCCTAACCATAACCCTAACTCTCACCCTCACCCTCAACCTCACGATCACCCTCACCCTAACACTAACCTTAACCCTAACCCTAATGCTAAACCTAACCCTCACCCTCACCTTCATCCTTACCCTCAACCTCACCCTCACCCTCACCCTCACCCTAATCATAACCCTAACCCTAACCCTTAACCTAACCCTAACCCGAACCATCACCCTAACCCGAACCATCACCCTAACCCTCACCCTAAACCTCACCCTCACCTCACCCTCACGGTCACCCTAAACCTCTCCCTAACCCTCACCCTCACCCTAACCCTCACCCTCAGAGTAAACCTAACCTTAATACTAAGCCTAACCCTTACCGTCACCCTCAACCTATCCCAAACCCTAACCATAACCTTCACCCACATCCTCCCCTCACCCTAACACTAACCCTGACCCTGAACCTCAACCTCACCCTAACTCTCACCCTAACCCTTACCCTCACCCTAACCCTAACCCTAACCCTCACAATAGACCTCAAACTAAACTTCACACTAAACCTAACCCTAACTCTCACCCTAACCCTAACTCTAACCCTCACCCTCACCCTCATCGTAGACCTCACCTTAACCCTAATCCTAAGCCTAACCCTAAACCTAACCCTCAACCTCATCCTCACCCTAATGCTATCCCTAACACTAACCCTAACCCTTACCCTAACCCTCACCCTAAACCTAACGATAACCCTAACACTCACCCTCATCCTAACCCTTATCCTCACATTAACCCTAACCCTAAACCTAACCCTAACCCTCACACTAACCCTAACCTTTACCATAACCATGACCCTAACCCTCAACCTAACCCTTATCCTCACTCTAACCCTAACATTAACCCCAAACCTCACCCTAACCCTAACCCTCACTCTAACCCTCACCCTCATCCTCACGCTCATCCTAAACCTAACCCTAACATTAAAGCTGACACTGTCCCTCACCCTCAGCCTAACCCTCACCCTAACCCTTAACCTCACCCTAACACTCACCCTAACCCTAACCCTAACCCTCACCCTCAGCCTAACCCTCACCCTAACCCTAGCCCTCACCCTCACCCACAACCTGACTGTAATCCTAACCATAATCCTAACCCTCACACTAACAATCCCCATAACACTCAAGCTAACCCTAACCCTCATCCTAACCCTAACCCTCACCTGAACACTAACCCTCACCCTCACCCTGACCTTCACACTCACCCTAACCTTCACCATAACACTTACCGTCACCCTCAATCAAACACTGACACTAAACCTAACCCTCACCCTAACCCTTACCCTCAACCTCACCCTAAAACTCACCCTAACCCTAACCCTAACCGTAACATTAACCGTCACCCTAACCTTCACCCTAACCCTCACCCTAACCCTCACCATAACCCTTATCCTCACACAAACCCTAACCTTAAACCTAACCGTCACCCTAACCCTATACCTCACTCTAACCCTCACCCTCACCTTAACAATAACACTAACATTAACACAGACCCTGATCTTCACCTTCACCCTAACCCTCACAGTAACCCTTACCCTCACCATAATCCTCACCCTAACCCTAACCCTAAACGTAACCTTAACCCTCACGCTAACCTTCACCCTAACCCTAACCCTAACCCTCACCCTAACCCTAACCCTAACACTTACCCTCACCCTCACCCTAACCGTAACCGTAACACTAACCCTAGCCCTAACCCTCACCCTAACACTCACAATCTGACTCACGCTAACCTTAACTCTCACTCTCACCCTAACCCTCACCCTGACCCTTACCCTCACCCAAACCCTAACCCAAAACCTAAACCTAACCCTAACCCTCAACCTATTCCTTACCCTCACCCTAAACCTAACCCTAACCCTAATAATAACCCTAACCTTAACCCAAACCCTCATCCTATCCCTAACCCTAAACCTAACCCTGGCCCTAACCATAACCCTCACCCTAAGCCATACCCAAACCCTAACCCTAACCCTCACACTAAACCTAACCCTCAAACTAACCCTAAATCTTCTCCTCACCCTAAGCCTCAACCTAAACCTAACCCTAACCCTCACCATCAACCTAACCCTCACACTAACCCTAACCCTCACCCTAACTCTAACCCTAACCCTCACTCTCACCCTCATCCTAACCCTCACCCTAACCCTAACCCTCAACCTCACCCTAAACCTCACCCTAACCCTAACCCTAACCGTAACCTTAACCCTCACCCTAACCTTCACCCTAACCGTTATCTTCACACTAACCCTAACCTTAAACCTAACCGTCACCCTAACCCTATCCCTCACTCTAACCCTCAACCTCACCCTAACACTAACACTAACATTAATACTGACCCTGATCCTCACCTTCACCCTAACCCTCACAGTAACCCTTATCCTCACCATAATCCTCACCCTAACCCTAACCCTAACTGTTAACTTAAGACTCACCCTAACCTTCACCCTAACCCTAACCCTAACCATCACCATAAACCTAACCCTAACACTTACCCTCACCCTCACCCTAACCATAACCATAACACTAACCCTAGCCCTAACCCTCACCCTAACAATCACAATATGACTCACACTAACCCTAACCCTCACTCTCACCCTAACCCTCACCCTAACCCTTACCTTCACCCAAACCCTAACCCTAAACCTAACCCTAACCCTAACCCTCAACCTATCCCTTACCCTCACCCTAAACCTTACCCTAAACCTAACCCTAATAATAACGCTAACCTTAACCCATACCCTCATTCTATCCCTAACCCTAAACCTAACCCTCACCCTAACCCTCACCCTAACCATAACCCTCACCCTAAGCCTAACCCAAACCCTAACCCTAACCCTCACACTAAACCTTACTCTCAACCTAACCCTAAATCTACTCCTCACCCTAAGCCTCACCTTAAACCTAACCCTAACCCTCACCATCAACCTAACCCTCACACTAACCCTAACCCTCACCCTAACCCTACCCATAACCCTCACACTCACCCTCACCCTCACCCTAGCCCTCACCCTAACCTTAATGCTCAACCTAACACCCTCACCCTAACACTCACTCTAACACTCACCCTAACCCTAACCCTCACCCTCACCCTAACTCTCTCCCTAATCCTTATCCTCACACTAACCCTAACCCTAACCCTAATCCTCACACTAACCCTAACACTCACCCTACACCTACCTTCACCCTAACCCTAATGCTAACACTAACCCTAATCCTCACCCTCATCATAACCATAACCCTAAACCTTTTCCTTACACTAACCCTATCACTAACCCTAACCCAAACCCTCACTGATACCCCAACCCTCACCTGAAACCTAACCCTAGCCCTCACCCTAATCCTCGCCCTCAGCCTAACACTAACCCTCACCCTAACCTTAATCCTGTCCCTCAAACTAACCCTAACACTCACCCTCACCCTCACCCTCAACCTAACCCTCACTCTCATCATAGCCCGTAACCTAATCCTAACTCTAACCCTAACCCTCACCCTCACCCCTCATCCTCATCCTCAGACTAACCCTAACCCTAATGCTAACCCTAACCCTAACCCTACCCTAAACCTTACCCTCACCCTAACCCTAATCCAAACCATTATATTAACATTAATCCTAACCCTCACACTAACCTTAACCATCACCCTCAACCTGACACTCACTCTAACCCTAACCCTAAGCATTACCATCACCCTAACCCTCACCCTAAACCTCGCCCTCACCCTAACCCTCACCTTCACCTTCACCCTAACCCTCCCCCTAAACCTAACCCTCACACTAACCCTCACCCTATCCCTAAACCTACCCCTCACATTAACCCTAACCCTAACCCTTACCCTAACCCTCAAAGTCACCCTAACCCTCACACTAACCCTCACCCTAACCCTAACCCTAATCCTAACCCTCACCCTATCCCTAACCCTAAACATAAAATTCACCCTCACCTTAACCCTAAGGCTAACCCTAACCCTCACCCTCACCCTAACGCTATCCCTAACACTAACCCTAACCCTCACCCTAAACCTCACCCTAAACCTAACGCTAACCCTAACCCTCACCCTCATCCTAAAACTTATACTCACATTAACCCTAACCCTAAACCTAACCCTAATCCTCACACTAACCCTAACCCTCACCCTTACCCTTATCCTCACACTAACACTAATGCTAACCCTAACCCTCTCCCAAACCCTAACCCTCACTCTAACCCTCACCCTCACCCTCACCCTAAACCTAACCCTAACATTAACCCTGACACTGTCTCTCAACCAAAGCCCAACCCTCCCCCTAACCCTTACCCTCACCCTAAACCTTACCCTAACCCTAACCCTCACACTAAACCTAACCCTAACCCTAACCCTCACCCTCAACCTAGACCTCACCCTAACCCTAATTCTAACCCTAACCCTAACCCTACCCCTAACCCTCACCCAAACACTATCACTCACCCTCACCCTAACTCTCACCCTCACCCTAAACCTCACCATACCCCTTACCCTCATGCTCAACCAAACCTTCACACTAACCCTAACCATAACCCTAACACTAAACCTAACCCTCACACTCACTCTCACCCTCACCATCAGCCTAACCTTAACCCTATCCCTAATGCTAAACCTAACCCTTACCCTCAGCCTAACCCTATTCCTCAGCCTATCCCTAACCTTAATCCTAACCCTCAACCTCTGCCTAGCCTTCACATTAAACCTAACCCTAACCCTAACCCTCACCCTCATCCTAACCCTAATGCTAAACCTAACACTCACCTTCACCCTAACCCTCACACTAAGCCTTACCCTCACCCTCACCCTAATCCTCACCTTCATCATAACCCTCACCCTAACCCTTACCCTCACCCTAATCCTCACTCTAACCCTTACCCTAACCCGAACCCTCATCTTAACAATAAATCTAAACTTAACCCTCATCCTAACCCTAACCCTAACTGTAATCCTCCCCATAACCCTAACCCTCACCCTCACCCTCAGCCAAACCCTTATCCTGAACCTAATTCTAACCCTAAACCTCACCCTCACCCTCACTCAAATTCTAACCCCAACCCTAAACCTAACCCTTACCATCAAGCTCACCCTAAACCTAATCCTATCCCTAACCCTCATCCTAACCCTAACACTAAACCTAACCTTCACCTTAACTCTCACCCCAAACCAAACCCTAACCCTCACCCTCACCCTAACCCTAAACCTAACCATAACCCTAACCCTCACCATAACACTCACCATAACCCTAAACCTAACCCTCACACAAAACCTAACCCTCAAGCTAACCAAACAATACCCCTCACCCTAAGCCTCACTCTAAACCTAAACCTAAGCCTCACCCTTACCCAAGCCCTCACACTAACCCTAACCCTAACCCTAACCCTCACCCAAAATCTAACCCTAACCCTAACCCTAACCCTCACCATCAAGCTCACTCTAAACCTAAACCTATCCCTAACCCTCATCCTAACCCTAACCCTCACCCTAACCCTAACCCGCAACCTCACCATAAACCTAATCCTAACCCTAACCCTAACACTCACCCTAACCACCCTAACCATAACCCTATCCCTAACCCTCACCATAACCCTCACCATAACCCTAACCCTAACCCTCACAAAAAACCTAACCCTCAAGCTAACCAAACAATACACCTCACCCTAATCCTCACCCTAAACCTAAACCTAAACCTCACCCTCACCCAAACCCTCACACTAACCCTAACCCTCACCCTAACCCTCACCCTAACTCTAACCCTAACCCTAACCCTCACCCTCACCCTAACCCTAACCTTCACCCTAACCCTTACACTCACCCTAACCCAAACTCTCATCCTAACCCTAACATTAAACCTAACCATCACCCTAAACCTCACCTTAAACCAAAGCCTAACCCTCACCCTCACCCTAAACCTAAACCTAAACATAAACCTCACCCTAACCCTAATGCTGACCCCAAACCTCACCCTCACCGTAAACCTCACCCTTACCCTTACCCTCACACTAACTCTAATGCTAACCCCAACCCTAATCCTCACACTAAACCTAACCCTAACCCTAACCCTCACCCGAAACCTAACCGTCACCCTAACCCCAAACCTCACCCACACCTTAACCTTCATGCTCATTCGAACACTCACTATCACCCTAACCCTCAACCTCAACCTAAACGCTCACCCTAACCCTAATCCAAACCCTAATTAAAACACTAACCTTAACCCTCACCCTAACCCTAAACCTAAACCTAACCCTAAGCCTCACCCTCACCCTCAAACTCAACCTCACCCTCACCCGCAGACTAACCCTAGCCCTAATCCTAACCCTAACCCTCACAGTCACATTCAGCCTAAACCTAACCCTCACCCTAACCCTCACCCTCACTCTCACCCTCCCCATCACCCTAAGCTAAACCCTAAAAATAACCCTAACCCTAACCCCAAACCTAAACCTCACCTTAACCCTAAACCTAACACTAATCCTCACACTAAACCTAACCCTCACCCTCACCCTCAAACTAACCCTAAACGTACCCTATCCCTCACCCTAACCCTAACCCACACCCTAACAATTATCCTCACCCTCACCCTCACCCTCAGCCTTACCCTAACCCTAACCTTAATCCTAACCCTAACACTCACCCTCACACTAACAGTAACCCTAACCCTCATTCTCATCCTCACACTAACCCTAAACCTAAACCTATCCTTCACCCTAACCCTAACCCTCACCCTAACCCTAACCCTAACCCTCACCCTCACCCTAACACTAACCCTAACACTCACCCTAGCCCTCACTCTAACCCTAACCCTAACCTTAAGCCTCACCGTAACCCTCACCCTAAACCTAAACCTAATCCTAACCCTCACCCTAACCCTTTCCCTAACCCTCAACCAAACCCTCACACTAATCCTAAACCTAACCCTCACCCTCACCCTAACCATCACCCTCACCCTCACCCTCACTCTCAGCCTAACCCTAACCCTAACCCTAGTACTAACCCTAACCCTCACCCTCACTCTAACAATAACCCTTACCCTTCCCTCACCCTCACCCTCACCCTACACATAACCCTAACCCTAACCCTCACATCACCCTAACCCTAACCCTAACACTCACCCTCACCCTGACCCTAACCCTAAACCTAACATTAAACCTAACACTGACCCTCACACTCACTCTAACCCTAATGCTAAACCTAACAATCTCCCTCACTCTAAACCTCACCCTAACCCTTACCCTCACCATAAGCCTCACACTAAACTAACCCTAATTCTAACCCTCACCCTAACCCGAACACTCATCCTAACCCTCACCCTAACCCTAACCCTCACCTTAACCCTAACACTCACCCTCAGCAAAACCCTCACCGTAACCCTAACTCTAAACCTAACCCTTACACACACCCTAACCGTCACCCTTACCCTCACACTCACCCTCACCCTCACTCTCAACCTCACGCTAAATATCACCCTTAACTTAACCCGTACCCAAAACCTAAATCTAAAACTCACCCTAACCCTAACCCTCACCCTCAGCTTCACCCTCATCCTAACACTAACCCTAATCCTAACCCTAACGCTCACCCTCACTGTAACACTAACCCTAACCTTCACCCTCACAATCACACTAACACTAACCCTAACCCTATCCTTCACCCTAACCCTAACCCTCACCCTAACCCTAACCCTCACCCTCATCTTCACCCTCAGCCAAACCCTAACCCTAATCCTAACCCTAACCCTCACACTCACTGTAACACTCACCCTAACACTCACACTCACCCTCACGCTAATCCTAACCATAACCCTAACCCTTACCCTAAACCTAACCCTCAAACTACCACTAACCCTCACCCTCACCCTCACCCTAACCCTAACCCTAACAATAACTCTAACCCTAACTATAACCCTCACCCTAACCATAACCATAACCCTGACCCTAACACTCAACCTAACTCTAACCCCAAAGCTCACCTTCACCCTTACCGTAACCGTAACCCTAGCCCGAACCCTCACCCGAAGACTCCCAATAACACTCACGCAAACCCTAACCCTCACACTAAACCTAACCCTCACACTAACCCTAACCCTAACCCTAACCCTAACTGTAAACCTCAACCAAACAGTAACCATAACCCTAACCCTCACCCTAACCCTGCTCCTAACTCTAACCTTCACCCTAAACCTAACCCTCACGCTCAACCTACCCTCACACTAACCCTAACCCTAACCCTAACATTGATGCTATCCCTAACCCTAACCTTAACCTTCAACCTAACTGTCACCCTAAAGCTAAGCCTAACCCTAGCCCTCACCTCACCCAAACCTTCACCCTAACCCTTACCCTCAACTTCAAGCAAAACCTCACACTAATCCTCACCCTCTCCTTAACCCTAACCCTAAACCTAACCCTCACCCTAACCCTCACCCTCACCCTCACCCTCACCCTACCCCCAACCCTAACCCTAAGCCAACCCTAACCCTCACCCTCACCCTAACACTAACCCTCACACTAAAAATAACCCTCAACCTACCCTAACTCTACCCCTCATCCCAACCCTCACAATAACCCTCACACTAACCCTAAAAACCACGCTAACCCTGCCAGTAACCCTCAAACTCACCCTAACCCTCAACCTAACACTCACCATCAATGTAGCACTCACCCTAATCCTAACCCTAATGCTAAACCAACCCTCACCTTCACCCTCAGCCTAACCCTTACCCTAACACTAATCCTAACTCTAACCCTCACCCTCACCCTATCCCTAACCCTAACCCTAACCCTAACTTTCACCCTAGCCCTCAAGGTAACCCTAACCCTAGCCCTCACCTTAACCCTAATGCTAACCCTCACCCTCACCCTCACACTAACCCTAACCCTAACCCTATCCCTCACCCTAACCCTAACACACACATTAACACTATCCCTCACTCTCACCCTCATCCTCAGCCTAAACGTAACCCTAATCGTAAACCTAACTCTAACCCTCACCGTAAAACTAACCCTCACCCTCACCCTAAACCTAAAAATAACCCTAACCCTAACCCTCACCCTAACCCTTACCCTCACCCTAACCCTAACCCTCAACCTAACCCACACCCGAAACCTAACCCTAACCCAATCCCTGATCCTAACCCTAACCCTAAAAATAACCCTCACCCTTACCCTAACCCTAACCCTAATGCTAAACCTAAACCTCATGCTCACCGTATACCTCACCCTAACCCTTACCCTCACACTAACTCTAATGCTAACCTTAAACCTATTCCTCAAACTAAATCTAACCCTAACCCTAACTCTAACCCTTACCTAACCCTCACCGTCACCCTAATCCCAAACCTCACCCACACCTTAACCTTCACGCTCACTCGAACCCTAAAAATAACCCTAACCCTAAACCTAACCCTAACACTAGCCCTCACCCTAAACCTAACCATAACCCTAACCCTAACCCCAACCTTCACCCTCACCCTAACCTTAAACGTAAACCTAAACCTAACACTGACCGTCACCCTAACACTCACAATAACACTCACACTAACCCTAAACCTCACTCTCACCCGAACTCTTACCCTAATCCTTACCCTCACCCTAAACCTAACCCTAAGCCTCACACTAACCCTAACCCTACCGACACCCTAACCCTCACCCTAACACTAACCCTAACCCTAAACCTCACCCTAACCCTAATCCAAAACCTAACCCTAATTCTAAACCTTACCTTAACCCTAACCCTCACCCCAACCCTAACCCTAACCCTCACACTCAGCCTAACACTAACACTAACCCTAACCCTAAGCCTCATGTCAATCCTCACCCTAAAGCTAAACCTAATTCTAACCCTCACCATTACCCTAACCCTCACCCTAACCCTTAACCTCACCCTCAACCAATCCCTCACACTAATCCTAAACCTCACCCTAATCCTAAACCTAATCATCACCCTCACCCTCACCCTCACTCTGAGCCTAACCATAACCCTAACGCTGACCCTAACCCTCATCCTCACCCTCAACCTAACCCTAAACTTAACGCTCACCCTCTCTCTAACCCTCACCCTAAACCTAAACTTAACCCTAACACTCACCATCACCCTAAACCTCACCCTAACCCTTACCCTTGCACTAACCTTAACCATAACCCTAACCCTAATCTTCACAGTAACCCTAACCCTAACCGTCACCCTAAACCTAACTCTAACCCTAATCCTCATCCTCAAACTAACCCTCACACTAAACCTAGACCTCACCCTAAACCTAACCCTATCCCTCACCCTAACCCTCACCGTAACCCTAACCCTAACCCTAAACCTCACTGTAACCCTAACCCTAATCCTCACCCTCACCCTAACCCTCACCCTAACCCTAATCCTCACCCACACCCTAACCCACACCCTCACCCAAACCCTCACCCTCACCTTATCCCTCACCCTCACCCTAAACATCACCTTAACCCTAACCCTCTACCTAATCCTAACCCTAACCCTCACCCTAACCCTGTCCCTCACACTAAGCCTCACCCTCACCCTAATCCTGACCCTAACCCTAACCCTTAAGTAACCAAAACCCTCAACGGAGCCCTAACCCTAACCCTAATCCTCAGCCTCACCCTAACCCTCACCATAAACCTTACACTGACCCTCACCCTAACCCTCACACTAACCCTAAACCTCACCCTAACCCTAACCCTAACACTCACCCTAATACTAACAGTCACCGTAACCCTCACCCTCACCCTAAACCTCACCCACACCCTAACCCTCACCCTCAGCCAAAACCTCACTCTCACCGTATCCCTCACCCTCACCGTAAACATCACCCTAAACCTAACCCTCAAACTAACCCTAACCCTAACCCTCACCCTAACCCTGTCCCTCACCCTCACCCTAATCCTGACCTTAACCCTAACCCTTAAGTAACCAAAACCCTCAACCGCGCCCTAATTCTAACCCTCAACTTAACCCTCATCCTCACCCTAAACCTCACCATAAACTTTACACTCATCCTCACCCTAACCCTCACACTAACCCTAAACCTCACCCTAACCCTAACCCTAACACTCCCCCTAATACAAACCGTCACCCTAACCCTCAAACTCACCCTAAACCTCAACCTAACCCTTATCTTCACCCTAACCCTAACCCTCACCCTCAGCCTAACCCTAACCCTAACGCTAACCCTAACCCTAACCCTCACCCTCACCCTCAACCTCACCCTAACCCTAACCCTAACCCTAACCCTCACCCTACCCCTCACCCTAACACTCATGCTAACCCTATTCCTCACTCTCACCCTAACCCTCACTCTAACCCTTAACTTAACCCTACACCTCACCCTACCCTTCATCCTAACCCTAACCCTAAACATCACCCTAACCATAACCATCACCCTCACCCTAGCCCTCACGCTAACCCTAAACCTACACCTTAACCTCAGCCTAACCCTAACCCTCACCCTAACACTTACCCTCACGCTCACCCAACACACCAACTCACGCTAACCCTCACCCTAAACCTAACTCTCACCCTCACACCACCCTCAGCCTAACCCAAACCTTACGCTAATCCTAACCCTAAACCTCAACTTCACCCTCACCCTAACCCTAACCCTAACCCTAACCCTCACCCTAACCCTAACACTAAGGCTAACCTTCGCCCTCACACTCACCCTAACCCTAAACCTAACCGTAACCCTCAGCCTAAACCTAACCCTAAGCCTAGTAATAAGCCTAATCCTCACCCTCACCCTAACCTTCACACTAAACCTTACCCTCACCCTCACCCTAACCCTCACACTAAAACTAACCCTCACACTAAACCGAACCCTCACCCTAATCCTAACCCTACCCTCGGCCGAACTGTAACCTTAACCCTAAAATTAAACCTAATCATCTCCCTAACCCTAACCCTAACCCTCACCCTCACCCTATCCCTAAACCTAAACCTAGCCCTCACCCTCACCCTAGCCCTCACCCTAACCCTAACCCTAACCCTCACTCTAACCCTAACCCTACCACTAAGCCTCGCTCACCCTAACCGTAAACCTAAACCTAACAGTCACCCTCATCCTAGCCCTCACCTTAACCATAAACCTAACCCTAACCCTCAAGCTCACCCTAACCCTAATGGTAACCCTAACCTTCACCCTCACCCTAACCCTAAGTATAACCTTACCCCTCAGTCTAACCCTAATCCTAACACTAACCTAACCCTAACACTCACCGTAACCCTAAACCTAAACCTAAACCTAACCATCACCCTAACCCTAATCTTCAGCCTCACCCTCACCCTCAACCTCAGCCTAACCCTAACCCTAACCCTAATCCTAACCCTAACCCTCAGCCTCACCCTCACCCTAACCCTAACCATCACCCTCACACTAACCCTAACCCCAACACTATCCTTAACCCTCACCGTAAACCTAACCCTGACCCTAAACCTAACCCTCAGCCTCACCCTAACCCCAACCCTAACCCTCAGCCTAAACCTCTTCCTAAACCTAACCCTCACGCTATCCGTCACCATCACCCAAAAACTCACCCTAACCCTTACCCTCACACTAACCCTAACCATAACCCTAACCCTAACCCAATCCCTCACCCTAACCCTAATCCTCACCCTCACACTTAACCTCACCCTAAACCTTACCCTCAGCCTAATCCTCACCCTAAAACTAACCTTAACACTAAACCTAACCCTCACCCTCACCCTAACCCTAACCCTCAACATAACACTCTACCTAAACCTATCACTAACCCTCACCCGAACCCGAATCCTAACCCTAAACCTATCCCTCGCCCTAAACCTCACCCTAACCCTAACCCAACGCTATAGCTCATCCTCACCCTAACCCTAACCCTAAACCATAAACTCACCCTCACCCTAACCATCACACTAACCCTAAACCTAACCCTAACCCTAACACTAACCCTAATCCTAAGCGTCACCCTAACCCTCACCCTCACCCTAAAACTCACCCTAACCCTTACCTTCACCCTAACCCTAACCCTCACCCTCAGCCTAACCCTAACCCTAACGTAAATCCTAAACCTCACCCTCATGCAAACCCTCACCCTAACCCTAACCCAAACACTAACCCTAAACCTAACCCTCACCCTAACACTCACGCTAACCCTAACCCTCTTTCTCAACCTGACCCTTACCCGAACCCTTAAACTAACTCTGAACTTAACCCTACCCCTAACCCTCACACTAAACCTAACCCTCACCGTAACCTAACCCGACCCCTTACCCTAACCCTCACCCTAACACTAACTCTAACCATCACCCTAACCCTAACCCTAACCCTAACCCTCACCCTAAACCTTGCCCTCACTCTAACACTAACCCTAACACTAAACCTCAACTTCACCCTCTCTCTAACCCTAACCCTAACCCTCACCCTCACCCTCACCCTCACCCTAATCCTCACCCTCACTCTCACCCTAAACCTAACCCTCACCCTAATCCTCACTCTAACCCTAACACTAACACTAACACTAAGCCTCGCCCTCACACTCACCCTAACCCTAAACCTAACACTAATCCTCACCTTAAACCTAACCCTAACCCTAGTACTAACCCTAACCCTCACCCTCATCCTAACCCTCACCCTAAACCTTACCCTCACCCTAACCCTAACAAGAACACTAATCCTAACCCTCACACTAAACTGAACCCTGAACCTGATCCTAACCCTACCCTCAGCCTAACTTTCACCCTAACCCTAACATTAAAGCTAATCCTCACCCTGACCCTAACACTCACCCTCAGCCTAGGCCTCAGCCTAACCCTAACTCTAAGCCTCAATCTCACCCTAACCCTAATGCTAACCCTAAACTTCACCCTCACACTAACCAGCACCCTAACCCTTACCCTCACTCTAACTTTCACCGCAACCCTAACGCTCACCCTAACCCTAACCCTCACCCTCACCCGAACCCTCAACCTAACCCTAAACCTCACCATCACCCTAAACCTCACTCTAACCCTAAACCTCACCCAAACCCTGACCCTGACCCTGAACCTGACCCTCACCCTACCCCTCACCCACACGCTAAACATCACACTATCCCTAAACCTCAAACTAACCCTAACCCTCACCCTCACCCTAACCCTAACCCTAACCCTATTCCTCAACCTCACCCCAACCCTAATGGTAAGCCTAACCTTCACCCTCACCCTAACCCTAAGCCTAACCTTACCCCTCAGCCTAACCCTAATCCTAAACCTACCCTAACCCTAACACTCACCCTAACCCTAAACCTAACCATAACACTAACCTTAAACTGCACCCTCACCCTTACCCTCACCCTCAGCCTAACCCGAAACCTAACCCTAATACTAACCCTAACCCTCACCCTCAAACTCACCCTCACCCTAACCCTAACCATCACCCTCACACTAACTCTAACCCTAACCCTATCCCTAACCCTCACCATAACCCTAACCCTCACCCTAAACCTAACCCTCACCCTCACCCTCACCCTAAACCTAACCCACAGCCGAACCCTCACCCTAACCCTAAACCTCACCCTAACCCTTACACTCAAACTGCCCCTAACCCTAAACCTCACCCTAAACCTAACACTAAACCTAATCCTCATCCTCAAACTAACCCTCACACTAAATCTAATCCTCACCCTAACCCTAACCCTCTCCCTAACCCTAACCCTTACTCTAACCCTAACCCTAACCCTAACCCTAACCCTAACCCTATAACTCACCCTCGCCCTAACCCTCACTCTAACCCTCACCCTCACCCTAACCCTAACCTTAACCCTTAAATAACCGAAATTGTCACCAGAACCCTACCACTAACCCTAACACTAACTCTCACCCTACCCCTCACCCTAACCCTAACCCTAACCCTAAACCTAACCCTAACCCTCATGCTCACCCTAACCCTCACACTAACCCTTAACCTCACCCTCACCCTAACCCTCACACTACCCCTAAACCTCACCCTAACCCTAACCCTAACCCTAATACTCACCCTAATCCTAACCGTCACCCTAAAACTCACCCTCACCCTAAACCTCACCCTAAGCTTTACCTTCTCCCTAACCCTAACCTTCACCCTCAGCCTAACCCAAACCCTATCGCTAACGCTAACCCTAATCCTCACCCTCACACTCAGCATCACACTAACCCCCACACTATCCCTAAACCTCACCCAAACCCTAACCCTAACCCTAACACTCACCCTAATCCTAAAATTCACCCTAACCCTAACCCTCACCCTAAACCTCACCCTAAACCTTACCTTCACCCTAACCCTAACCTTCACCCTAACCCTCACCCTAACTCTCCAGCTATCCCTAATCCTCACTCTCACCTTAACCCTCACCCTAAACCTTAACCTAACCCTACACCTCACCCTACCCATCACCCTAACACTAACACTAACCATCACCCTAACCCTAACCGTAACCCTAACCCTCACCCTCACCCTAGGCCTCACCCTAACCCTAATCTTTCCCCTCACCCTCAGCCTAACTTTTACCCTTACCCTAACCCTTACCCTCACACTCACCCAACACTCACACTAACCCTAACACTCACCCTAAACCTAACCCTCACCCTCACCCTCAGCCTAAACAAAGCCTAACCCTAATCCTAACCCTCAACTTCAACCTCTCCCTAACCCTAACCCTAACCCTAACCCTAACCCTCACCCCAACCCTTACACTCAGCGTAATCCTCACCCTAACCCTAACCCTCAACCTTACCCTCACTTTAACCCTAACCATCACCCTCACACTAACTCTAAGCCTAACCTGCTCCGTAACCCTCACTGTAACTCTAACCCTCATGCTAAACCTAACCCTCACCCTCACCCTAACCCTAACCCTAACCCTCAGCCTAACCCTCACCCTTACCCTAACCCTCACCATAACCCTCACCCTCACCCTAATCCTGACCCTAACCCTAATCCTTAAGTAACCAAAACCCTCAACCGAGTCCTAAACCTAAACCTAACCCTAACCCTCATCCTCACCCTAAACCTCACCCTAAACTTTAACTTCTCCCTAACCCTAACCCTCACCCTCAGCCTAACCCAAACCCTAATGATAACGCTAACCCTAATCCTCACCCTCACCCTCAGCCTCACACTAACCCTCACACTAACCCTAAACCTCACCCAAAACCTAACCCTAACCCTAAAACTCACCCTAATCCTGACCGTCACCCTAACCCTCAACCTCACCCTAAACCTCAACCTAAACCTTACCTTCACACTAACCCTAACCCTCACCCTCAGACTAACCCTAACCCTAAAACTAACCCTAACCCTAAACCTAAACCTAACCCTCACCCTAACTCTCAAGCTATCCCTAATCCTCACTCTCACCCTAACCCTCACCCTAAACCTTAACCTAACCCTACACCTCACCCTACCCCTCACCCTAACGCTAACACTAAGCATCACCCTAACCCTAACCGTAACCCTAACCCTCACCCTCACGCTAGGCCTCACCCTAACCCTAATATTTCCCCAGACCCTCAGCCTAACTTTTACCCTCACCCTAACCCTTACCCTCACACTCACCCAACACTCACACTAAACCTAACACTCACACTAAACCTAACCCTCACCCTCACCCTCAGCTTAAACCAAAACCTAACCCTAATCCTAACCCTAAACCTCAAATTCACCCTCTCCCTTACCCTAACCCTAACCCTAATCCTAAACCTCACCCTAACCCTCACCCCAACCCTTACACTCAGCGTAATCCTCACCCTAACCCTAACCTTAACACTAACCCTAACCATCACCCTCACCCTCAACCTCAGCCTAATCCTAACACTAACCCTCAACCTCACCCTCACCCTAACCCTAATCATCACCCTCACACTAAGCCTAACCCTAACCCTCTCGCTAACCCTCACTGTAACTCTAACCCTCACACTAAACCTAACCCTCACCCTCACCCTAACCCTAACCCTAACCCTCAGCCTAACCCTCACCCTAGCCCTAACTCTCACCAGAACCCTCACCCCTACCCTAATTCTGACCCTAACCCTAACCCTTAAGTAACCAAAACCCTAAACTGAGCCCTAACCCTAACCCTAACCTTAACCCTCATCCTCACCCTAACCTTCACCCTAACCCTTACCGTCACCCTCACCCTCACCCTAAACCTCACCCTAAACCTCACCCCAAACCTTATCTTCACCCTAACCCTAACCCTCACCCTCAGCCTAACCCTAACCCTAACGCTAACCCTAACCCTCACCCTCAACCTCACCCTAAACCTAACCCTATTTCTAACCCTAAACCTAACCCTCACCCTAACACTCACCCTAACACTCACGCTAACCCTATTCCTCACTCTCACCCTAACCCTCACATTAACCCTTAGCCAAACCCTACACCTCACCCTACCACACACCCTAACGCTAACCCTAACCATCACCCTAACCCTAACCCTAACACTAACCCTCACCCTCACGCTAGCCCTTACCCTAACCCTAATCCTACCCCTTACCCTCAGCCTAATCCTAACCCTCACCTTAACCGATACCCTCATGCTCACCCAAAACTCACACTATCCCTAACCCTCACCCTAAACCTAACCCTCACACTCACCATCACCCTCAGGGTAACCCAAAGCCTAACTCTAATCCTGACCCTAAACCTCAACTTCACGCTCTCCCTAACCCTAACCCTAAACCTCACCCAGACCCTCACCCTCATCCTAACCCTCACCCTCAATCTCACCCTAAACCTAACCCTCACCCTAATCCTCACCCTAATCCTAACCCTACCCTCTGCCTAACTGTCACCCTAACCCTAACATTAAACCGAATCCTCACCCTAACCCTAACCCTAACCCTCCCTCTCACCCTAGCCTTCACATTAACCCTAATTCTAACCCTCACTCTAACCCTAACCCTACTACTGAGCCTAACTCTCACCCTAACCGTAACCTTAACCCTAACCCTCACCCTCATCCTAGCCCTAACCTTAACCTAACCCTAATCCTAACCCTCACCCTCACCCTAACCCTAATGGTAATCCTAACCTTCACCCTCACCATAACCCTAAGCTTAACCTTACCCCAGAGTCCAACCCTCATCCTATCCCTAACAAACAATAACACTCACCCTAACCCTAAACCTAACCCTAAAACTAACCATCACCCTAACCCTAATCTTAAGCCTCGCCCTCCCCCTCAACCTCATCCTAATCCTAAACCTAACCCTAATCCTAACCCTAAACCTCAACCTCAACCTCACACTCACCCTTACCCTAACCATCACCCCCACACTAACTCTAACATTAACCCCATCCCTAAACCTCAGCATAACCCTAACCCTCACCCTAAACCTAACCCTCACCCTCACCCTCACCCTAACCCTAAAACAGAGCCTAACCCTCACCCTAACCCTAACCCTCACCCTAACCTTCACCATCGCTCTAAACCTCACCCTAACCCTTACCCTCAAACTAACCCTAACCATAAACTTAACCCTAATTCTCACACTAACCCTAATTGTAACCCTCACCCTAAACCTCACCCTAAACCTAAGGCTAACCCTAATCCTCAGCCACAAGCTAACCCTGTCACTAAATCTAACCCTCACCCTAACCCTAACCCTGTCCCTCACCTTAACCCTTACTCTAACCCTAATCCTAACCCTCACCCTAACCCTAACCCTAACCCTAACCCTAAACCTCACCCACACCCTAAACCCCACCATCACCCTAACCCTCACCCTAACCCTAATCCTCACCCTCACCCTAACCCTCACCCTCACACAAATCCTCACCCAAAACCTTAACCTCACCCTCACCCTAACCCTCACAATAATCCTAAACCTCATCCTAACCCTAACCCTAACCCTAACACTCACCCTCACCCTAAATCTCACCCTAAACTTTACCTTCTCCGTAACCCTAACACTCACCCTCAGCCAAACCCTAACCCTAACTCTAACCCTAACCCTAACTCTAACCCTCACCTCACATTAACCCTCACACTAACCCTAAACCTCACCCTAACCCTAACCCTCCCAAAACACTCACCCTAATCCTAACCGTCACCCTAACCCTCACCCTCACCCTAAACCTCACCATAACCCTTACCTTCACATAACCCTAATCCTCACCCTCAGCCTAAGCCTAACCCAAACGCTATCCCTAACCCTAACCCTAACCCTCACCCTCACCCTAACCCTAACCCTAACCCTAATCCTAACCCTCACCCTAACCCTCACCCTAACACTCAAGCTAACCCTAATCCTCACTCTCACCTTAACCCTCACCTTAACCCTTAACCTAACCCTATACCTCACCCTAACCCTCAACCTAAAGCTAACCCTAACCATCACCCTAACTCTAACCCTAAGCCTAACTCTCACCCTCACCCTAGCCCTCACCCTAACAATAATAGTAACCCTTACCCTCAGTCAAACCCTAACCCTCACCCTAACCCTCACCCTCATGCTCACCCAACACTCACACTAACCCTAACCCTCACTCTAAACCTTACCCTCACCCTCACCCTCAGCCTCAGCCTAACCCAAAACCTAACCCTAATACTAACCCTAAACCTCAACTTCAACCTGTCCCTAACCCTAAACCTAACCCTAACACTTACCCTCACCCTAACCCTCACACTAACTTTCACCCTCATCCTAACGCTAACCCTAACACTAACCTTAACACTAACAATAACCCTCACCCTAATCCTTAACCTAACCCTAAACCTAACCCTAACCCTAAACCTCAGAATAAAACTAACCCTCACCATAACTTAAACCTACCCCTACACCTAACCCTCAACCTAACGCTAAACGTAATGATCACCCTAACCCTAACCCAAACCCTGACCTTCACCCTCAACCTAGCACTCAACCTAACCCTAATCCTACCCCGTACCCTCAGCCTAACCCTAACCCTCACCCTCACCCTAACCCTCACCCGCACCCTAACACTCACCCTCACCCTAACCCTCACCCTAATGCTAACCCTAACACTAACCCTCACCCTAACCCTCACCACAATCCTAACCCTAACCCTAACCCTCACCCTAATCCTCACCCCAACCCTAACCATAACCATAACCCTCATACTAACCCTAAACCTCAACCTAACCCTTACCCTCACCCTCACCCTAACCCTAAACCTAACTCTAAACCTAACCCTCACCCTCACCCTAACCCTCTCCCTAACACTCACGCTAAACCTAACCCTCACTCTCACCCTAACCCTCCCCCTAAACCTTACCCTCACCCTCACCCTAACACTAAACCTAACCCTAAACCTCACACTAAACCTAACCCTCACCCCAACCCTAAACCTAATCCTTACCCTAACCCTAACCCTAACCCTAATCCTTACCCTAACCCTAACACTAACCCTAACCCTACCCCTCACCTTAACCCTCACCCTACCCCTCATCTTAAACCTCACCCTAACCCTAACCCTCACCCTAATACTAACCCTAACCCTAAACCTCACACTCAACCTAGCCCTCACCCTAACCCTAATCTTCATCCTAACCCTCACTCTAAAACTAACCCTCACCCTCACCTTAACCCTCACCCTCACCATAACACTAAACCTAACCCTCACCCTCACCCTCACCCTAAACCTCACCCTAACCCTTACTCTCATCCTAACCTTAACCCTAATCCTAACCCAAACACTAACCCTCACCCTCATACTCACTGTCACCCTCACCCTAACCCTCACCCTAAACCTTATCCACACCCTAACCCTAACCCTAACCCTCAGCCTAAACCTCACCCTAACCCTAAACCTAACACTAACCCCCAAACTAGACCTAACCCTCACCCTAACCCTAACCCTACCCCTCACCCTAACCCTAACCCTACCCCTCACCCTAAACCACTCCCTAACCCTAACACTCACCCTAATCCTTACCCTAACCCTAAACCTCACACTCAACATAGCCCTCACCCTAACCCTAATCATAACCCTAACCCTCATGCTAAACCTAACCCTCACCCTCACTCTAACCCTCACCCTAACCATCACCCTAACCCTAACCCTCACCCAAACCCTCACCCTAACCCTAAACCTAACCTTAACCTTCTGCTAACACTCACCCTAATCCTAACCGTCACCCTAACCCTCAGCCTCAACATAACCTTCACCCTAACCCTTACAGTCACCCTAACCCTAACCCTAACGCTCACACTGACCCTAACCCTCACCCTCACCTTCACCCTCAGCCTAAACCTAACCCTAATCCTAACCCTAACCCTCACCCTCAACCTCACCCTAACCCTCACGCTCACCCTCACCCTCACCCTAATCCTTACCCTCACCCAAACCGTAATGCTACCCCTCACCCTTACCCTAACCCTCACGCTAACCCTAACCCAAACCCTAAGCCTAAACCTCACCCTAACCCTCAATCTCACCCTCACCCTAACACTAACCCTAACCATCACCCTCATCTTCACTCTCACCCTCACCCTAAACCTCACTGTCAATTTCACACTAACCCTAACCCAAACCCTAACTCTAACCCTAACCCTAATCCTCACACTAACGCTAATGGTAACCCTAGCCCGCACCCTCACCCTTACCCTCACCCTAACCCTCATCCACACCCTAACCCTAACCATCACGCTAACCCTAACCCAAACCCTAAGCCTAAACCTCACCCTAACCCTCAATCTCATCCTCACCCTAACACTAACCCTAACCCTCACCCTCACCTTCACTCTCACCCTCAACCTAAACCTCACTGTCAATTTACCTAACCCTAATTAACCCTAACCCTAACCCGAACCCTAACCCTAACCCTAACCCTAATCCTCACACTAACGCTAACGCTAACCCTAACCTTCACCCTCACCCTTACCCTCACCCTAACCCTCATCCACACCCTAACCCTAACCCTCATCCTAAACCTCACCCTACCTCTAAACTTAAACCTAACCCTCACCCTACCCATCACTGTAATGTTAACCCTAACCCTAACGCTAACCCTCACCTGAACCCTCACCCTAACCCATACCCTCACCCTAACACATACCCTCACCCTAACCGTAACCCTAACGCTAACCCTAACCCTTACCTTAACACTCACCCTCACCCTCACTCTCAACCTAACCTTAACTCTCACCTTCACCCGCACCCTAACCCTCCGCTAACCCTTACCCTCACACTAAACTTAACCCTAACCCAAACACTAACACTATCTCTCACCCTAAACATAAACCTCCCCATCACCCTAACCCTCACCTTTGCCCTAACCCTAACACTCACTCTAACCCTAAACCTAACCCTATCTGTCACCCTCACCCTAACCCTCACCATCACCCTAACCCTCACCCTCACATTAAACATTACCCTATCCCTAACACTCACCCTATTCCTAACCCTAAACTTCACCCTAACCCTAACCCTCACCCTCACCCTAATCCTCTCTCTAAACCTAAACCTAACCCTTACCTAACAGAAACCCTGACCCTGACACTCACCTTCACCATAACCCTAATCCTCACCGTAGACCTCACCCTAACCCTAACCATCACCCTAACCCAGCCCTCACCCTCACCCTCATCCTCACCCTCAGCCTAAACCTATTCCTAACCCTAACCCTCACCCTCACTTTCACCCTAACCCTAACCCTCACCCGAACCCTAACCCGAACTCTAACCCAAATCCTCACCCTCACCCTAAGCCTCACCCTAACCCTAAACTTAACCCTAACCCTAACCCTCACCCTAACCCTCACCCTAAACCTAACCCTCAACCTCAAACTAACCCTCACCCTAAGCCTTATCCTCACCCTAACACTAACCCTCACACTAATCCTAACCTTCAACCTCACCATCACACTAATACTAACCCTAACCCTAACCCTAACCCTCACTGTACCCATCACTCTAACCCTAACCCTAACCCTAACCCTCACACTAACCCTAACACTCACTCTCACCATCACACTAATACTAAGCCTAACCCTAAACCTAACCCTCACCGTACGCATCACCCTAACCCTAAACTTAATCCTCACTCTCACCCTCACCCTAACCCTCACCCTAACCCTTACAGTCACCTTAACCCTCACGCTAAGCCTCACTCTCACCCTCACCCTAACCCTCACCCTAACCCTCACCCTCACCCTCACCCTAACCCTCACCCTAACCCTTACCCTCATCCTACCCTTAACCCTAACCCTAACCCAAAAACTAACCCTCACCCTCATCCTCACTCTCACACTCAGCCTAACCCTCACCCTAACCCTTACACACACCCTAACTCTAACCCTAAACCCAACCCTAACCCTCAACCTAACCCTAACCCTCACCCTAATCCTAACCTTAACCCTAAAACTCACACTCAACAGAGTCCTCACCCTAGCCCTAATCCTAACCCTAACCCCCATGCTAAACCTAACCCTCACCCTCACCCTCACCCTAACCCTCCCCCTCACCCTAATCCTCACCCTAACCCTAACCCTAAACTTCACCCATACCCTCACCCTAACACTAACCCTAACCCTAACCCTCCGCTAACACTCACCCTTATCCTAACCGTCACCCCAACCCTCAGCCTCATCATAACCCTCACCCTCACCATAGCCCTCTCCGTAACCTTAACCATCACCCTAACCCAGCCCTCACCCTCACCCTCACCCTAACCCTCACCCTCACCCTAAACCTAACCATAATCCTAACCATCACCCTAACCCTCATCCTAACCCAAACCCTAACCCTAACCCTCAAGCTCAAACTTACCCTCACCCTAACACAAACCCTAACCCTCACCCTCACCCTCACGCTTACCCTCAGCCTAAACCTAAACCTAACCCTAACCATAACCCTCACCCTCAACCTAACCCAAACCCTCACCCTAACGCTAACCCTCACCCTTAGCCTAACCCTCACCCTAAACCTAAACTTCACCCTAACCCTCAACCTCACCCTCACCTTAACACTAACCCTAACCCTCACACTCAGCCTCACCCTCAGCCTAAACCTAACACTAACCCTAATTCTAAACCTCACCCTCACCCTCACCCTAACCCTCACCCTCACCAAAACCCTTACCCTACCCCTAAGCCTAACCTTCACCCTCACCATAACTCTCACCCTAACCCTAACCATAAGCCTAACCCTCACCGTAACATTTACCCTCAACCTCACCTCAACCCTAACTCTCACACTAAACCTAACCCTAACCCTAACCCTCACCTTCACCCTCAACCTCTCCCTCAACCTAAACCTAACCCTAACTCTCACCCTAACCCTCACCCTCACCCTAACACTCACCCTAAACCTCACCCTCTCCCAAAGCCTCACCCTATCACTTACCCTCACGCTAACCCTAACCCTAAACCTAAAACTAACCATCGCACTAACCCTAACCCTCAACCTTACCCTAACCATAACCATCACCCTAACCCTAACCCTCATATTAACCTCACCCTAAGACTAACCATAACCCTAACCCTAATCCTAACCCTAACCCGCACCGTCACCCTCACCCTCACTCTAACTCTAACCCTAACCCTATCCCTTACCCTCACCCTCAACCTCACCCTAACCCTAAACCAAACCCTAAAACTAAAACTCACCCTTACGCTAACCCTATAACTCACGCGATCCCTAACCGACACTCTCACCCTAACCCTTACCCTCGCCCTAACCCTAACCCTAACCCTAACTTTCACAATAAACCTAACCCTCACCCAACCCTAATGCTACCACACACCCTAAACCTCACCCTAACCCAAACCCTAACCCTCACCCTAAGTCTATCCATAACCCTAACCCTCACCCTCAACCTAACCTTAATCTTATCCCTAAACCTCACCGTAACCCTAAACCTCATCCTCACCCTAACCCTCATGCTCACCCTAATCCTCAGCCGAACCCTAAGCCTAACCCTTACTTAACAGAAACCCTCACCGTCACCGTCAACCTCACCCTAACCCTCAACCTCATCCTAGCCCTCATTCTCAACCTAACCGTACCCCTCACACTCACCCTAACCCTAACCATAATTCTAACACCCAACGTAAGTCTCACCCTCACCCTAACCCTCAAACTCATCCAAACCCTCACCCTAACCCTTACCCTCACCCTTAACCTAACCCTACCCCTCAAACTACCCCTCATCCTAATTCTAACTCTAACACTAACTTTAACCAGAACCCGAACCCTAACCCTTACCGTCATCCTAACACTCACCCTAACCCTCACCTTAAACCTAAACCTAACCCTAACCCTCACCCTCACCCTAACCCTGACCCTAACCCTCTCCCTCATGCTAACACTCACACTAACCCTAACCCTCACCCTAAACCTATTCCTAAACCTCACCCTCTCCCTCACACTCAGTCTAACACTAACCCTAACCCTAATCCTAACCGTGAACCTCACACTCACCCTTAGCCTAAACTGAATCCTAACCCTAACCTTAACCCTCTCCTAAACCTCACCCTCTCCCTCACACTCAGTCTAACACTAACCCTCACCTTCACCCTAACCCTAACCTTAACCCTCACCCTCACCCTAACCCTCAACCTCACCCTCAACCCCACCGTAACCTAAACCTAACCCTCACCCTAAACCTAACACTCACCCTAACCCTCACTCTCACCCTCAGCCTAACCCCAACCATAACCCTAAACCTAACCCTAACCCTCAACCACACCCTCACACTAACCCTAAACCTCAGACTCACACTCACCCTAACCCTAAACGTAACCCTCACCCAAGCCCTAACCCTCACCTGGAACTTAATCCTAACACTCACCCTAGCCCTCACACTCACCCTCACCTTAACTTTAACCCTAACTCTAACCATCGCCCTAACCCTAAGCCTCACCCAAACACTAACCCTAACCCTCACCCAAACCCTCACTCTCAGCCTAAACCTATACCAAACTATAACCTTAACCCTAAACCTATCCCTCACCCTCACCCTAACAATAACCCTCACCCTCACACTCAACCTTACCCTCACCCTAACTCTCTCCCTCACCCCACCCTAACCCTAACACTAACCTTCACCTTCACCATAACCCTCACCCTAATTCTATCCCTAAGCCTAACCCTCACCCTAACCCTTACCCTCACACTCACCCTCACCCTCAACCTAAACCTTACCATCACCATCACCCTAAACCTTACCCTAACCCTCACCCTAACCCTAACACTCACCCTAACCCTAACCCTAACCCTCACCCTCACCATAACCCTAAACCTATCCTTAACCCTTACCTCACCCTAACCCTAAAGCCAAACCTAACCCTCACCCTTACCCTAACCCTCACCCTAAACCTTACCTTCACCATCAACCTATCTCTAACCCTAACCCTCAACCTAACCCTAACAATCAACCTAACCCTCAACCTAACCCTTACCCTGACCCTCACACTCACACTAACCCTCACACTTACTCTCACAATAAACCTTACCCTCTTCCTCAACCTATCCCTCACACTAACCCTGACCCTCACCCTAAACCTAACTCTCACCCTCACTCTCACCCTCACCCTCATCCTAACCCTAACCCTAACCCTAATCCTAACCCTAACCCTCACCCATATCCTCACCCTAACTCTAACCCTAACACTATCCCTGAACCTCACCCTCACCCTCACCTTAACCCTAACCCTAACCCTAACCCTCACCCTCACCCTCACACTCAACCTCACCCTCACCCTAACCCTCACACTTACCCTCCCCCAAACCGTAACCCTAAACCTCACCCTCAACCTCACCCTAACCCAAACACTAACCCTAACCCTCACCCTCACCATAGCCCTGACCCTAACCCGAATCCTAACCCTAACCATCGTCCTCACCCTACCCTAATACTAACCCTAACCCTCACACTCACCCTAACCCTCAACCTAACTCTTACCCTTACCCTAACCCTAACCTCACCCTAATCCTCACCCTCACCGAACCCTTAACCATAAAACTCACTGTAACCCTAACCCTCACCCTAAACCTCACCCTACCCCTAACCCTAACCCTAACCCTCACCCTAAACGTAACCCTTTTCCCTAACCCTAACCCTAACCCTTACCCTCACCCTAAACCTAACACTAAACCTTACCCTAATCCTCACATGAAAGCTAAAACTCACTATAACACAAACCCTAACCCTCACCCTAATCCTCAGCCTCACCCTATCCCTAACCCTAACCCTAAACCTAACCCTAACCCTAACCCTCCCCCTAATCGTAACCCTCATCCTCACCCTACCCCTAACCCTAATCCTTACCTTCACCCTAAACCTAACCCTAAACCTTACCCTAATCCTCACACTAATCCTAAAACTCACCATAACCCTAACCCTACCCCTCACCCTAACCCTCAATCTAAACCTAACCGTAACCCTAATCCTCACCCTATCACTAAACCTAACCCTCACACTCAAACTCACCCTCACCCTAGCCCTCGACCTAACCCTAATCCTAACCCTAACCGTCAACTTCACCCTAACCCTAATGCTAACCCTAACCCTCACCCTCACCCTAACCCTCAACCTAACTCTTACCCTCAACCTAATGCTAACCCTCACCCTAATCCTCACCCTCACACTAACCCTAACCCTAATCGCAACCGACACACTCACCCTCACCCTCACCCTATCTCTAACCTTCACCTTAACACTAAATATAACCCTAACCCTAACCCTCACCCTCACCCTAACCCTCACCCTAAACCTTACCCTCACCATCACCCTAACACTAACGCTAACACTTAACCTAACCCTAAACATCAACCTAACCCTCACCCTAACCCTAACCCTTACACTCACCCTCACACTAACCCTCACTCTTACCCTCACCCTAAACTTTACCCTCACCCTCAACCTAACCCTCACAGTAACCTGAACCCTCACCCTAACCCTAAACCTAAACCTCACCCTCAACCACACCCTCACTCTCAGCCTCACCCTCACCTTAACCCTAACCCTATTCCTCACCCTAACCTTAACCCTCACCCTAACCCTCACCCTCACCCTCACCCTCAGCCTCACCCTCAGCCTAACCCTAACCCTATCCCTCACCCTAACACTAACCCTCACCCTAACCCTCACCCTCACCCTCACCCTAAATCTAACCCTAACCCTAACCCTCACCCTAACCCTAACACTAACTCTCACTCACCTTCTCAGCCTAACCATAAACCAAACTGTAATCCTAACCCTAAACCTATCCCTCACCCTCTCCCTAACCTTAACTCTCACCCTAAACCTAACCCTCACCCTAACCCTAACCCTAACCCTGACCCTCACACTCACTTTAACTCTCAGCCCAACCTTAAAGCAAACCTAATCCTAACCCTCAACGTGAACCTTACCCTCTTAATCACACTAAACATAACCCTAACCCTCACCCTCACACTCAACCTTACCCTCACGCTAACCCTCAACCTCACCCTCATCCTAACCCTCACCCTAACCCTCACCATAACCCTAAGCCTAACCTTCACCCTCACTCTAACCCTCACCCTAAACCTAACCTTAAGCATACCCCTCAACTTAAAACTCACTCTAATAATTACCCTCACCCTCACCTTAACCCTAACCCTCATACTAACCCTAACACTCACCCTAACCCTAACCCTCACCTTAAACCTCACCCTCACCCTCACCCTCAGCCTAAGCCCAAATCTAACCCTAATCCTAACCCTCACCCTTACCTTCAACCTAAACCTAACTCTAACCCTCACCCTCACCCTAACCCTATCCCTAACCCTCAACCTCATCTAAACCCTCACCCTAACACTTACCCTCACCCTAACACTAACCCTCCCTCTAATCCTAACTCTCACCCTTACCCTAACCCTACCCCTCAACCTAACCCTCATCCTGACCCTAACTCTAACACTAAACCTAACCCGAACCCGAATCCTAACCCTTACCCTCACCCTAACCCTCACCCTAACTCTAAACCAAACCCTAACCCTCACACTCACCCTAACGTCACCCTAAACCTAACCCTCTCCCTCACCCTAACCCTCACACTAACCCTAACCCTCACCCTAACCCTATCCCTAAACTTCACCCTCACCCTAACCCTATGCCTAATCCTCCCCCTCCCCCTCCCCCTCAGCCAAATACTAACCCTAACCCTAATCCTAACATTAAACCTCACCCTCACCCTCACCCTCATCCTAAACCTAACCCTAACCCTAATCCTAACCCTCACCCTCACCCTCAACTTCACCCTAACCCTAAACTTAACCCTCACCCTCACCCTTACCCTAACCATCATCTTCACCCTTACCCTACCCCAAATTGTAACCTTAACCCTAAGCCTAACCCTAAACCTCAACCCCAACCTCACCCTCACCCTAACCATAACCATAACCCTAACCCTCATAATCACCCTCACCCTAAACCTAACCTTATCCCAAATCCTAACCATAACCCTCACCCTCTACCTCACGCTAACCCTAACCCTAACCCTCAACCTAACCCAAAATCTCACCTTCACACTCACCCTCAGCCTAAACATAACCCTAACCCTAATCATAACCCTAATCCTCACCCACATCCTCACCTTAACTCTAACTCGAACCCTAATCCTAAATGCCACCCTCACCCGAACCCTAAACCTAACTCGAACCCTAACCCGAACCAGCAACCTCCCCCTATCCCTAACACTATCCCTAACCCTCAACCTAAATTAAACCTCACCCTAACCCTAACCCTAAACCTCACCGTCACCGTAACCCTAACATTCATCCTCTTCGTTACACTCAACCAAAACCGTACCCTCACCCTACCCCAAACCCTAAACATAGCCCTAACACTCACACTAATCCTAACACTCACCCTAACACTAAACCTGCCCCTTACCCTAACCCTCACCCTAACCCTAACCCTAATCCCAACCCTCACCCCAACCTAACCCTAAGCTAACCCTAAACATAACTCTCGCCCTCCCCCTCCCCCTCCCCCTAAACCTTTCCCTCACCCTCACCCTAACCCTAATCCTAACCCTACACCTCACCATCCCCCTCAGCCCAGCCCTAACCCTAACCCTCACCCTCACACTCACCCTAACCCTAACCCTCAACCTCACCCACACCCTCACCCTCATCCTAACCCTCAACTTCAACTTCACCCTCACCCTAATCCTAACCCTAAACCTCACCCTCACCCTAACCCTAAACCTCATCCTCACAGTCACCATCTCCCTCAGCCTAACCCTAAACCTAACCCTAATCCTAACCCTAAGCCTATCCCTCACCCTCACCCTAACCCTAACCCTAACCCTCACCATCATCCTCACCCTGACCCTCAAGGCTAATCGTCATCCTCACCCTCACCCTAACCCTAATCCTAACCCTAAACCTCACCCTCATCCTAACTCTCAACCTAACCCTAACCCTAAAGCCTAACCTTAACCATCACCATAACCCTCACCATAAACCACAACCTAACCCTAACACTAACCCTAACCCTAACGCTAACCCTAATCTTCACTATCACCCTAACCCTCACAATAACCCTTAACCTCACACTCACCCTAACCCTCACACTAAGCCTAACACTCACCCTTAACCATAATCCTGACCATCACCCTCACCCTCACCCTCTCCCTCAGGCTAACCCTAACCCTAAACCTAATTCTAATCCTAACACACACCCTCACCCTCAGCCTAACCCTAACCCTAATCCTAACCCAAACCCTCACCCTCACCTTCACCCTAACCCTAACTCTAACCCTCACCCTCAGCTTCACCCTCACCTTAACCCTCACCCTCACCCTCACACTAACCCTAACCTTAACCCTAACACAAACTCTTATTCTAACTCTCATCATCACCATAACACTAAGCCTAACACTCACCCTCACCCTCACACTCACCTTAACCCTCACTCTCACAGTCACCCTAAACCTAAGCCTAACCCTCACCCTCACACTCACTCTCACCCTAACCCTCACCCTCACGCTCACCCTCACTCTCACCCTTACCCTCAACCTAACCCTCACCCTAACCCTATCCCTAAGGCTAACTATCACCCTAACCCTCACCCTAACCCTTACCCTCAACCTCACCCCAACCCTCACACTAACCCTAACACTCACCCTATCCCTAACCCTAAACCAAACCCTAACCTGAGCCCTCAACCTCACCCTAAACATAACATTAACCCTAACCCTCACCTTAAACCTAAACCTCACCCTAACCCTAAACTTAAACCTCAATGTCACCTTAACCCTAAACCTTACCCTAACACTAACACTCACCCTAACCGTAACGCTAACCCTAACCCTCATACTCACACTAACCCTCACCCTAACCCTTACCCTAAACCTAACTCTCACGGTAAACCTAACCCTAACCCACACACTAACCCTAACCCTCACCCTAACGCTAACCCTATCCCTTACCATAACCCTCACCCTAACCCGAACCCTAACCCTCACCCTAACACTCACCCTAACCCTAACCCTAAACCTAACCCTCAACCTAACACTAACCCTAACCACAACCCTCACATTCACCCTCAACCTCAGCCTAAACCTTATCCTCACCATAAATATCACCCTAACCCTGTCACCCTAACCCTATCCATAACTCTCACCCTAATCCTCACCCTCACCCTAAGCCTAACCCTAATCCTCATCTTAAACCTAAACCTCACCCTCAACCTCACTGTCACACTAACCCTAATCGTAACCCTCACCTTAATCCTAAACCTCACCCTAACCCTAACCCTAACCCTCACCCTCAACCTAACCCTAAACCTCAGCCTCACGATAAATATCACCCTAACCTTGTCACCCTAACCTTATCCCTAACCTTCACCCTAATCCTCACCCTCACCCTAACCCTCACCCTAACCCTAACACTAACCCTCACCCTCACCCTCAGCATAACCCGAAACCTAACCCTAATCCCAACCCTAACACTCACCTACATCCTCACCCTAACTATCCCTAACCCTAAACCTAAACCTCACCCTCACCCTCACCCTAACCCTAACGCTAACCCTAAACCTCACCTTCACCCTAACCCTCACCTTAAACCTTAACCTCTCCCTAAACTTCACCCTAACCCTAACCCTAACCCTCACACTAACCCGAAGCCTCACCCTAACCCTTACACTACTTCTTACCCTAGACCTCACCCAAACACTAACCCTAAGGCTAACCCTCAGCCTAAACCTAACCCTAACCCTCACTCTCACTCTAACCCTTACTGCCACCGTAACTCTCACCCTAAACCTAACCTTTACCCACACCCTAAGCCTCATCCTCACTCGAACCCTCAACCTCACCCTAACCCTCACCCTCACCCTAATCATCAACCTAACATAAACCTCACCCTAAACCTCACCCTCACCCCAATCCTCACCCTAACACTAACCCTAAACCTAACCCTAAATGTAACACTCAACTTCACCCTCACCCTCACCCTAAACCTAATCATAACTCTAAACATCAACCTAACCCTCACCCTAACCCTAAATCTAACCCTAACCCTCACCCTCACCCAAACCCTCACCCTAAACCTTACCCTCACCCTAAAAGTAACCCTCATTCTAACCCTAAGCCTCACCCTTATGCTAAACCTACCCCTCATCCTAACCCTCATCCTAACCCTAACTCTAACACTAACCCTAATCCTAACCCGAACCCTAAACCTAACCCAAACCCTAACCCTCACCCTAACCCTAAACCAAACCCTATTCCTCACCCTAACCCTTACCCTCAACCTCACTCTAACCCTCACAACTAAACGTAACCCTTACCCTAACCCAACCCTAAACCTCACCCTCACCCTAACCCTCAGGCTTACACTAACCCTAACCCTAATCCTAACCCTACCACAAACCCTAAACCTAAGCCTATCCCTCAAACTAACACTCACCCTCACCCTCACTGTCACACTAACCCTAACCAAAACCCTTCACCCTCAACATCTCCCTGAGCCTAACCCTAACCCTAACCCTAATCGTAACCCTAACGCTCACCCTCACCCTCATCCTCACCCTAACTTTAAACATAACCTAATCCTAACCCTCACTGTCAGACTCACCCTAACCAAAACCCTAACCCTAATCCTCACCCTATGCTAACACTAAACCTAAACCACACCCTAACCCTCACACTCACCCTCACCCTCACCCAAACCCTCACACTCACCATAAACATCACCCTAATTTTAACCCTCACTCTAACCCTAAAACTCAACCTAACCCTAACCCTCAACCTCACCCTTGCCTTCACCCTCACCCTAACCCTAACCCTTACCCTAACAATAATACTAAACCTAACACTCACCCTCACTCTCACTCTAACCCTAATACAAAAGCTAACCCTAACATTCACCCTCACCCTCAACCTATCCCTAACCCTACCCTAACCGTCACCCTAATCCTAACCATCACCCTAACCCTAATACTAACCCTAACCAAAACCCTCACCCTAACCCTCACCCTCAGCTTAACTCTCCCCCTAACACTCACCCTCACCCTAAACCAAACCCTAAACCTCACACTAAAACAAATCCTCTCCCCCACCCTAACCCTAACCCTAAACCTCACACTAAACCTCATCCTAACCCTAACCCTAATCCTAACTCTCACCCAAAACTTAATCCTAACCCTAACTTCACCCTCATCCTCACACTTACCCTAATCCTAAACCAAATCCTAACCCTAATCCTAACCCTAACCCACACCCTCACCCTAACCCTAACCCTAACCCTCACCCTCTCCCTAACCCTTACCCTAAACTTAACCCTAACCCTATCCCTCACCCTAACCCTAACCCTAACCCTAACACTAATCCTCACCCTAACCCTACACCTAAACCTAAACCAAACCCTAAGCCTAACCCTAAACCTAAACCTAAACCTCACCCTAAACCTAACACTAAACCTAACCCTCACCCTAGCCTTAACCCTAAACCTAACCCTCACCCTCACCCTAACCTCACCCTAAACCTTACCCTCACTCTAACCCTAATCCTAACCCTTATACTAACCCTAAACCTCACCCTAAACATAACCCTACCCCTCAGCCTAACTCTCATAGTAAACCTAACCCTAACCCTCAGCCTCACGCTCACCCTCAGACTAACCCTAACTCTAACCCTAATCATAACCCTAACTCTCACCATCACCCTAACCCTAACCCTAACCCTAAACCGAACCATACCCCTAACCCTCACTATAACCCTAACCCTCACTCTCACGCTCACCCTCAGACTAACCCTAACTCTAACCCTAATCCTAACCCTAACTCTCACCATCACCCTCACCCTAACTCTAACCCTAACCTTAACCCTAAACCTAACCCTCATCCTCATCCGAACTGTCACCATCACTCTAACCCTCACTCTAATCATAACCCTCACCCACACCTTAACTCTCACCCAAACTCAAACCTCACCCTCACCCTATCCCTAACGCTCACCCTAAACATCACACTAACCTTAACCCTCACCCTAACCCTAATCCTTACCCTAACCCTAACCCTCACCCTCACCCTCAACCTAAACCTAACAATAAACCTAACCCTAACCCTCACCCTCACCCTCACCCTCACCCTAACCCTAACCCTAACCCTCAACCTCACGTAACCTTCACACTAATCCTTACCCTCAACCTAATCCTAAACCTAACCCTAACCCTTACAATAATACTAACCCTCAACCTAACCCTAAACCTACCCCTCAGCCTAACTCTCAAACTAACCCTAACTCTAACCCTAACCCTCAACCTAACACTAAACCTAACCTTAACCCTAACTCTCACTATAACCCTAATCCTCACCCTCACCCTCACCCTCAGCCAAATCCTACCCTAACCCTAATCCTAACCCTAACCCTTACCCTCACACTAACTCTAAACCTAACCCTAATCCTAAACCTCACCCTCACACTAACCTTAACCCTAACCCTAACCCTCACCCTCACACTAAGCCTAACCCTAACCCTAACCCTAATTCTAAAGCTAACCCTCACCCTCACCCTCACCTTAACCCTAATCCTAAACCTAACCCTCACCCTCAACCTCAAGCTAACCCTTACCCTAACCCTAACCCTCAAACTAACACTAACCCCCACCCTAACCCTAATTCTAAACCTCACGCTAACCCTAACCCTAACCATCACCCTAACCCTCACCCTAACACTATCGCTACCCCTAACCCTCATCATAACCCTCACCCTAAACCTTACCCTCATCCTAACCCTATCCTAACACTCACACTAACCCTAACCGTCACCCTAACCATAACCCTACCCCCACCCTAACCCTAACCTTAACCTAACCCAAACCCTAACCATAAACCTAACCCTCACTCTCACCCAAACCCTAACCCTAAACCTAACTCTTAACCTCACCTAACACTCACCCTAATCCTTACCCTCACGCTAACCCTAAACATAACCCTAACGCTAACCCTAACCCTAACCCTCACCCTCTCCCTAAACTTCACTGTCACTCTAACCCTCACCCTTACCGTAACCCTCACCCACACCCTAACCCTCACCTTCACCTGAGCCCTCACCCTCACCCTAACACTTAAGCTCACCCTAAACAACACCCTAACCTTAACCCTCACCCTAACCCTTACCCTAACCCTCAACCTAAACCTAACTCTGACTCTCATCCTCACCCTGACCCTAAGCCTAACCCTAACCCTAACCCTAATCCTAAACCTAACCCTCACCCTCACCCTCACCTTAACCCTAACCCTAACCCTAACCCTCACACTAAACTTAACCTACACCCTAACTCTAACCCTACCCAACACCCTAATCCTCACCCTAACACTAACAATAAACCTAATGCTCACCCTAACACTAATTCTAACCCTCACCCTAACCTTACCCTTACCCCTAACATTCACCCTAATGTTAAACTTCACCCTAACCCTAACCGTCACCCGAATCCTCACCCTAATCATAAACCTAAAACTCACCCTCACCCCAACCCTCACTTTAACCTTACCCTCACCTTAACCCTCACCCTTACCCTCACACTAACCCTAAACCTCACCCTCACCCTCACCCTAACCCTACCCTAAACCTAACCATAACTCTCACCCTCAACCTCAAGCTAACACTAACCCTAATCCTAACCCTCACCCTAACACTAACCCTCACTGTAAACCTAATTCTAACCCTCACTCTAACCCTCACCCTAACCCTAAACTTAAACCTAACCCTTATTCTAACTCTAACACTCACCCTAACCCTAAACCTACCCCTCAGCCTAACTCTCAAACTAACTCTAACTCTAACCCTAACCCTCACCCTAACACTATACCGAACCCTAACACTAACTCTCAACCTAACCCTAACCCTCACCCTCACCCTCACCCTCAGCCAAACCTTAACTCTAACACTAACCCTAACTCTAACCCTAACCCTCACCCTAACACTCACCCTAACCCTAACCCTCACCCTCAACCTAACCTTCACCATCACTCTAACACTAACCCTTACCCTAACCCTCACCCACACCCTAACCCTCAACTTCACCCGAGCCCGAGCCCTCACCCTAACACTCAAGCTCACCCTAAACATCACCCTAAACTTAACCCTCACCCTAAACCTACCCTAACCCTCACTCTCACTCTTACACTCACCCTAAGCCTAACCCTAAACCTAACCCTAATCCTAAAATTAACCCTCAACCTCACCATCAACTTAACCCTAACCCTAAACCTGACCCTAACCCTCAACCTCACCCTCAAGCTAACCCTGACCCTAACCCTAACCCTCACCCTAACCCTCACTCTAACCCTAAGGCTAACCCTAAATCTCAACTGCACCATAACCCACACCCTAAATCTTATCCTCACCCTAACCCTATCCTTTAACCTAACCCTAACCCTCACACTAAACTTAACCCTCACCCTATCTGTAATCCTACCCCTCACTCTAACACTAACCCTAAAACTAACGCTCACCGTAACTCTAATTCTAACCCTCACCCTAACACTAACTCTCACCTTAACACTCACCCTAACCCTAATGCTAAACCTAAACCTCACCCTCACCATAAACCTTATCCTCACCCTAACCCTAAACTTAACCCTAACCCTAACCCTCACACTAAACCTAACCCTTACCCTAACCCTAACCCTAAACCTCAACCTAACCCTCACCCTAACCCTAACCCTCACCCTGAACCTAACCCTAACCTTAACCCTCACCCTCACTCTAAACCCTAACCTCACCCTAACCCTAACCCTAAACCTATCCCTCACCCACACCCTAACCCAAACCCTCACCCGAACCCTCAGCCTCACCATAACCCTCACCCTCATTCTAACCCTAATCCTTACCTAACCAAAGACCGCACCTTCAAGCTCACCTTCAACCTAACACTCACCCTCACCCTAGCCCTCAACCTCACCCTAACCTTAATACTAACCCTAAACCTCACCCTCAACCTCACCCTCAACCACACCCTCACCTTAACCCTTACCCTTACCCTAACCCTAAACATAACCCTAACCCTTATCCTCACCCTAACCCTAAACTTAACCCTAACCCTAACCCTCACACTAAACCTAACCCTCACCCTAACCCTAACCCTAAACCTCAACCTAACCCTCACCCTAACCCTAAGATTCACCCTGAACCTAACCCTAACCTTAACCCTCACTCTCACTCTAAACCCTAACCTCACCCTAACCCTAACCCTAAACCTATCCCTCACCCACACCCTAACCCAAACCCTCACCCGAACCCTCAGCCTCACCATAACCCTCACCCTCATTCTAACCCTAATCCTTACCTAACCAAAGACCGCACCTTCAAGCTCACCTTCAACCTAACACTCACACTCACCCTAGCCCTCAACCTCACCCTAACCTTAATCCTAACCCTAAACCTCACCCTCAACCACACCCTCACCTTAACCCTTACCCTTACCCTAACCCTAAACATAACCCTAACCCTAAACATAACCCTAACCCTAACCCTCACTCTAACGCTAACCCTAACCCTAACTTTAACATTCATCCTAACCCTAACCCTAAACCTAAACCTAACCCTAACCATCAACCTCACCTAACCCTCACACTAATCCTTACCCTCACCTTAACCCTAAACCTAACCCTAACAGTTACACTAACCCTAACCCTCACCCTAACTCTAAACC